>NC_141691.1:1997478268-1997956371 GCF_964263255.1 Lissotriton vulgaris
CAAGTCTTGAAGAAGCGCTATAGGAAAGGATTTCTTGATCAATATAGCCACTCCTACCTCCGTGTGGGCTACTAGGGTAGAAAGTTTGTGGTGTGCCTCATTTCTATTACTCGCATAGATTAGTCCCACCACCCAGGCACATTTTAACTTCTCACTTTTGCTTATGGGAAAGTTGAGATTCTTGGAGTAGAGCTATGTCAGGCACTTGGAACCAAGGGCAGTAAGAACTTTTTTCATTTTTAGGTCTCGCCTGCCGACAGCACATGTGCTGTCGCTGCAAGGGTATTGTTTACTATAAAAGGCTTGAACACCATCCATTGCTTACCATTTGTTTGCGTCATTGTCACTCTTCTTTGCTGCCTCCTCATTGGCCACCACAAGCAAGGGGTCCCTTCTTTTCTTTCTGTGGAGCACGGATCAAGCACTATCCCTGTATAATCAATTCTTTGATTCATAGCCAACAATTTGGCTAGGGCTGCATATCTCATTGGATATATGCTTACACATGCTTACTTGGCTGCGTACAAAAGCTGGGCCAATGTTACTGAGCCCTCATTATCCTTCAAGTATGTAATCAGATAAAATTGCAATCAAACCAATATAACATGCCTCCACCTACAACAGGCTCATATCGTGGCCAGAGACACTGTTTGGTAGAATTGAGTATCTAGGCAGAAATGAGGAAGAAATCCAAACAGGAGCAGAACCAGTCACGCAGAAGGTTAAAGTGTAATCTGTCAGATGGGTGGAGCTGTCTCCACAGATCAAGCATGCAATCGTCTGTCATAAAATGCTGCTGTCTTTACTTCGCCTTTTGTTGGGGCTACCAGATTTGTCTAGTAGAGGGTCTAGCACCAAGTTCCAATCACTGCCCTTCAAGTAGAATTTTGGGCACTGCAGCTAGAAAGTCTCCCCTCACACCAGTAGGGGTCATAACTGAGCTGGCCACCAACGTCACGCCCTGCACCTATAACTTAATGAAAACATCCATCACTACCTGTCCAAGTCTTGAAGATTTGCTTCAGGAAAGGATTTCTTGATCAATATAGCCACTCCTACCTCCATGTGGGCTAGTTGGGTAGAATGTTTGTGGTGTGCCTCATGTCTGTTACTCACAGTTTACTCTCACTGCCCAGTCACATTTCAAATTGTTACTTTTGCTTATGGGAAAGGTGAGATTCTTGGAGTAGAGGTATTTTGGGGCACTTGGAACCAAGGGCAGTAAGAACTTTTTTCCTTTTTAGGTCTCGCTGCAGGGGGTATTTTTTAACTAATAAAGGCGCTTGGAACTCGCCCATTCATTACCATACTTGGATCATTGTCACTCTTCTTTGTTACCATCTAATTGACCTGCGCATGCCGGGCATCGCTTCCTTTTTCCTCTGGAGCATGGACCAAGCACAGATTGGTTAATTTTAATTAGTGTTTGTCTACTGCTCGTGCTGTGGCTGTGATTGACGTACTATTTCTTCTTCCCATTCCACTCCGCCAGGTCCTTGGTGCTTCTTCCCCTTCCCACCCACCCATGCTCTGTGTAGGTTCTTCCCGTAGCACCACCCCACTACGCCCCTGTCTTGTATATTGGTTTTACCTTTGCACTGTGTTAAGTTAGCATGTGCTGGTTAGAAGTTTAAATGCCATTTTTCCTTTTCTGCTGCCTCTGCACACAACACATTTTGTTATTACAGCTTTTCACCTAGTTAGGTATTTTGCTTTACACGAGAATAACATGTTGGCTTATAATATCAGCTTTGCTTGGTAAGCTATGTCTGTACAGTGAGTGCCGAGGCCTTCAAGGTTGTTTCAACACAGCGCTTATTCTTTGGATTGATCAGCGCACAGAGAAGACATAATATGGATGCAGCTGTGGCCAACTTTGGGTTTAGGCGCGATAAATAATGCACTGCGTAAAGCAGGAGACACACACTTGATGAATATACGTATGCAGAGAGTTGGTGCAGGAGATGATGTGATCCATTTCTGCTGAACCAAAAGGTATGGGCCCGCCCTTCTAAACCCAAAGAGGCCTTCTGTAGATATAATATAATATACTAGCTATACTAGCTAGGGAGTTTCTCTTTAGACCTGTTTCCTTTAGCATTTTAACATGCTTTCACCCTTTGTATTTTATGGAATAGTAACCATGCTGTTAACCTTGTTCCTTATAATATGTTTGCGTGTACTAGCTAAGATACTGCGTTTGAGAACACTGCATTAGAAATAAACATTTCAAACTAGCACGTGTCCTCATTGACTCCTCGTTCTGGATTGATATGTTAGTATAACGAAAGAGTGTTCATGTGTTCCACGTTACCTGAGGTGTTCTAAGTCCATGTTCTGGGTTGTCTAAATCATTGGGGTTTTGTAAGTACCAATGAGACACTGATTGCTAGTCTGGTAGGGGATTTTGGATACTAAGGTGAGTTTTGGCACACCCTAATTTACTGAGGTTCTAAGTCTCTATGCGCAGTTCTGTATAGGAGCAGAAATCCCTGCTACACCACTCAAACTTCTGATATAATCATCCTAGCTCTCGCAGATTTTTACTCTGGAATGTCTTTGGTATAAAACTATGAAAGTCTGTTCTGCTTGCTTCTTCTCACAACAAGGGGATTGTTATTATCATTCAATATCATGATTGAGTACTGAGCACATCTGCTACTCCTGTTTAGGAAAGGCTTTTAACATTTATAGCTCCACAACTCTTCAGCTACCTGGCTCTTTCTCATTTATCCACAACCTGTGCAATATATGTGGCTCCCCTGCCTACTAGCCCCTCTTGGTCTGATATTCATTGTTATCCAATCCACTCCTCTCAATGCAACTCCACTTTATGCGACACAATGAGTCTCCCCACAGTGCCACTCCACTCAACACAGTGCCACTCCACTCCACACAAAGACACTCCACTCCACACAATGTCACTCTACTCCGCACAATACAATATCACGCCACAGCACTCCACACCTTACAATGCCAGTCAACTCCACGCCACACAATGCCAGTCCACTCCACACAATGCCACTCCACTTCACCCCACACAATGCCACACCACTCCACACCATAGGGGGGGGGGGGGTGTATTCCTACATAAAAGAATACACAACCAACCTTGGGTTTCACCAGACCATTCAACAAAGACTTAGATTGAAGATTCATCAATGGTCTTGCCACAGAAGCCCAGGAAGCAGTAAGCCATGGAAATTTGAAAGAACTGTACAACATAACAAGGAAACTCTCTGGATGATTCAGCAAGCCAGAAAGACCTGTTAAAGACCAAACTGGGAAGACCATCCTGGGTAACGAAGGCCACCAACGAAAAGGGTGGAGCACTTTGAAGAACTGCTGAACCAGTCCATGTCAGTCTCCACCAGACATGCAGTCAGCTGACAAGAACTTGCCAATCAACTGCAGCAGACTAACCAAGGAAGAAATATGGCAAGCCACCAAACATTGGAGAAATGGGAAGGCAGCAGGACCAGACATCATTCCAGCAGAGGCACTGATGGCAGACATTGAAACATCAGTAGACATGCTCTATCCCATGTTTGGAAGGACTTGGGAAGAGGGAAAAGGTGCCATCAGACTGGAAGGAAGTGATAACTCTTCTATCAACCCCAATCAAAGTGTTCAACAGAGTAATCCTGAAGAGAATGAAGGGACATGTTGATGCTCAGTTGCAAGACCAGCTAGCTGGCTTCTATAAAGATTAACCCTACACAGACCAGATTGCAGCACTGCATATCATCATTGAGCAGATCGGTGGAACGGAACTCCCCTCTCTGTTAACTTCATCGACTATGAGAAGGCATTCAACAGCATGGGCAGAGAGACCCTTTGGAAACTCCTCTGCCACTACGATGCAACAGAGAAGCTCCTAAGAATCATCAGGAACTCTTACGAGGGAAAAACCTGACAGATAGTCCATGGAAGACAACTCATGGAAGCCTTCCAAGTGAGTACTGGAGTCCGCTAGGATTGTTTGCTCTTGCCTTTTTCTCTTCCTGCTGGCTATAGACTGAAGGCATTCCCACCAAGGAGGGTAAATGGATTCCAGTGGACACCTTGGATGCAGCAGAGTGACCTAGACTTTGCAGATGACCTGGCCCCACTCTGCCATACCCATTTGCAGATGCAACAGAAGACCGACAATGTGGAAGCCACAACTTGGCCACGACATTCACAAGGGAAAAACCTAGATCCTGAAAGCTAATGCAGCCTGGACAACTGCACTCACTCTTACAGACTATGCACTGGAAGAGGTTAAGGTCTTCACCTACCTGGGCAGTGTCATAGACAAGCAGGGCAGCACAGCACAGACGCCGACGCCAATGCAAAACTCTGCAAAGCAAGGGCTGCCTTCATTCAGCTAAAGAAGCTCTGGAGCTCCAGGGACCTAATGCAGCAAACAAAGATCAGGATTTTTCTATGAAGCCTAAACTTGAGACAACAGTGACCACCACCAAAAAAGTCCATACCTTCATCAACACCTGTCTGAGGAAATCCTCCAAATCTACTCACAAACACCATCAGCAACAACAACCTATGGCAGCAGACTTTCAAACTCCCTGCTCATGAAGATATTATGAAAAGATGGTGGGACTGGATAGATCACCCTCCGCAAGCCCAAATCAAACACCACCAGGCAAGCCCTGACCTGGAACCCTCAAAGGAAAAGGAAAAGTGAAACACCTGGTGCTGAGGCCTCAAAGCTGACTGCAAGGAGATGGATTACACCTGAAGTCAGATTGAAAGAAAAAAGCCTCAGAACAGAGATTCAGAAAAGGGGGTGGTGATGGACAGAGTATCTGAATTAAGCAGAGCACTCCTACCCAGTCAACAGATCAGGGCTTGATCCATCACCGTTTTTTAGCTCACTGCACCATCCCAGCTCAGAACCTGGCTACATGCAAATGAGTCTGTCCCTGGCCCAGTGCATCATGGGAACAGGGCAGACCAAACTACCAAGCCAATTCTTTTACTGGAAAGGAAACAAGCTTCCGGGGACCGGTTTCTGGCATTACTGCCGTCTTCGGCCCGGCTTGCTTGAATCCTGATGGTGCAGTGAGCAAGGGACTCACATCTGAGCATACCCTTCCACGCTTATGGTGGACAAAACGATTCAGAAAAGGGGGTGGTGATGGACAGAGTATCTGAATTAAGCAGAGCACTCCTACCCAGTCAACAGATCAGGGCTTGATCCATCACCGTTTTTTAGCTCACTGCACCATCCCAGCTCAGAACCTGGCTACATGCAAATTAGTCTGTCCCTGGCCCAGTGCATCATGGGAACAGGGCAGACCAAACTACCAAGCCAATTCTTTTACTGGAAAGGAAACAAGCTTCCGGGGACCGGTTTCTGGCATTACAGCCGTCTTCGGCCCGGCTTGCTTGAATCCTGATGGTGCAGTGAGCAAGGGACTCACATCTGAGCATACCCTTCCACACTTATGTGGTAGTAGGCATAAGTAAGTAAGCTACGCCACACAATGGCACTTCACTCCACGCCACACAATGGCACTTCACTCCACACCACACAATGGCACTCCACTCCGTACAACTCCATGCCACTCCCTCCACTCCAACAAAGCCATTAGATTTCAAATCGGTGAGACCTATTGGCTTTGACAATGCTTCTTATAAAGTCTGTTAGCACACTAATATTCATTGAAAGCATAGAGCAGGCTTTTGTATTGCTGAAGACCTAAACTAACTACGTCCAGCAAAGCTGTATATCACAATAGTGAGAATAGTGGGAATGTAGAATAAACAAAAACAGGATCAAGACAGGCTCAAAAACAACTTGATACGGTCAGTCGACTAAAAATACTTTAGACTGGCTATTTAGGGGAAAGCCAGGACAGCAAACTTACTTGCCATGCCTTGATGGTCTGTGGGGTTAGTAGTGTTTTTCTGGATGCAAAGTATCCATCGTTTATGAATTGAAAAAGTCTAGGGGCTTTTTCCAGCAAACAAAGGTCCTCATATTCTTTGTTCTTCACATCAGTCGTTATCAGCCTTGTGGGTTCTCGAGTAAGCCAAAGCGGATGTATCACTTTTGCAGTTTGTGGCCTGAAGAGTAAAAAATCTTTCTACTTTAGATTGATTGCAGGTGAGAACTTGTGAGAGATATATATTGTGGTTTTCAAAGGAAATTGGACCATATTTTGTAGCCAAAATCATTTGACGTGCATGTTACTATCTTAAAAAGTAGCCAATATTTTTACTTGGTCACGGTCTCTGGATCTGATTTGAGTCTGTTATATCCTAAGGTTTACATTCATATGTCAATCAGCCTAGGTCAACTTAGCTTCTCAGCCAGAGTGGGAGATGGTGTCGGAATGTTGGTCTGACTGTGATGAATGGAATGCCTGGGTGCCTGTGTGGATGAGGGGTGACAGTTGGAGATGGGCTGAGCAGCTAGGCAGGCTGCTCCTGGTGGGGCTGGCACAGGAGATATTGGAGCTGGGTTAAGAGCTGTTACATGGCTGATCCTTGTTTGATACCACTTGACATGGATTAATAAAGAAGACTTTAAGAACTTACAACCTGGCTACCAGTGTATTCATGTACAGAGCACAACAGAGTCACTCTATGAAATTTGAGGGACGGGCTGAAGGTCAGTCCTGTTAACTGGGATCATGGGTGAAGAAACTGTATCATTTTTTCCCCATCATCTCCTGAACCCTTGGAAAACAGTGATTACTGTCATCCAACTAAGCCAGTTTGTTGTGTAAGCTGCAATAGTCCTGCTCCAGTCACATGATTCTGCCAGTTTCTGTTCCACTGATGCCAGTCAGTTTTCAGCCACAAGCAAGCGAGTTTTAAAGAGGCTAAATCATTTCTAATAGAAACCATTTTATTAGCAGTTTTCTGTGTTTTACTCAACTGAGCGCCAGGAGGCTTTATCGATGACAACTTACTCAAAGTTGTTTCTAGACCCGTTGGCATTGTGGTAGATCAGGGTTCTCCAAAGTCTGTCCTGGAGGGCTGGATCCATGCCATATTTTTAAGATAATTACATTTATCTAAATGGGGATATTCTAAAAATTTGACATGGATTTGGCCCTCCAGGAGCAACTTTAAAGAACCATGTGGTAGATGATGGGTCTTTATTTGACTTCAGCTGTTTATCCACAACTAGTTCAACAAACAAGCTGTCTGGAAGGTTTCGAGGCACCTATCTGTTAAGGTGCTGGTATGTTGTGGCTGACTAAAGTCGGCAACACAGCAAACCAGACTTTGTTTGTGTGAGGTTGCTTCCCTATTAGAACCCAGACTTCTTCAGTACTGTCACTGTCAGAGGTAAGCTCAAAGCTCGTTGGGTTGGGTATCTCATAGGCTATCCATTATTAGTAATCTGGTCCAGAAGCAGCAGGGGAGAGGACCAGTGTTCCCCAAGTCCATTCCACGTCTGCTGTCACTTTTCTATGCCAGGTATTATTGCCATGGGGTTATCAGCTTGGGTCACGGAGGAGAGGATGGCTCTAGGATCAGTCATGGGTTTGATTTGTTCCTAACTATAAGAGGGTTTTCTCAACATTTCCTAGGAAACATTCGTTCTTCCACCCCCTGTACGCACATCTTCCATCCTCTCTGCCTTATTTATTCAGATGAATACCTTTCGATTGCAGTTCATGCTATAGCGACTTCTAAAATCCCATTTTCAGAGGTCACTTTTCATGCATAGATGTTCAGCTGCAGATTCTACTAGAAGTTAAACATTTGTTTCACTGTTGGTGCACACAGCACAGGCTCCTCACCCGACACCCTGTAGGCAAAACAAAAGAAAAACACGCCTAAAGATTGTGGCAGACATGTAGGGAGGCATATCACCAGCCTATTTAAAACAATAGCTATAAAACTTCAAATCAGGTGGGGTAATGACACCCACCATTAAAATAAAAAAACACAAACAGCCAAAGAAAAGGTGGAAATCTGAGACACGGAGGAGCCCAACACACCATTGTGTCCTTGTTGCGGGCAGCCGGCATGACTGCACAGTCTGTGGCCACTTACTCTCCCCTGATCTGACTTTCTTACCAGAACCGAGAAGAGTTTCTGACACTTTTAATCTTCCATTAGCCGGTGGCCCCTGATTGACTCCTACAGGGCATGCATTGCATATAAGTGCTGACAATTTGAGATGGGACACTGATAGATAAAGTTAAAATACCCAAGGATGATTATGGAAATGTAGCATTAGATTGAACATATGGCAAATATCTGAAGTGGTGGGGAAAACATCAGCCTCATATGTTAACATGTAAAAATACATTTTTGTAGACCATAGACAGGTAGGGCAACTGAATGGAAAAGGAATGACACCGGCCAGAAGTTTCAAGCAGCAGTGGAAGCCATAAGGTGGACTCAAGGGTACCTCAAAGTAAGATAGGTATTAATTCATATGCTTCGCTCTTTGGAGGACCAAGTGGTAGTCTTGGATCCATTTGGGTATTTATAAGTTAAGTGTCGGCCAATAAATCAAAGGGCAAGAGAGGGATTGCAAACATGTATTGGAACCCTTCTGACATTTTGTATGTTTCCATGGCAACTGAAGTCCAGACTCAAAAATAACTCAATTGCTTCCGATAAGACTGCGGTGTCTACCTCAGTGTCAAATGAAATAATGTGATCTAAAATACAATTAGGTGCCATGTATGTATTTGGTATTTGTATAGCGTGAAGCTAACAGAAAGCAGCAAAGCACTTTACAGGCTAAAAGGCAAAGATGGAATCAACAAATGGTTGGAGGGATGGCTGGGTTCTTGGAGAGGAAGTTGACATGGTGTAACAGGAAGGGTGGGTGCTCTGCTTTTGACTTCCTGATACCGTAGGCGTAGAGGATAGTTTACTGTCTGGTGTTCCAGTTAAGGGTGCCAAGCGTTGCAGGTACACCGATCAGGACCTTTCAGTGAACAGCAAAGGGTGTTCTTCAGTATCAGGTGGGCTGTTTCTCAGTTTTTACAGGTTGTCACCGGGCACCCTCTGGTATGGGGTGCACCTATCATCAGTAACGAGGATACTGGTTTAAGACTAGTGGACCCAAAACCTTTATTCACTCTAACATTAGAGGACTTAGCAACAATTATCTTTAAGGATGATGAAAAAGGAGGCCAGTGTGTACGTTCATACACACACACACCCTTCTAGTTGTAGGCATGAAGTAGGAAGCACTGGGCAGATAATTGTTGGTAGTAATGTTCAGCAATAATGCTTGGGAATATGTAAAGATTCAGCAGTCAGGGGCCAGATATACAGAAAGACTAGCTGCATACAGTGATTGTCAATTGCACAGACTTTGTTTGACTGGACTTTCATTTTATGAAAAAATGTGTGTACTAATAGGGGACACTACAAATCTCTAGCCACATGGGTTGCAAAACAGCCTGGCGTATGACAATGAATCTATCTATTAATTACCCCCATTTTACTGGCTACAAACACGGGGACAGTGGCCTGCAAGGAACAAAAACCAACAGGCTGTGTTTGCATTTCCCAATGTTCCTTAATCGTACCCATGTTGCTTAAAAAAAATAAAAGGTTATCTTTTTGGGAGCACTTTGAGTTGGAGCAGGCAGTTGTCCCCTATATCACTACCTGTTGCCACCCAGTCACTTTCCACCCCCTCCCCAGGGACGCCTGATATGTTCCTCATGCTGCCCAGTGGGGACGGGTTCCTCTGCGCAAACTTGCTACCACCTTATTTAAGGCGTAAGTAACTGTTCTATGGTTCACAACAGCAATTGTGGTCTTGTAGCAGTGCCACATACCTTTCTCAATCACAGTTAGGAGAGTAAGCCTCTTTCATGTCCCTTTCTAATATCAATTTGATATAGATCGATAAACACCTTTTTACTTGTCAATATTACTTTTCAGACTTGCAAAGTGGGCTTAATACATACCATACATCATTTCTGCACTCGCAAGCCGTATGATTTTGCAAATCTCAGGGTTTGTAACCTCGAAATATTCTCTGCACATCAGGCCCTAAGTTCCAGTAGAAAAAGGCAACTGGTTTTATTGCGATGTCTTGTAAATCTTGTTTTGAAGAAATATTTTTGCATGAATTTTGTGTATATAAGGACAGAATTGCATATTATCCTAGGTAATATTGAAGGAAATATTGAAGGAAAGTCCTGATTTTATTAAAGGCAAAGAAGGCGAATATTATGCAGTCTCTTAACTCGCTTTATTTTGTACAGCACTTAAAAAAACTACAGCTCCCATAATCCTGCTCTCCTCTGCAAGAAGATATTAACATACACAACCGGCATCCCCACCTATAGATTGCAATAGTCTGCACACCATTTCCTCTTTTCTTGACGAGTCTATAGTCCATGAAAAAAATGAACGATCACAAATTGTGCTAGAAAACTAAGAAGCAGACACAGAACTTTTTTCCTTTGCTCATCTTCCTCCCAGGACCAATGTTCAACTTTCACTGTCCAGACAGATCATGGTTATATGCTTGAACCCGTTGCTTGGCTTCTCGAGCTTGGCACTTAAAGTAATCAAACAGATATATCGCCATAGTAATGGCTAACAAGTATCAGAGTTAGGATAATTTTAACCTCTTTTGTCTTTATTAAATTTAAGACTCTCCTTCAATATTATCTAGAAGAATCTGCTCTTTTATTACAAACAGGAGGCTCTAATATGCAGGTTAAAAGCCTTGGCAGTACTGCTAAAGCCGCATGCTCTATGGGTTTGTAATAGAAAGCTTTAAATGTGGATACCCTTGACCAATCTGCAGTTTTAAAAAAATATCCTCTGACCTGTATCGGGCTCCTCAAGCCTTTGAAGCCATTGTACCCCTTGCTGGGTGAGCCTCTAAACAATCCCTGCCTACCCTTGCAATGGCCAGTATACTTGTATTCCACCGACTAGGGGTAGTCGAGGACACAGGCTTGATAGGCTTGTGCGGAGCTTTCATAAGTTGTGGATCAGATGTCCTCAAATTCTCTGTTACGTTCACCTACTGCTTTAGACATCTGGACACACTCCACTTAGTTAACAGAGGCAAGGCAGAGAACTCAATGGAAGTAGAGGCAGTTTTGGTATGTATTGATATCAGCCGCGGTGCGTCCATTGGGCCGTAGGAGCGTAGCCCCACGAAGCCTGGACGCACCTTAAATATTTTTGTGAATTGATGCAAATAAATTGCACAATATAATAAGCGCCGCAGCGCAGCGCTTCAATCCGGGACACACCCAATTGAATCCGGAGAGTGCGCAGGGGGTGGGGCTGGCTGGTCTGCTGCAGCTTGAGTGACAGTCGAGGCGGTTCTACCATGGGGGCGTTTGGGCACCGCCTCCCCAGCTTTCTCGCTGTGCGAGAAGAAGGCAGAAACAAATGGTAGTTATTTATTTATAACTACCATTTGTTTCTGCCTGCCCTTCTTGCACGGCGAGAAAGCAGTCAGCAGAACTTCCTGATTACGAGTCGAGCCTCAGGGCAGGGGGGAGTGGCTTGGGGGAGTGGCTTGCCCACTGTTGTGAATACGGACTGTTTGGACAGCCTGAGAGGCTGTCCAAACAGACAGTATTAGCAACAGTGGGTAAGCCGCTCCCCCAAGCCTCCTCCCACTCTTCGTTCTGCAGGATGCAGACTAGGAGGAATGACGTAGTAAGGGCAGCCGGCCGAACCAATCAGCGCCGGCTGCCATAGAGGGGAGGGAGGCTGCCTGCAGCCTTCAGTGACGAGAGCCCACAGGAGCGGGAGGGGTGACCAGGGAAAGGACGCTGAGACTCAAAGGTAGGAGAAAGTATGATTTATAATGACTGCAGCAGTTTATTTTAACAGTTGATTGGTGCGGATCTGTTTTTTTTTTTGTCGTTCTGTCTCTTTCCCCCATTTCAACAGTTTGCAAAGAAGTAGAAAAATTATCTAATTATGCTGCACTGTGCTGCTGCCTCGCTTAACGCGAAGCCTTTTACCAAATGCAGAAAGAAAATGAGAATGAATCATTTAAATGGAATCAGCATGCAAACACATTATAATTCAATAGAACTCCTTTACCGTGTTTTATAAGCGTCACGCTTACCGGTGGAGAAGCCTTACTCTCTTTCTCTGAAACAGTAGGTGGACTTTAAAAAAATGTAAATATCGGCCTGCGAGCAACTACCCAGATGCATGGTGGCGCTGTTAATTACGTGTTTAACTAGCAAGCGTTTTCTGTGCGCCGGGGTTTGTAACAGGGATACGTTGCCCGGTGCTTTTAAGGCAGTAAGGCGCGTGAGGGTGCTGGTGGCGGCTAATGGTGTCAGCCCTGTCTCCAGTCCATTTCGCAGTCGCACTTTGTTAATGACTCTTAACATAACACGTGTGCATTGTTAATGGGCCACCTGAGGGGTACCCGGCACTGCAGAGCGACACACCACAAGTGTACATGGTCAGGGCATGTGCGTACATGGTGCATTTATAGGGCTTTGGGAATGGGAGAGTGAAAGGATCTATGCAAATGGAAGACCGGAAGATAGTCTGTGGGGATGGGGCAAACGCAGTGATAGTGACTGTGGTGACACAGTGAGTGCGTCAAAGATGGAGCAATAGAGACTTTAAGGATGGAGAGAGAGAAAGGGTATGTGAGGAAGAGAAGTGGAGGAAGGGACCGTGAGGCTGGGAAAGGTTGCGACACGAGGGTGGGAGAGAGCAGAGAGAGCTGTGGTGTTTTGAGAGTAGGTGAGTAAAAGGGGGTGAACTTGAGGAATAGATTTAGACAACCAGAAGTCACTTAAAGCTTGACTTAGCATAGTAAATGAGCACCACACAATATTAAACAAAAACACTGCAGCAGTAGAGCATGTGTGCAGTAACTCGTGTAACTGGTGCAGTGCTACCAGGGTCCATGAGTATGAGAGGTTTCATTTTACGCCCTACTACTTTCAAAGTTCACCAGCCGCCACTGGCAGTACTGCGCATGAGGATTGCAGGCTAGCACCTTGCCCGAGCATGCGCGCTGCTAACCTAACAGTAGAGGGACCGAGAGGGTGCTGCTTTAGCCGGGCCGCAGCAGCCCCCGGAGTTTCAAAGGCGCCCAGGGCGAGTAGTTAGTGTGCCCCCCTAGCCATTGGCTGGTCCCACTGCGCAGAAGGGCAGGCAATCCATTACTGGATGCCGTGCGTGGGTGGTGACCCCTGTGTCCGACTGACTGACTTCGACTTACGGGAGCCTGGCTGAGAGTCTAGCCCATACTTGAAAGATACTGGGTATTTAAATCGTATTATCTTAATTAGAAAAAGGCTTAAGCTTAATTTACCGTGTTTGCGACATTTTGTCCGAGCGTTGTTAATATTTTATACGAAACAACGTTTAAACTAGTAAACAAGCATTTACAATGCAATGGTTTCGCCTTTGGAAAAGTTAGAGCTATTGGCATTGTAAATGACAACATTTGTATTTATGTATTGGTTTTGAAAACAGATAAATAAATGGCATTGTCATTTACATTGCCATTAGCTTAATCTCTCGCAAATGTGAGACCTATTGTACCCTACAGACAAGCTCAGCAGACAGCAATTACTACCACACGAACACACCCAGCGCCACACACACACACCCAGAGCCACACACACACACACACCCAGAGCCAGCCACACACGCCCAGAGCCACACACACACACCCAGAGCCACACACACACACACACACACACCCAGAGCCCCACACACACACACCCAGAGACACACACACACACACACAGAGCCACACACACACACACACATACACCCAGAGCCACACACACACACCCAGAGCCACACACACCCCCAGAGCCACACACACACACCCAGAGCCACACACACACACACACACACACAGAGCCACACACACCCAGAGCCACACCCACCCACCCAGAGCCACACACACCCACCCAGAGCCACACACACCCACCCAGAGCCACACACACACTCAGGAGAGCAAGCACAGCGAGGGGGCAGGGAACTAAAAGTAAAATACTAAAAATAAAATATTCCATGTCACAATTAAAGTTACCATCACCCAGCCACTGGTTAATGACTGTAAAAACATCATCATCACCTATGTACCGAAGGGAGGAGTAAAGAACATCAAGATGCCCTTCAGTGTAAAAGTCTTCATTG
Organism: Lissotriton vulgaris; assembly: GCF_964263255.1. NCBI lineage: Eukaryota > Metazoa > Chordata > Amphibia > Caudata > Salamandridae > Lissotriton > Lissotriton vulgaris. The sequence continues at coordinate 1,997,492,369 of NC_141691.1, forward strand.
GCTTAGGGTGCAGGTGAGCCTTACTTGTGTTTGAGCCCGCAGGCTCTAAAGCAACTATGCCCAGATGTGGGAGTCCCTCCTCAGGGGACTCGGTACCAACCATGCCCAGGTGGAGCCCTTGTGGGCTTTAAATCAGAAATGCCCCTGGGAGCCTCTAAGGCTCTCACTCAATTATGCCCCTTGAGCCTCTTGTGGGCTTTCGCAACAAATGTGGGCCAGGAGCCTCTTGGGCTCGGTAATAAAAATGCCCCCCGGGACCCTCGTGGGTCCGGCACAAATGCTTCCGCTCGGAGTCCCGCTCGCGCTTGAGTCCCCCGCCTGGGGACCCGAAGAAACAACTGCGGCGCTGAGCCTCTCGGGGGTCTAGAAACAAGGATGCCCCACAACCGTGGGAGCGGCTCGCTATCAAGTGAGGCCGCTCGGGGTGAAAGCACCGGCGGAGTGCCACCTCACTCCCTTTCCCACCCAGCCGGCTTCGACTCACCGGCTTCCGGGGGGGGGGGGGAGGGGAATTCTCTCTCCTTGCTCCGGTCCCGCTCCGATCGGGTCACTCTGCTGCCGGCATGCGGTACTCTCTGGCTGCCAGTCTGCTTCCTTTGCCGGCCTCTCGCTGGGGCCCTCCTCTCACTGGGGGAGCCTCGGGGAGATACGCTGGCTACACTCCGGTGGTGGAGGAGCGCGGGGTAAGCTCCCGTGGACTTCCTGCCTTTCTCGTGTCCAATAGCTTCCTCCCAGCCAGGGGAAGCGTAAATGGAGCCTGCGTGGCTCTTCTCTCTGTCCCGGCCAGCCCCGCCCACTGTCAGGCGCGGCGCCGGCTTCAGCTCTTTTCCTCGTCCTTCGTGACAAGACGGGCAATCGCAGCACACATTTTTGCACTTACCTGATGACAAAAGATCAGCGAGAAGGCATCGGACTTGGAGGGGGTGGAAGGAATGGGGAAAAATGCCGCGGCTGCATGATCAGCGAGAAGGCATCGGACTGGGAGGGGGGTGGAAGGAACGGGGAGAAATGCCGCGGCTGCGTGTCCTTGGCTCTGGCAGGGCAGGGATAGGCTGCAGGAGATTCCTGATGAGAAAGGAGCATTACGTGAACCCACCCACTCGCCCTAGCTCCTAGAAAAAAATGGCGGCCGCAAACATCCTGGGGGAAAAAAAATTAGACAACACCCACCGCTGCAATGACGGCAACAAAGGGGCGGAGAGGGAAAAAAATCGCCGGAACGCCCACGAATCGCCTCGGACAATGACGGACGCCTCTCTCTTCCAATGGCTAGCCTCCATTCATGGAGCTAGCCAATGGAAGAGAGAGGCGGGACAAAGCCACATACTGTTGTTACATAAGATTTCGCCTGCGCGAATGCTGCTGCGCAGCGGACGCCAGGCGAAACCTAAAAACAATAATAAAGCATCCATCACCGATCGGATTCGAATATTTTGACTTCAAATGCCGCCCTGCCCGGCCCATCTGTAAATGTCCCTTCCTCTGGTGGTTATTGGGCTGTAAATAATTGCTGTTAATGATGTGGTACACGCTGCTTAAGGGCCCACGGTGGCTGCGGAGAAGCACGCCTGTCCACTTTCTAAAGGCGTTTTAAATGAGAGCTGTTAGCCCCAATCCCGAGATTGCATCTTGGTGCTGATTGCTGGGAGCCCCAGGGTCTCGCCTCGAAAGTATTTACAACCTGGCTGGTCCCTGTCTAATTTGAGGGTGGAATATCCCCCATTTAGGGGGCATCTCCTGTTTTCTCAGTCAGCCATGCTTTCTTGAATGTGCAGCGCTAGGCCAGACTGTTTTGAGAGGCCTTCTCAATTGCTTCGGCTTTAGCCAGTTTAATTGCTCTTTTATTTCCCCAGAAGTCCCTCACTTTGATCTTTGAATGCATGGGTTCAACTCGAATCAGTTAACTGGATGGGATGTACCGCTAGAGAATGGGGCGCAGAGATAGGAACTGATGACGTGATGATGAATTATCGCGCGTTTTCGTTTGAAGTGTAAAACAACATGCAATGACCCCACCTTAAACTGTTGACTTTTCCTTCGCCAAGGGTTTTGTTACAATCTCATGGTTTCTTTCGAGCCAGTGCTCATAAATCTGTTGAATTTAGCACTTAAATTAGAAGTGCAACCGAACAATTTAATATGGATGGAGAGTGATGCATCCTGAGGAACACTCCAAATGTCCTTGGTGGTTTGTGAATCATGTGGGCCAGGTTTTATCTGATCGGTGTTGTTGGTGAGGAACAAGTTGATTGAACCACAATAGTGCAAGCCTGCTGATTCCCCTGCTTGCTGTGGCTCGGTAGACTCTACTTAGCTTTCAGGACTGTGGTTTCACTTTCTCTAATGCAATAAGACTTGTTTAGTTATACATTGATAGAGGAACAGATACATACGTATTAAAACAAATAAGGACAGCTAGCTCCACTTAGGGTTCCCCTTGCATCGACTGCTGCAAAGCGGAGTGTGAGTGTGTTAAATCTCCAGGTCTGCCTGTGACTGTCTCTCACTCTGATACTATATTTTATTCAGAGGTTTATAGGCTTGGAGGTAAATAGATTATGAACGCAATCAAGGACCCACTTACTCTGCTTATTCTCCTTTCTGCTGCAGCGTGGTAAATGATAACTAGCCTCTACCATGCTGGTATATGGACAGCATCTGTATGTGTAAGAGATTAAGGTTGGTTAAATATAAGCATTTTCCAAAACGAGAGGCCACTGGTACAAAGTTGTTTTAACAAATGATGGTACTCTAGCTATAGACCTTATCCATGTGGTGGACACATGAACCATGAAAACCTCCACAATGCAACACTGACTCCTTATGTATTCCAAAGAGCATCTTGTATTTTACGTTTCAAGGAGGCATACATGGTGCTAGAGCTCCATTAAAGACAAAATCTAAAATTATGTGATAAAAGAACGGTGTGGGTGTTTTCAGTGAGTATAAGTTGTTTTACAGACAGACAACCTGTCATGATGCATTGATGATGCATGGGAGCGTTAGGATGGATCGACGAATGAATGGTAAAATAATTGAGAAATGGAAGTGGAAGGACCTCTATGAGAAAGTGCGAATTAAAAATAATTATTTTCACGATCGGTATTACTTGCAGAATGGTCGCTAGCAAGAAAATAAAGTAATAACCATCACTTGCATGGAGAATGCTCTATATATGTCAAGGCCATTGATGTGGGGATTTTGTTTCCAAAATGTCTATTGGTGGGATCACTTTTCTAAAAACGATCCTTCCTGCACCAACAGGGATCTTTTGGTATGGCAGGTGTCCACCTGCATTAATTATAATGGGCCCCTACATCCTAAGGACGCATTAGTTACCACCAGGCCATAACTCCTAACCATCTCCAACTGTGTGCATAACTATGGCTTAGCCAGTGATACTCAAAGTACGGCCCGAGGGCTGACCTTTACATGCGGCCCCCCTGGTGAGCAGTAGCACGAGCATCTGCTGTTTCCTTACTGAGCACTAATATTCGGAAAACAGGTTAAATCAACCAGCAAGCATGTATTTGCAAGTTAAATTAAGTAACCACTATGATGTCCTGCACCTCTTAACTTTAGTTAACCTGCAAATAAATGCTTGCCCGTTTATTTAACATTTTGTTAGAGCTCCTTGCACAATCTCAGGAAGAAATAATGTAAGAATGCTGTAGGATTCACTTAATGGACATTAATTATTTCTCCACAGCCAGTGGCAAACTCGCCGATGATAGGGCAGTAGTAGCAGTCCATGGGAACCTAAAAAGCCTCTAATTTTCTTACTACTTTCTAATTGTGACATCATTACTCACCTGTAATAAAACAATTACATTGTTAGCCTACTGTGAAATGACGATACAATTGAGCTGTGACTACAATGCCTCCTGCCAGAGGCAGCAAACTGTGAGACATCCAGCTCACGGAGTAGAACATTTAATAGTCACTTAAACAATAAAAGGAGGACCAGCATTTTTCCTTGTCAAGGCCTTGTTGTCACACAGTAGGGTTGATGCATGTGCATTGTTTCAGATGCGATGTGACAGAGGTGAAGTCAGTGCGAATTCCATGAAGGAGTTGAGAATGAGATGGCGTGGGCAAGGGAGAAGCAATAGCTTAATTTAAATTTTCTTGTCAGCAATTTTCTACGCCTTGCCGAAGTTGCCGTCTTCTGGGTTACTGTGTTACACGCACCCTGTTCCTGGAAGCCTGGCATCAGCCTCACATCTTGTCCTGTCGGAACCTAAATACACTTAACCACTATTACGTTAATGTTACAGCACTTTAATCTGACTAAAGAGCACACAATGGCTGTCACAGTGCCACCATATTTTTGTGGGCCCCGCTGCTTCCATCTTTCACTTAACCTGTAAGACTATACTGCTTCAGAGTTGGCCTTGCTACAATATTTATGGTTTTGCGGTTTTGCTGGTGGGATGTGCTCACTTTTGAGGTACATCTAAGATGTAAACAAAGACGGACTGTAAAAACTGTCTGCAAGTACTTAGGCCTCAAACAGCCTGACAGCAAGCTCCCTGCAGGAACACAATCTGCATGAGTGTGTGTGTGTGTGTGAGTGTGTGTGTCTATGTGTGTATGCTAGATCCTTTATTGGCCTTTATGAAAAAGAATAGGCATAAGTGGTAGCGAGCCGGCACCTCATGTAGTGACTGTGGAGAGGGGAATCTATATATGTGTGTGTGAGTGTGTGTGTGGGGGGGTGTCACTGTCTGTATGAGTGTGTGTGTGTGGGGGATGATGTGTGGGTGTGTGTGTGAGTCTATATGTGTGTGCGTGTCTCTGTGTGTGGGTGTGTGTTTGTGTAGCTCTGACAAACTTTGTCTATGTCTCTCCCAGGGCAGGTCTCTCCTTCTTTCCCCTATAGGACAATGACGTTCAACTGATCCTCATGTTTTTCTGACTTTGCATCAATATTGAGCCGACCAACCGGCAGAACTGTTGTTTTTGCACTGGTGGTAGGTTTGCGGTAATGGTGGCTATCACATTGCGGACAATGTTGGGGCACATTACCCCGGCATGGATTTTCATCTTTATTCTAAGGTTTATTTAGGCATTAATGGTAATGTAACGAGACTGGTGCTCATGTAAAGCGCTCTGATACCCGATGTCTCGGGTCTACTTCGCTATATAAAACAAAAACTAGAAAAATCAGTTGTTGGCCAACAGATTTTACTGATCAAATGGCATATTATTAAGTACATTCTGTAGCACCTAAACACTATAAACTGTGTGGAAAGACATGCGTGATAAAGTCACATGCGTTGTAATGGAAACGTGGTAAAGGTAATGCGTGGTTCCCAATGCTTTGTAAAGGCTGTTTCCCAACTGCTGTGCAACTTCTGCTACTCTTAGAGCTGAGATTTTCATGAAAGTCTTATAGTCTGAATTCAGCCGCGTAATAGGAAGGAATGTATGAAGCTCTGTGGTTATACTGAATAAGCAGCTACCTATGTTATGACATCTATTAATGTAATAACTGCACTTTCACAATTGCTTTATTAACCTTCCAGCTTTTTCAAATTTGCTTGAAAATGCACCATTTGTCCACACTTTTTTCAAAATTTTCTCGGGGGGAAATCCTGCCAAACCCTCCTTAGGGAGTTTGGGCTCGCTCACTGCGCTCGCTCGCTATGGTGCAGTATGATTATCATTTTACGCCTCACCACTTTCAAATGTCACCAGCCGCCCCTGATTGATATTGTATAATGAGCCCCTACAAGAGCACTCAAACATTAACCCGGGAGAACTTTAAATTACGCCAGTGTAATTTACGTAATTTTGGGAATTTCAAATTATATTTATTAAGCGAAATTCTTGAAATTATGCCATTACGCCACTTCATGCAATTCTGCATTTTCCTTATTGACAAATTTACCCTGAATGGCACAATTTGCTGTCATTTGCAGTAAACAATTACAGCAAATGCACAGGAACAACAAAAAGTGAGCAGATGTTCCCTTGTTTTAACACATCCTCATGCCAAAAATTGAGATGAGGATGCATTTTGTGCTAAAATATAGCATGAAATGACGGATTTGCATTTGAGCTAAGTGCACGTAAATGTGCTTTAGTGTGCGAAAGCAAATTATGCGAATTTTCACACACCCCTTTTCCAATATCTTATAACTTTCTAATAGAAACCAAACATAACAACATTACCAATTTTGCAGACCACAGTTTCAAGTATAAGTTGCCATTGTCCTTCCATGATAGTAGAAGTTGTAGAACTATCTCTTCATCCCATAAAGTGGAATACCTAGACATAGGTGGATGCGTGTACCTGATACCCTTTAATAATTTACAAACCAGCAGGTGCTTCTGAACCGGGTTTACCTTCAACTTTCTGATGTGCTGCTGATATAGCTGGTCTATAACCATTAACAGATCTACAAGCCTTCTGTCCCACTGCTAAGCATGCCAGAAGATTTAGAACACGTGTGCCATGAGAGAAAATTGGATTAATACCTTTTCCCACGCACCAGCAACTCCAGGTGTCCTATGCTGATTTTTAGGCTGTTGTTGTACCTTTAACCCAGGATGCTCTGATATAAGTAGAAGCTGATTCCAAAGGTGTGGCATGCCTGTGATCACTCCAAAAGGCTCAACGCCACCAGAATGAGGCTACCCTCTAATACCATGTTGTGCAACTCCCCGGGAGGGTCCCACAACAGCTGTGGAAAGGTTGTAGAAAGAATTGAACAATCGACTGCCAATTCTGAGGGGAACCAATTCTACATGCTTTGAAATGGAGTCACCAATGTGACTCTTGGAAACTGTCTGCGGATCTCGGGAACACATCTTGGAAAATCATAAAGATTTGTACTGGACCAATCGTGAAGATAAACATCTGTTGCTACAGCTTCTAGATCCAGTCTCTTTGTTGTAAAATCTTCCTAATAGAGCTGTCAAGCAGGATACAGAGGTCTACTCTGAAAGGGGCCCAGTGTCTTGTTCAAAGTCTGCAATTCATGAAAATCCAGACACCACTTGCTGCTGTCATATGTGGACCTTGAATACCAAACTGCTACTGCATTGTCAGTCCGGAATGTATTCTGCCACCCAGGATATTTTCCTCTGTAGACAAAATTCCCAAAGGGACCTGCCTAAACCCACTAGTAGCTTTAACCTTGTTCTTCCCAGTCTATGTTCCTGACTGCAAAAATCAGGGTCAAATGTTTTATCCTCCTGTACATGGACATTACAGCAAAGCTCTGGACTGCAAAGAAGCCTCAAAATTCTAAACCATTTTGTGCATTAAGGATTGTTTCCTGGACCATTGTCCTCCAGTGGAGTAACTGCCACATCTTGCACCTCAGTCCTCAAGACTTGCATCTGATTCTAAGATATGATCCGCGGATGCAAGGACGAAGGTTTGTCCATTCCATGCATCTACATGGCTTAGCCACCAACTTATCACCTATTTTGAGTCCTGGAATAAAGGGACCCTTTGTGATATTCTAGATCTATATAAAGGTGTCTTATCTTCATGCGCGGGAGAGCCCTGTAATGAAGGAATCCTGGAAAAATCGCCTGAATTGAGGAACAGAAATGTCACACCAGCCTTGCCAGAAGACGGAGGGAAACCTGATGTGACATCACCCTCAATTCTTTCTTAATCATTTTTAACTTTGCTTATGTCAAATTTTCAGAATCCACCAGAAACTCCAAGAATTCGACCCTTCTTGAGGGCACCAGCTTCAATTTTTCCACATTAAACCCAATGACTAAATCAACTCTGTAGCCACCTGATCTTGATTCACCAACCTCCCTCTCTCATGTCCCAGATACTCCACCATCCTCCGGTCCTGTGTTTTGAGGGGGGTTTCCCCAGAGGCCTCATCACTTTATTGAAGCACCACAGGGCAGATGACAGACCGAATGGAAGGGGATTCAATCTGAACATGTCTTTGCTTCAAACTGCAGGTACGGTCTATGCTCTTGACAGATTGGTACTGTCAGGTAGATGTCTTTTAAATCCAGATACATCATCCAGTCCCCGCTAAAAGAGGATGCTCCTCCAGCAGGATTTTCTTTATTTTGAAATGGCATTACAGAACAGATTGGTTGGGCTCCCTCAAATGTATTATTGGAGGATATTTTGTTGTTCTTCTTCTGCACTAGAAAGATGTTGCTGAGAAAACCCTGGAGGTGTAAGCGACATGGTGCTATAACCCCCTTCTGCAACAACTCTTGCACCTCTGTTGTGGCCAGATCCCAACCTTCCTGGGAAAAATGTATTGGCAAAGGCTACCTGCTCTGTATTGGGGTTGCATAGAATTTAGTTTGAAACTATTTTACTACCTGTAATACCCACGGATCTATTGATATTAAACCCCACTGTTGAACAAAAAGGGCCATCATGCCTCCCACTGTCACAAGAGGACAGGACACTATACTTACCTTGAGTTTCGCCTCCCTTTGCTTGGCCTCTGCTACAACACAGTGTCCTCTTTCTTTGTGGGAAGAATGTTGTGTGTGAGTTTCCATACTGCGGGTAGTAGAAGTGTATGTAGAAAGTTCCCTGGCCGGTGAAACATCCCTCATATCTACCAGCCCAGGGAATCACCCATCCGACCCCTTTGGGCAACAACCAGAAATTGTTTCCGGGTCCAATTGACCCCTGAATTCTTCCCCTCTTCAGCCACACACAAAATATGTGAAGCAGGAACCAAGGGTAAATATAATTTATCTGGGCACGAGGACCATGACCTATCTGCACCTTTTGTATGGTCTGTCCCACCTTTGTTTCATAATGTTACTATTTTAGCTTCCAGTCCCTGAGATATGGCCTCTTTCTCAGATATTATTGGTCTTTGGCACTCTGCCCTCATTTTAGATCTATCACTCCTGTCTATCAAAATTTTTAGCTTAGACCAAATTTATTCATCATTAAACAGCAGAGCCCACTGCACTGAATTTGGATGCGGAATGATCCCAGGCTCAAACATGGGCATACCTCTGTCGTCCAAAATAAAAAGTAAACACCTCTTACAACTCATTTGTCACGACGCATGTTGTTAACAATACGGTTGTTCCAACGATTGCGTTGTAACAACGCATTCCATTACCCCGCTAGTCGTTACAATGACTTATGGAGGGGGGGGAAGTGTTGGATTTAAAATCTAACACCTTCCCTACTGTTTGCACGGACTGGAGTTGGAATAGTAAATTCTACTATTCCAACATCCAGCGCCCGACCCCCTCGGCAAGTCGTTGTTATGACTTGCGGGGTAATGTTATGCGTTGTTACAACGTGGGCGTTGTAACGACCGCGTTGTAACAACATGAGGGTTGAGTGAAGGGGGAAAAAAGAGGCATATTCAAAATAAAAATATGAGACTTCTCTCCAGTTCATCTTTTTCAGGACATTAGTACCAATATCCACTTCCTGCCCCAGTGGAGCTTGATTGTGGCAGTTGTAGTGTTCTAGTGCTGTAGAAAATACAGCAAGTAGCTAGACTGCATAATAGAGGCTCCTGTCTTGTAACAAAAATATAGTCGAGTTGCTTAGCCTTCTGGAATAGCCAATTTGAGAGGCTGTACAGTTTGTCTCCCTACATGAATACACCTAATGAGCCATTGCAGAGAATTACACCATTTGACCTTTGCAGTCTTTTGCTATGGTCTTATTTTGGTGATATAAACGCCTTTTAAGAAACTGACCTGAAAGATGTAACTGGCTATTGCAACTAAATATTTGACTGATTGTATATTTTTGCCATCTATCTTTTACTAGATTTCTCCTGAAAGTTATGAGAAGCTGGGATTCCCTGGAGCCAAGGAACTTGCTGACATGTTCCGTTTCTACCATACAAAGATAGACCGCGACATCGAACTAACACACCAGCTCAACCCAAATGTCAAGAGCTTTGACCAGTTCCTCTCCGAGAACAAAGAGGCCTTTAAATGTTAATTGGAAGGAATATCTTTTTTGTTATTTTGGATTGGGGTCAGGTAGTAATAAAGATTGTTGTATCTGATTACTTGTTTTGCAAGGATGTATATTTTGTCATCTAATTATTTTGCTATTTGTCTTGTCTTTTATTCAGTCCATCCTCTGCCTTCCTGGTGCTCACCCCATTCGTTTGTCTTCATATACCTCCTAGTTGTTCTCTGCATATTGCATTCCCCATAATTCAAAATCCATGGTAGGGCTGTGGAGTGTGATATTTGATTTTCATTACATTCTGCTCTTCTCGGGAATGTTGAGTGAAGAACTACACTTGTTCAGGTGGAACATGGCTTGTACTGATTGTAGCTCATTCCATATACCTGCCTTCCTAAGCTGTGCCCCTAACTCATTTAAATCTTATGCTTTTCTGGGGCATGGAATGCAATGTACTTCGGATATTCTATCCCTCAGTCTTCACAGGGCATGGTGTGAGATGTCCTAAACATGTTCAGTTCCTCTATCTACTAGGGCATGAAGTGTGAACACTAGTGCTCATTCCATTCCTTTCCCTTCCTGGTGCATGCTCTGTGATGCTCTTACATTCCTCTGACTTCCTAATGCATGGTATGGGATGTTCTTAGCTCATTCCATTTATCTGCCTTCTTGATAAACGGTGTGTAATGTTCTTAGATAATTCCATTCCTTTGCCTTCCAAAGGCATGGTTTGTGATGCTCTTAGCTCATTCTCTGCCTTCCTTATGCATGGTGTGTGATGTTTTTAGATCATTCCATTCCTCTGTCTTCCAGAGGCATCGTGTTTGATCCCTTTAGTGGACTCTATTGCTTCATAAATGAAAGTCTGTTCTCTTTCCATTCCTCTAATGTCAAAGAGAATGGTGTTTGGCATTATATGATCATTCAATTTTTTTTTCTTTTTCTTTTTATTAAACAAATACTTAATACACGGTGCACTTTAGTTACAATCCAAATTTCCACAGGGCATCTTGACAAGGCTAAGCAATACCCTGTATACCAATTCTGTACATATCTATTTCCCATCCGCTATTCCTTCCTGGCATTCCCTTCCAGGTTGGCTAATTCTATCCTCCAGTGTTCAGCCATTGCTATATTTTTCCCACATGTTCCAGACTGTTTCCCATTTTTTGGGGCATCCGCAGCTCCCCACGCTCTCGTTATGTTCCTTTTTGCCACACTAGAAGCCAGCGCTAGCCAGATTTGTACGTATTTAGGCCATACAGTCTCTCCCGTCACACTCACCAAATGACATTGCGCCTCGACCGGAACCCGTGCATCAACCACTGTCACCATCACTCGGGATAAACCCCCCAGTATCTCTAGATCACAGGACAGGCCCACAGAATGTGAAAGAAGATGCTCACCGCCCCGCATCTCCAGACACTTGTCCAGAGTCGCATCTGCCCAGTTTCTGCTGCAGCGTGCGCGCCATGTAAGATCTGTGCAAGATCCTAAGTTGCACTAGCCGAAACCTGGCATGAATAGTCAATTCTCTGGGACTTTGTATGGCTTCCGCCCAGTCATCGTCTTCCAGGAGACCCACATTTATCTCCCACGCTTCTCTAAGGGGGCGTAGCGGGTCTGGAACATTATTCATGAGTTTACGATATATGAGTGACACTGCCTTACCCACCATCGGGTTCATCAACACTCTATCCTCCATCGGTGAGTAGTCCAGAACCTGTACATCTCCTTTTACATGGCATTTCAGTGCGTGCCGCAACTGTAGGTATCTGAGTCTCTCCCCCTCCACTAATTTATACTCTGATTGAAGTTTTCAGACATACACATCTCACCATTGTGCCAGACATCACCCAGCTTGCCAATACCAATGAGGCTCCATCTACGATATCCCTCCAGTCGTCCGACCTCCGTCAGTTGATCACAGCCGACAACGGGGACTGTCTGGTCAGCCATGCCTACCACCCTAATAATTTCGTAGCTGTCCGCCATGCTTGGACAATCATCCTAGTGTGCACCAGCAGATGTGGAAGACGCCCCCCTCTATACAGTGCCACCGGATATCCCGGAGATCCAAATGCATGCTGGTCCATCCTAAATGCCGGCTCTTCGCTTTCTGCAAAAACCAAGCCATTCACGTTCACTAGTTGTGCCGCCAGGTAGTAACACCTGAAATTTAGTACCGCCAGTCCCCCTTCACCAACTCCCCGTTGCAGCTTTTGAAGAGATATTCGCGGGCTCCCTCCCGCCCCCAACAGTGCCCTAAGCTCAGCATCTATAGTCCGAAACACAACAGTCGGGATCTGATAGGGAGTATTCTGGGTTTAAAGCATTTTATTATGAAGACATAAAAAAACATGGGGAAGGGGAGTGGGAGGTCAAGGTTACATACAGTACAATGAGAAGAAAAAAGAAAGGAGACATGTTGCAGCAGTTCTGTCTGAGAGGGGGGAGGTCGGTGGTCCAGGAGGGGAAAAGAAGGCATAGACTGTAAGGCTATAAGACAGTGCGCATAACCCTCCTGTAGTCCCTAACCTCCCCACCAAAGCTAAGCACGAGTAGCGTCTTGCAACACAGCGAAACATAACACAGTCCCTCCCAGCCCCCCGTCCCCAGGAAAGGAAAAAGAAGAAAACAACACCCCAACATCCCCGTCCAATAGCCCGTAATAGAAACATCCACCCCAAGCAACCTACCCCCATCCCCCAATCCCCCCAATCCCATCCCTCTTAATCTGCTGGGGCCGCCGGCGGCGTCAGCCTAAGAAGGCGCAGGTATCTCGGACATGTGAGCTCACGAAATTCCGTGGACAGTAGTGCTAAGAAAGGGTGCCAGAGTTCCTCGAATTGATCTATATTTCCAGCCACTGTGAGCGACATCTTCTCCATACCCAGTACCTGCCAGAGCCTATGTAGCCAGCCAGTGATAGAGGGGGCAGTGGGGGTGCGCCAGTGTATAAGGATATTCTGAACCGCTGAGCCCAGCGCAATAGCGATCTGCCTACCCCTGCGGGACTTCAGCGGGTACATCAAGTCGTTGGGGAGGCCTAGCAGGACGTATGCCGGGAAGCGCGGGAGCTCAATCTCAAAGTGTCTGTCCACCTCATCTAAGACCTCTTTCCAATAAGCAGTCAGTACCGGGCATCCCCAAAGAATGTGTGATAGAGTACCCTCCTGTCCGCAGCCCCGCCAGCATCCTTTGTCGGCGAGTTTATGCATCTCATAGAGCCTCTCCGGGGTGTAATACCAATAGGTGGACACCTTGGTAAAGGTCTCCGTCAGCCCAGTGTGGTACGCAGAGTGCCTCGCCCGATACGCGATCCCGTTCCACTCCTTGTGGCTCAGGGTCCTGCCCAACTCTCTGTGCCAGCGCTCCCTCCCCGGATTGTGATAATGAAACGGCGGGGGTTGAAGAAATTTATACAGATCGGTAATAAGCTTGGCATCCGAAGTCCGGGTCACCAGCCACCGCTCGTAAGGTGTGATTTGACGGGCTGCGACGTCACGCACTTGGGGTTGGAGAGCCCAGTGACGGACCTGCATGTAACGCAATCTGTCTACCTCCGTCAGGCCAAATTCCTGTCGGAGTTGTTGGAAAGGAAGCACACCCTCCGGCCCGTAAATCTGAAAAAGCACCCTGCAACCTGCACTCACCCAGTGGGAAAAAGCTCCCGGTTCTAAGCCCGGAGTAAAGTCGGGGTTCCCAACTATGGGCGTAAACGATGATGGGAAGGTAGTGAGCTCACGGAGCTCGCAAACCGCATCCCACACTCGCAGGGGAGCCCGGGTGACAAAGGAGGCGTAGAGATTAGCCGGGCGATGTGCGCGCCGCAGGAACGGAACCTCTTGAAGGGTGCGTCCCGCGACCGCCTGATCTTGAAAGAGCCAGTGCTTGTCAGATTCCCACCTGCTCCATTCCACCAAATATCGGAGTTGCGCCGCTTGAAAATACTTCCGGAGATCCGGAACACCAAGACCCCCTGCCTCCGGGGCAAGCGTGGAGAGAGCCCTCTTCATCCGAGGCCTACGGCCTTGCCACACGAAACGGGAGATGTCAGCCTGCGCTTGCTGTATCCAACCCACAGGGGGCTGGAGAGGTAGAGCGCGAAAAAGATACAAGATCTGAGGCAGCACCGTCATCTTCACCGCTGCGATACGGCCCAGCCACGAGAGCAGGCCCTTGCTCCATCGGCCGAGTTCCTCCTTAATCTTCATGCTAAGGGAAGAGTAGTTAGCTTTGACCATTTCAGGCAGCGAGGGTGCAAGCAGGATCCCCAGGTATGGCACCGTGGATGAGGACCACTGCATGGGAAAAAGACGCTGGAGGTCTCTCCTGGTGTCCGCGGAGAGCGACACATCCAGGGCAGCCGATTTAGACATGTTCATTTTAAAGCCGGCCACGCGTGCAAAGGTGTTCAGTTCCTGGACGCAAGCAGGGAGTGACCGCCTGGGGTCATCCAGGGTCAGTAGGACATCGTCCGCATACAGGCTAACCGTATGGGTATACTGGCCCATCTTAACCCCAATAGCGTCCGGATTGTCGCGGATCCTCTGGGCAAACGGCTCCATGTATAGGGCGAACAAGAGCGGCGAGAGGGGGCAGCCCTGTCTCGTACCACGCTCAATGACAAAACTTCTAGAGCTGTGCCCATTGACCCGCACCGATGCTGATGGTCTCTTATAACAATTAAAGACCATAGTGCGGAACTTCTCGCCGATCCCCAGTTTCCCGAGAACCAGCTCAAGGTACGGCCAATGAACTCTATCAAAGGCCTTCTCCGCATCAACCGACAGTAACATCCGTTCCCCCGGGACGCGCGAGGCCTTCTCTAACACGTGCGTCACTCTTTTGATGTTGTCGACTGTCTGTCTACCGGATACAAAACCAGCCTGGTCCGCTTCCACCAGGCCCGGTAGGTGCAGTCCAAGTCTGGCCGCCAGGATCCCCGTGTGGAGCTTAAGATCGACATTCAGAAGCGAGATAGGCCTATATGTTATGTTATGTTATGTTAAAGTGCATTTTTATAGCGCTCGGCTACTCTAAAAGAGTGTCCCGGCGCTTTCCACAGGCAACTTAAAGTGTATAAACAACATAACAAGTAAAACAGAACCCAAAAGAGAAGGAGAAAGAAACCCACCTAAACAGAGTGATTAAAAAGCCACGTCTTCAAATTCTTCCTGAATTGAAGCAAGTTGGGAGTGCTACGAAGTGCAAATGGAAGCGAGTTCCACAGCTGGGAGGCCTTAAGGCTGAAAGAGCGCCCCCCAATGCGGGCCTTCCTCACGCGTGGAACCACAGCAGTGAATAAGGATTCTGAACGCAGTGAGCGAGCCGGGCGATAGAAAGCTAATCTTTTCTTCAGATATCCAGCGCCTGAGCCAAACAAAGCCTTGTGCATCAGCGTCATAGATTTGAATACAATCCGCTTCCGGATTGGAAGCCAATGGAGCGTCTGCAGCAACACAGAAGCCCGTGCTCGTCTGTGCAGACCAAAGATTGCCCGGGCTGCCGAGTTCTGTGCCACCTGCAGACGCTGAACCAGATAGTCCGGAAGGCCTAAGAAAAGGGCATTAGCATAGTCAAGCCTAGATCCGATGAGCGCCTGCACCGTGATCCGTCTGTGCTCCGCAGACAGTAAGGGAAGAAACTTGCGGAGCATTCTGAGGATGCCGAAGCAGGTGCCGGACAGGCCAAGGATGTGCGCTCTCAGAGAAAGTTTGTTGTCAAGCTTAACACCCAGGTTCTTGGCAACCAAGGATGATTGTGCCGGAGGACACATGGCGGCCGGCCACCACTGCCGCCACTCGGGATCGGAGGCACAGCCGAAGAATAGAACCTCCGACTTGCTGGAGTTGGCCTTCAGACAATTTAGCTGGAACCAGCTGAAAACCCTATCCAAGCAGTCCCGGATTCTCTCCCCATCAAATGTCTGGTCTTTTTCACACGTGAAGAGGAGTTGTGTGTCATCGGCGTAGGACACGATCTGGGCTCCGTAAGCCTCAACCACAGCCGCCAGGGGGGACATAAAGATGTTAAATAATGTCGGGCTCAACACAGAGCCCTGAGGAACCCCTACCCCCAGTGGCGGCATCTCGGCGGAGCTCTGGGAAACCCAGACCGTCTGGCGGCGGCCCTCCAGGAAAGATGTAAACCATCTGAGCACCGTCCCCCATAGGCCGATGTCGTAAAGCCTGGCGAGCAGAGCCTTATGGGGGACGGTGTCGAAAGCCGCCGACAGGTCCAACATGACTAGCATGGCCTTGCCACCCCCATCCAAGGTCTCCCTGATGATCTCAGAGACCTCCACCAACGCTGTTTCCGTACTGAAATTCGGACGGAAACCGGATTGGGATGGATGGAGCAGATTGTTAGACTCCAGGAAGTTCGACAAGACGCCATGAACATGTTTCTCAGTAATCTTGGCCAAGGCCGGGAGAAGTGAAATTGGCCTATAATTGGCCAAGACCTCGGCATCAAGACCAGGCTTTTTCAGGAGGGGGATCACCATCGCCCTTTTCCAGGTGCGTGGGACACTCCCCTCGCTCAAGGAGGCATTGAGGATCGGGTTGACCAGGGGATTCACCACTGCCGCCATCCCGGCCAAAAATTTGGCGGGGCAGGGGTCAAGTGGGGATCCAGATTTAAGACTGGCTAACAGAGTCCGGGACATGTCACTGGAGACAGATGGAAAGTCCTCCAGGATAGCCATGGGCATTGCCGATGTTCCAAGTCCTGCCCCAGGATCACAACAACCCTCCGCCGTGCTCTCCGAGAAGGAGGCCTGAATAGCCTTAATCTTGTCGGTGAAAAAGGTGGCAAGATCACGCGCCCACGCATCAGGTGACACAGGCGGAGGTGAATAAGAGGTGGGAGACGTGAACTCCTTCACAATCGTGAAGATCTCCTTACAGGAGTTCGCCGATGCCTCAATCCTCCTGGCGAGGTATTCCCTCTTGGCACCAAGAACATCACGGTGATAGGCCTTCACCGCCGACCTATAGACAAGTTTGGCCTCCCCATCATATTGATGGCGCCAGGCCCACTCAGCAACCTTACATAGGCTGGAGCCACGGGTAGCGCCTCTGTGAACCAAGGCCCAGATTGCCGTTTCGCCGAGGATCGGGGGGTTACCCTAGGAGCAAGGTCATCTAACCTCTCAGTCAGCCATCGCTGCAGGGCCTCCGTTTCTCTTTCCGGATCTCCCGAGAGAGAACAAGGATGTTCCGTGAGCGCCTGCTCTAGCATGGCCAGCGTCACTCTATGTAACGCTCTCGAGGCCGATCTGGGCACTGAGGGGGCGCAGGTGTCAGACCGCCCCTTCTCTAACACAGAGAACCCAATCAGCCTATGATCCGACCAGAGCACAGGCCACGTATCAATGTCGACAATAGGGACAGAGGAGAACACTTGATCAAGGGTATGCCCTTTCTCATGTGTAGGCCCCGACACAAACGGTGCCAGGCCGAGCGGAGAAGTAATATCCAGCAATTTTGCCCCATCCGGATCGTCCGTGACATCAAGATGAAAATTGAAATCGCCTGCCAGCAAACAATGCTGTGCAGACAGCGCCAGCTCTGAAATGGCTGTCTGTAGGTCCTCCCAAAAGGAGCCCACCGGGCCAGGAGGCCTGTAAACCAACAGACCCTTGAGCGCTTGGCCAGGAGACAGTTTTAGCATGAAAGCAAGGGATTCAGAGCCCCTAATGGAGTTCACGGGAAGAACTGAACAAGAAACGTTCTTCCTCACCACCACCGCAACTCCGCCCCCCCTGCCCTCAGCTCTGTCTTGGCGAAAGATGTTATAGGTTGGAGGGATCGCAGTGAAGATGTGATCCACACAGGGTCCGATCCTTCCCGGGTTTCGGAATAACCGACACAGTTGCGGAAAGAAGGTCCGGCGGAATAGCCCCCGGTTCGGAGAAAGAGTTGAAAAGGCGAGCCAGGATAGGAGCCACAGTGGAACAGAAGGTCTTGTAGAACAAGGCCGAGTAGCCATCCGGGCCCGGGGCTTTACCGTGTTTCAATCGCGCTATAGCGGAGATAACTTCCTCCACATGGATGTCCCTCTCCAGGTGGTTCGCCTGGGCGGGCTCTAGAACCGGGAGGGTCACAGACTCCAGATAGTCCTCCGCGTCCCCCGGTGAGGAGGGCTCCGCGGCATATAGCGCCTCGTAAAAGCTACGAAAGGAGTCCGCAACATCCGCGTCTCCGGAAACTGGGACCCCGTCCGCACCCACTAGTTCCTTCACTACATTGCGTTGCTGCGCAGCCCTGAGCCGATGGGCCAGTAGCTTACCGCATCTGTCCCCGCCTGTATAAAAGGCATGCTTCAGACGCAGCGCTGCGTATTCCGCCCGGTCTAGGTCTAGCGCAGAGAGGAGTTTCCTCGCCGCCTTCAGCTGCCTTCAAACTCGAGGAGCTCCTGTTCGGCGATGAACCTGCTCAAGTTCCCTGACTTGCGCCGTCAGTTCGTCCCTCTTACTTTGCCGCTCTCTGTTCTCGGCCGAGGAAATAGAGATAAATTCCCCCCTGAGGACCGCCTTCAAAGCTGCCCACTGTGTCGCTAGTGACGTGTCGGAGTTGCCATTGTGGGTTAGATAATCCCGAGTGACCTCCTCCACTCGCTTCACCGCTGACTTCTTATGTAGAAGTGTGTCCCGAAGCCGCCACATCCTTCTGGAAGGGGAGGCCGCCGGCCATGTAAAGACTCCGGAAACCGGTGCGTGGTCGGACAGGGACAAGACCCCGATGTCTGCCGCCTTGGCTGAGCGCAACCTGTGACAATCTTTGGGAAGCAGATGAGTTTCCTGTAAAAGGCAAATGTCCGCCTGCGTCCCCTCTAGCAGGGAAAGGATCGCCCTACGCTTCACAGGGTTGTTCAGACCCTTAACATTAAGGGTCACTATCTTCAAGGATGGCATCGCTCCCAGGGGATCGAAGCGCTATGCAGCAAGCAAGGGATCAGCGGAGGGGGCGCGCGGGGCAGAGGTGCAGGGAAGGCCAAAACCGGCCTCGCGTGAGTTTGGGCAATATCGGACGGGACCCCACCAACAACAAACCAACTCCAAAACCCTCCCAGAACCAACCCATGGCAACTGGCCAAAACCATAAACAAAGAAAAACACCCCATTGTCTCAGTCCAGCCCGAACGGGCGAGTCTGCAGAAATCACTCAAGTGGACGTTCAGCCACTCACCTTCAACCGTCCCCTCCCCAACCCCCAGCCCCAACTCAGCATCGTAGAGGCTAAGAGTCTCTCCCCCCGGAGTGAAGTTAGGCCGTCATGGCCACGCCGTTGGATTCAGGCAAGTTCCTGGCCGCCGTCCTCAGGGCCTCCTCCATATCCGCCCTGATGGTAGGGGAATCAGGGCGACTCGCAGTCGCCGGCGATCGTCTCCTCTGTGATCTTCGGCGACTCCGTCTCTCCGAACGTCTCCATGCGGGCGTCGCTCCGTCTTCTTCCGTGGCTGTGAGTCCCAACACCCCGCAGATGTCTTGGAGGGAGCGCAGCTGATGTAACACTCCATTCCATCGGAAGATAAGACGGAAGGGGTGACCCCAGGAGTAGGGCGTCTCATGCTCCCGTAGAAAGTCCGTAGCGATCCGGAAGGACCTGCGCTTCTGCAGTGTGATGGCGGACAGGTCCTAGTAGAGCGCCACGGGCCGCTCTCTGAAGGTTAAAGGCTGCTTCCTGCGGGCCTCTGTCATGATGCGCTCCTTCAAGGGTAAATCAGGCAGAAACGCCAGAATATCAGGAGGGGGTGCCGATGACTGGCGTTGTCGGCCCACTCTATGTGCTCTGTCTATGCGGATCGGAAATTCCGCATCTTCTCCCAAAATCTCCCGGAACAAGTCTTGTAAATAGGCCACCAGGTCCGTTCTCTCGTCCGCGGACTGGACACCTCGCACCCGTATGTTGTTCCGCCTGGACCTGTTCTCGAGGTCTTCAGAGTGGGCCTGGAGCTCGACACACTGCTCCCGTAGCCGGAGAACGTCCTGCTGGAGATGGACTATCTCCTCGTCTCGGCGCTGGGACGCCGCCTCCACCGTGTCAACACGTTCGCCAAGGCCCTCCACCGCCCTGCGCACTTCACGGACCTCGCTGGCCACCTCGTTCTTTAGAGTCTGGAAGTCGTCTTTGAGGGAGCTGAATAAGTCTTCCATAAAGGACCTCGTGACCGGCGGCTCGCCTCCAGTTGCGTCCGTCGAGGCCCGGGAGGACCCCGGTGACGGTTGTGTCCTGTCCCGCAACTGCTGGGCCCTGCTGAGCATGTCCGGCAGAGTGCGGTCTCCCCTTCTCGCGCCTCCTCTCCCAGTCATCCTGGCCTCAGCAGTGGGCAAGGCTCAGTGCCGGCCGCCGTAGATATGTCCAGTCGCTTGTGGGCGCCAGATGTGGGGACCCAGCCGAAGACAAGGGTGATGCGACCCAGGCGACAAAATGGCGGCTCAGGCCGGGGCGAGTCAATCACAGTGCCGACCAGGGCGGCAAACGGGGGCCAAAGTCAGGATCTTCCAGTAGCACATTCCCCGGGAAATTAGTTCAGGAGCCAGGCGAAAGTGGGCACCCGCTCGGCAAAGGCGAGGGTGGAGGTCGCCAGCTCCAGCTTCTCAGTGACAAGATGGCGGCAAGGTGGGGCCCGGGAGAGCGGCCCAGGCCGGCAAGACCACCGGCGACTCCCGGGCCATGGTGGGCAAGGAAAGTGCAGAGCCAGTGTCTCACAGTTGCACCGGAGGATACACCCAGGTCGGCCGCCACGCAAATGCCTCCGTCTCTCGCCACTGGGTCCGGGGTCCACGTCACATCATATGCCGATGTCGGTAGCGAAGGGGCAAAGCGCCATCGAGGGCCCAGGATCCGCTGTGCATCGGTGTCACGTAGGCTTCGGCCGGATGACTCTGCTGCTCTACGGGGCATGTCGGGTCCGATCCCTCGGGAACGCCAGCTTTCAGCACCCGGCCCAGCCGAGGCGCTCGGACAGCACCGCAGTACGCTCCGCCTCCCAGGCTCTCCTCCGTGTTCCGATCTTCGAGGAAACTTTCGGGTTACTTCCTCCAGGGCGATAGGAGTCAAAGTAGCATCAGAATGTGCCCCAGGGACTCCGGCACAGTCCCCTCACCCGCAGAGCTAATGCGGGGGGAGAGAAGCGCAGAAATCAGGGCTCGAGCTGAGCAGGGCCGGAGGAGCTACGGGAGGAAGCGTTCGCTCACCCCGCCATCTTGGCCACGCCCCCTGATAGGGAGTATTCTGGAGTATGTATAATAACCGTGTTAGACGGACCTGGAGGGTCGGCCGAGGACAAGGGGAGAGGTCTCCGGGGAGAGCCGTCTCCAGCGATCGTACAGATGAGTAACTTCCCCCCCACAGATGTACACCACACAAAGATAAGGTTTAACGTTCTTTATAAGCAATCTTGAAGTACGATAGAATGGTACAAGGAGGTCAGGACTCAGGGGTCCCCTCGATTCTAGTCTCTTGGATGGGAAAGGGGGTAGCGGGACAATCTTGTTACCAATCTGGTAGATGCGATGACAAGATGGATAGCTCACAATCCTCGAGCTCGGCGTTCTAGGTGGACGGGCCGCGGCAGCGCCGGCAGGTCCCGAGATGATCGTAGGTAGCGACGGTCCGCGGCAGCGCCGGCAGGTCCCGGTGAAGGTGGTAGTTACAACGGTCCGCGGCAGCGCCAGCAGGTCCCGACGAGGATGAAGGATGCAGAAGGTTGCGGCAGCGCCAGCAGGCAGGACGATAGTTCACAAGGCAGGGCTACGGCAGTGCCAGTAGTCCGTCAAGGATGAGTTCTTCACGGGGTCTCTCGACTCCAGGATACAACTCCCTTCCTGCTCTGGAGCTGCCCCAGTTATAGGTCTGGCACCCTTTGATGTCCGGACCCTCGCACTTGGAGGTCGGGAGGTCCGGGATGAGGGAGTCCAGACACCCAGCAGGGGGGTGGAGCCAGCGCCCGGGGAGGCTGGGGCGATCGGCACCTGGCGGGGGAGAGCCATCGACACTTCTTTCTCCCATTGACCTGCCAAGTGGTCCGTTCACCTCCTGGGTGGATGGTGGTGCCGGGATGTCGGGGCCTGGCCAGGCCCAGGGTTAGGGTCGAGCTGAGGCCATGCGGCCTCGTGGTGCAGTGTCCAAGATGGCGGCTGGGCCCGGGCAATGGTGCTGACGGTGGCCCGGGCCAGGGATATAGAGATGTTCGGGGGCAGGTGTCCCGTAGGGGACGGGTTGCGGGTTGCTTCTGGGGGTAGCACCTGGAGAGCCGATGTCCGGGCTCTGTCATGCGGGGGGAGCGAGCCCTTCATGTGGCCTGTCCAACATGCGTCCCCCCCAGCTGAAGGCGGGGAGAGTCACCCATCCTCTTGGGGACTCTCCTCGTCGAGGCGGAAAAAGCGTGACAGGCCATCCGCGTTGGCGTGGTCTTGGCCAGGTCGGTGTTCCACAGTGAAGTCCATCCCCTGTAGGGAGATGGACCAACGCAATAGTTTGGGATTTCCCCCCGCATCTGCATTAGCCACTGCAGGGGCCGATGATCTGTTTGCACCCGGAAGTGGGTACCGAAGAGATAGGGCCTGAGCTTCTTGAGGGCCCACACTACTGCGAAGGCCTCCCTCTCGATGGTGCTCCAACGATGTTCTCGGGCCAGTAGGCGTCTGCTGAAGAATGCCACCGGTTGGTCAAGTCCTTCGGGGTTCAACTGGGAGAGGACCGCCCCGATGCCATGGTCGGAGGCATCTGTTTGTACGATGAATTCCCGGCTGTAGTCGGGGGCCTGGAGCACAGGGGCAGTGCACATGGCGGCCTTCAGCTTCTCGAAGGCCGCTTGACAGTCTGGAATCCAGGTGACCTCCTTCGGGTGGTTTTTGGATGTGAGTTCTGTGAGGGGCCCCACAATGCTGCCATAGTCCCTCACAAACCGCCGGTAGTAGCCGGTGAGCCCCAAGAAGGCTCGGACCTCGGTTTGCATGACTGGAGGCTGCCAGGACTGGATGGCAGCGATCTTGAGTTGAAGAGGGGCCACCAGACCGCTTCCCACTTGGTGTCCGAGATAGGTCACGGACCCCTGACCAATTTGGCACTTGCTGGCCTTGATTGTGAGGCCGACCTGTTGAAGAGCCTGCAGGACCTCTCGGAGGTGGCGGAGGTGGTCTGACCAGTGGCGGCTGTACACAGCGATATCGTCCAGGTAGGCGGCGCTGAACTCCTCGAGCCCCGCCAATACCTGGTTCACCAGTCGCTGAAAATTAGCTGGAGCGTTCTTCATGCCGAATGGCATGACTTTGAAGTGGTAGTGGCCATCGGGGGTGGAAAAGGCGGATCGTTCTTGGGCCCGGGGTGTGAGACCGATCTGCCAGTAGCCCGCTGTCAGGTCGAAGATGCTGAGGTAGCGGGCAGCCCCCATGCGGTCGATCAGTTCATCTGCTCGGGGGATGGGATGAGCGTCGGTTCTGGTGACAGCGTTCAGGCCCCGATAGTCGACGCAGAATCGGAGCTCAGGAGTGGTGCCGGGGGCAGCAGCTTTGGGGACCAGCACGACCGGGCTGGCCCAGGGGCTGTCCGAGGGCTCGATGACCCCGAGCGTGAGCATCTTTGACACTTCTTCTTGGATGCAGGCACGTACCCGATCTGGTACGCGGTACGCCCGATGTCTGATAGGGGGACTGTCCCCAGTGTCCACGTCGTGCAAGCACCAGGGGTGACCCCGGGGGTGAGGGAAAACAGAGTCGCAAATTGCAGCAGGAGGTCCCGGCAGTCTTGGCGCTGTTCCGGGGTGAGGACATCTGAGAGGCGGACCCCGTCTACGGATCCATCTTTCTCACGGGTCTTTAGGAGATCAGGGAGAAGCTCGGAGTCTTCTTGCGCTCCACTGTCCGTAGCCATCAGGAGGCTGAGCTCCGAGCGCACAAAGTGGGGTTTAAGTCTGTTGGCGTGGAGGACCCGGAGGGGGTTCCGGGGAGATTCCATATCGATGAGATAGGTGACGGGGCTCTTGCGCTCGACCACTTTGAAGGGCCCCGTCCACTTGTCCTGCAAGGCACATGGTTCGGTGGGGGACATCACCCACACCTGGTGGCCAGGTTCGAATTCGATGGAGGAGGCATTTTGATCGTACCAACGCTTCATGATCTCCTGACTGGTCTCAAGATTCGCTTTTGCCATTTCTCTGAATCGTCTGGTCTGATTGCGTAGGGTCAGGAGGTACTTGAAGACGTCTGGAGGGGTCTTCAGGGGGGCCATCTCCCAACCTTCTTTGACTAGGCTGAGGGGCCCTCGAACAGGGTGTCCGTACAAGAGTTCGAAAGGACTGAAGCCGAGGGACTTCTGGGGGACTTCTCGATAGGCGAAGAGGAGGCACGGGAGTAGCACATCCCACTGGCGACGGAGGGGCTCTTCCAACCCCCCGATCATTCCCTTGACCGTGCGGTTGAACCGCTCGACTAGTCCGTTTCCTTGAGGGTGATAGGGGGTCGTGAATCGGTAGGTGACCCCGCACTGTTGCCAGAGGGATTTCATATATTTTGAAATAAAGTTTGTGCCTCTGTCGCTGACGACTTCTCGGGGGAAGCCCACCCGGGAGAAGATCCCCATTAAGGCCGTGCCGACCACCGGGGCTGTTACAGTTCGCAGGGGAACAGCCTCGGGGTAGCGGGTGGCGTGGTCCACCAGTACCAGGATGAACCGATGTCCTTGTGCTGTTCGGGGGTCCAGGGGCCCCACAATGTCTATTCTCACTCTCTCGCACGGGGTGGTGACAACTCGGAACGGTTGCAGAGGTGCTTTGAGTTTGCGGCCGCTCTTCCCGCTGGCCTGGCACGTTGGGCAGGACCGGCAGTGGTTGAGGACGTCGTTTCTCATCTTTGGCCAGAAAAAGTGGGTCACCAGGCGACTGTAGGTTTTGTCCTGTCCAACGGTGTCCCGCCAGAGGGACATCGTGGGCCAAATTCAACAAGAAGTCTCTAAAACGGAGGGGCACCACCAACACTCGACTGGCCCCTAACTCCGCGATTCTTGGTTCACTATACAACAGGTCGTTGTCCCAATAGATCCAATGGGCTCCGGCGGTGTCTCCCGCGCTCTGGGCGAGGGCTTGCTGTCGTAGTCCCTCGAGGGAGGGACAGGTCTTCTGCTCTTGACGGAACTGTTCCTGGGTGGGTCCCCCTTCTTGACGCCACTGAGCCAGGTCAGGAAGGTCCTGGAGCTGAGCGAGCCCTTCGAGGGTTTGCTCAGGGGGGTTGGTGAGGTCGGTGTCCTCCACTGGAGCGACCGGGGGAGGAGGTGCTGGCCATTCTGGTTCTTCAGGTCGGGAGATGGCCCGGGCGGCCATGGACCGAGTGGTTACGCATGCCCAGTCCGGGAGGCCCAGCATCCCCAGGTGCTCTCTTCTTTCCACGGCGGCCCACGGGGAACTCTCAAGATCATTCCCCAGGAGACAGTCCACGGGGGCATCATCTCGAACCGTCACCTTCAACATGCCGGAGACTCCTCCCCATTCGAAGGGGACGCAGGCCATCCGACACAGACTCTTGGAATTGTCGGCTGAACGGACGGGCAGAGGATGTTCGGCAGGATCTGTTCCGGGGTCACCAGGTGACAGCGGACGGCCGTCACACTGGCCCCCGTGTCACGAAGTGCTTCGGCCCGGCGCCCATTAATGTCCACCCACTGACTGTATTTTCTGGTGTTGGCGGGTAGGGGAGCCCGCGGGACCATGTCTCTTCCCCCTAGGCATGCTAGCACCATGGCGGCCGGTTCCCACTCGTGTTGTTCTTGTTCGCATTCTTCCTGTTCTTCGGAGATTTGCTCTCCCCCCAGGGCAGCGGCAGCTACCTGGCGGGGCCTCGGAGTCTGGTTCTGTGGACAGTTCGGGTCATTGGCGTAGTGGCCGACTCGCTGGCATTGGTGACACGTGATATTGGCTCGGAACCCCGGGCGCATCGGGGGGTTGCCCCGGCCGGTCGGGGGCGGGGTGCTGGTAGCGGGAGCGGCCGGGGCGGTGTCTCTTCCCCGTCCCTGGCCTCCTCCTCCTCCTCGGGGACGGTGCTGGCCTTGGTTGTTCCTGTTCTGTTCGTGTGGCCCACTCCGGCCTACTCGGGTGCTCTCCCATCGGTCAGCCTCGGCGGCGAGGTGCCGTGGATCAGTCAATTTACTGTCGAGGAGGTGCTGCCTGAGCTCGACGAAGCAGTTGTTGGAGAGGTGCTCCCACACCATGAGATTAAAAAGTTGCTCGTAGGTCGTTACGTGGCTCCCCTTGATCCAACCCTCGAAGGCTCGGCTGAAATAGTTTACATATTCCACCCAAGTTGTACCCGGGATCCGAGTGCAGTCTCGGAACCTCTGACAGTACATTTCGGGTGTGAGCCCATATCGACTGAGGAGGGCAGCCTTCATGTGGTCATAGGATGTCATCAGATGGTCGGGGAGCTGTAACAGGGCATCGCGGCCTTCATTGACGAACCTCCCCCATAGACCGGCTCCCCAGTCACTTCGGTCGATCCGGTGGGAGGTCATGGCGATCTCGTAGGCTTTGAACCACTGTTGGATGTCGTCGTCTCGGAAATATTCTCGTACGACATCCTTGGGGATGTGGACCTTTTTTTCTGTCGCTCCTGGGGTGTGTGGTTGCTCGGGCACCCCCAGATCCTTGTTTTGCTTCCGTAGGTCTAATTCTGCCAGTTTGCGCTCGTGTTCGTACGCTAGTCTCTTTTCTTCGAGTTCTCTTTGCCTCTGTTTTTCTTCCCTTTCTTCTCGGAGCCGCAGATGTTCTAGGTTCAGTTTTTGTTCGGCTAATTTTAGTTCACCGTCCATTTTGAGCCGTGCCATTTCTAACTCATGTAGTCTGCTTCTTTCTCTCTCTTGGATCTCTTCCTGCGAGAGACCCGTGCTTCGCTCCTCGGGAGCCGTGGTGTTCCTTTCTGATGCTGCAATGTTTTGGTCCGGGGGTCTGACGGCCCCGGTTTCTGTCCAAGACTCAAAGGCGTGCTTGAAATCGTCTTTAGTGCTCAGACCGGTGGTAGCAATGCCTAGTTCAATGCAAAATTGTTTCAACTCACGATGGCTGCACTCTTCCAATTTCTGTATCTGGAATTTCTCGGTGGATCCGCTCTCTTTGGTTGTCATTGTGGTTTAGTCGTGGGGTGAGCTACTCTCTGTACGATTACGCGTTAATTCGGATCGCGCCGCTGGCCACCAATGTTAGACGGACCTGGAGGGTCGGCCGAGGACAAGGGGAGAGGTCTCCGGGGAGAGCCGTCTCCAGCGATCGTACAGACGAGTAACTTCCCCCCCACAGATGTACACCACACAAAGATAAGGTTTAACGTTCTTTATAAGCAATCTTGAAGTACGATAGAATGGTACAAGGAGGTCAGGACTCAGGGGTCCCCTCGATTCTAGTCTCTTGGATGGGAAAGGGGGTAGCGGGACAGTCTTGTTACCAATCTGGTAGATGCGATGATAAGATGGATAGCTCACAATCCTCGAGCTCGGCGTTCTAGGTGGACGGGCCGCGGCAGCGCCGGCAGGTCCCGAGATGATCGTAGGTAGCGACGGTCCGCGGCAGCGCCGGCAGGTCCTGGTGAAGGTGGTAGTTACAACGGTCCGCGGCAGCGCCAGCAGGTCCCGACGAGGATGAAGGATGCAGAAGGTTGCGGCAGCGCCAGCAGGCAGGACGATAGTTCACAAGGCAGGGCTACGGCAGCGCCAGTAGTCCGTCAAGGATGAGTTCTTCACGGGGTCTCTCGACTCCAGGATACAACTCCCTTCCTGCTCTGGAGCTGCCCCAGTTATAGGTCTGGCGCCTTTTGATGTCCGGACCCTCGCACTTGGAGGTCGGGAGGTCCGGGATGAGGGAGTCCAGACACCCAGCAGGGGGGTGGAGCCAGCGCCCGGGGAGGCTGGGGCGATCGGCACCTGGCGGGGGAGAGCCATCGACACTTCTTTCTCCCATTGACATGCCAAGTGGTCCGTTCACCTCCTGGGTGGATGGTGGTGCCGGGATGTCGGGGCCTGGCCAGGCCCAGGGTTAGGGTCGAGCTGAGGCCATGCGGCCACGTGGTGCAGTGTCCAAGATGGCGGCTGGGCCCGGTGCAATGGTGCTGACGGTGGCCCGGGCCAGGGATATAGAGATGTTCGGGGGCAGGTGTCCCGTAGGGGACGGGTTGCGGGTTGCTTCTGGGGGTAGCACCTGGAGAGCCGATGTTCGGGCTCTGTCATGCGGGGGGGGGGAGCGAGCCCTTCATGTGGCCTGTCCAACAAACCGCAAGAGGGCCATCTTTTTAATCGAGACTGCTGTCCCATCAATGACCCCGGCAGCCCTCGTCAATGCGTCACATCTCTGCGTACTCTTTCTATCCGCGGTTTCAAATATAGATCAAAAAACCTCTCCCCCGCCTTAGTGACCCCATATTCCCAGGTACCTGAACTCCTGCTGCTGCAATGCCACACATGCCGAGGTAAACTGTATCCTCTGCCCAGTTAAGAAAATGACCAATGACTTATCTCAGTTTATTTAGTATCCAGAGTATCGTCCAAACATAGATAAATAGATAGATAGATAGATATAGATCGATAGAGTGAGGGTGATAGATAGATAGATAGATAGATAGATAGATAGATAGATAGATAGATAGATAGATAGATAGATAGATAGATAGATAGATAGATAGATAGAGTGAGGGCAATAGATAGATAGACAGATAGATAGAGTGAGGGCAATAGATAGATAGACAGATAGATCGAGTGAGAGCGATAGATAGACAGATAGATAGAGCAAGGGCGATAGATAGACAGATAGATAGAGTGAGGGCAATAGATAGAGTGAGGGCAATAGAGTATCGGCATTCGATTCTTACCCCATTCCCCGGATAGATGAGCTCATCGAGAAACTCGGGGACGCGAAGTACATAAGCACCCTAGACCTGACCAAGGGGTATTGGCAGGTACCCCTACGGGAGGAAGACAGAAAAAAAACAGCATTCGCAACACCGGAGGGACTATACGAATTCACTGTCTTGCCCTTCGGACTGCACGGAGCCCCCGCCACTTTTCAGAGGCTCATGAATACGGTCTTATGGGGACATCATCGGTATTGCTCTGCATACCTAGATGACATTATCATTTTCAGCCCGTCATGGGAGGACCACCTACATCATCTCGGCATTGTGCTGCAACTGCTAAAAACCGCCGGCCTACACGTGAACTCCAAGAAGTCCATAAGGTCAAATATTTGGGATACCTCCTGGGACATGGTGCCATCGAACCGCAAATAGAAAAAGTGAGGGCCATAGCGGACACCCCTTTCCCGAAAAACATGAAGGATATGCGAGCCTTTTTAGGCTTGGTAGGCTACTACCGGAGATTCATACCGGCTTTTTCAGAGGTGGCGGCGCACCTGACCGATACCCTCAGGAAAACGAAACCCAGCACGGACTTCCACAGCCCTACACCGGCCATGTGGAAAGCCTTCCAAACCCTTAAAAAGGCTATCACCACCAGTCCGGTGCTGACATCTCCCGATTTCAACAAACCCTTCATCTTGAATACGGATGCTTCAGACTTCGGCATCGGGGCTGTTTTATCCCAGGACACAGGGGAGGGGGGCATTCAGCCCATCCTGTACATCAGCTGAAAGCTGTTCCCACGGGAGGTCAGGTATCCTACCATCGAGAAGGAGTGCCTTGCCATCCGGTGGGCGGTGGACAAGCTGCGCTACTATCTGGAGGGGCGTACCTTCCTGTTGTACACTGACCATGCCCCTCTATTGTGGATGGCGAGGAACATTTCAAATAACCCTCGTGTAATGCGCTGGTTCCTGGCCTTGCAACCCTTCAGGTTCCAGGTCCGGCACCAGAAGGGGTCTGACAATATCAATGCGGACTTCCTGTCTCGGTACCCTCTCCCCGATCGGGAGATTCCTAGGGGGGAGGTGTGTGACATGGGGGACCCGGACGAGGGGCCCCCGGGTATGCCTATTAACGTCTCTACTCTTTTTGTGCAGCACACAGAGGCCTGGAACACTCCGGATGTCATCCGACGTCGCCCCGATATGGAGAACAGGCAGCCTTACACCTTTAAGGGGGCGGACCCGGAATGGCGCCACGCCCTCACCGAAGAGGTAAAACCCATCCCGGAGTCGAACCAGGTGTGCGAGACACCCGGAGGCGGAGTAGGAGACTGGTGGCGAGAGTGGAGAGAGAGCGTAGCGGAGTGGACGGAGGACGAGGATCGGAGAACGGAGGAGGACGAGGATCGGAGGACGGAGGAGGACGAGGATCGGAGGAAGGAGGACGAAGAGGAAGAAGAGCGTAGGACGGAGGCGGAGGACGTGGTGGAACATCGGAGGAAAGACGAGGGATACGGACCGGGACCTCGGAGGAGGACGGGGGAAGAACATCAGGCGGAGCGGAGTTCCGAGGAGGCTTCAGGAGAGAAGGCGGCGCCAGGTCCGAAGGTCGACGCTGAGGGCGACTACAGCTTCAAGCCAGGAGGCATTGTGGACCGCGCTTCGCCCAGCCACACTAACACGGAAGTGTGGCTCGACCAGGTACGGTCCAGGTTCAGCGGGTGGGCGGGCATTAGACGAGGCAAGCCCCACTGAATGCATGAGACCCCTACTGCACACCCCCCCTTGTCTTTACACGGGGTCACGTCACTGATCAGGGGTACGGGTTTCACGTGTGTTCCCTCACTCCCTTTCCCTGTGAGCAAGTGGCGCACCGATCAGTTTGACTGAGACGAATTCCTTTCTTTTTCATACCGGCATACCGAGGATATTGAGACGGCGGGGAGAAGGCCTACAACTCCCAGGAGGCAGTGGGACCGACGGTCCGGAGGGGGAAGATCCACCACGGAAGAAGCAGAACCACCCCTACCTTTCTACCGAGTGCCTGTACAGAAACGCAGACTTTATAAGATAATAAAACCCGCACTACCCCGACAACCTGTGTCAGTGAATCTGTTTGAGACACCATCCGAAACCCCACAAACAGGTAATGCTACTATCCAGTCTACGCCCTTTTCTTTACAAACTTTAGCAAGTCGAGTTTTCAGTGTCTGATTGTGGCGCTCCACGAGACCTGCTGCCTCTGGATGCCGGACACAGTGGAACTTCCACTGGTACCCCAAAAGGAGTGAGATTTGCTTCATCAATTCAGACGAGAATGGCTGACCGTTGTCTGAGTACACGATACGGGGCAAGCCATATCGAGGGAAAAATTCACGAACCAGCTGCCTGGCAGTGGTCGGGGCAGTGTAATCTGGAACGGGATATGCTTCTGTCCATCGGGATAGGGCACATACAACTACGAGGACATACTTAAATCCTCGGCATCGGTCCATCTGGATATAATCCATCTGGAGGACTTCAAAAGGATAGTCAGGAGGATGAAATCCACCTTGCTCTACAGGAATCCCTTTTCCAGGATTGAACTGACAACAGATCATGCAGGTACGCACTTTCTGTTTTGCTGCTGCTCGTAAATGCTTGTTAAACCAGAGATGCTGTAAACTGTCTAACATGGCTTTTTCACCTAAATGTGCTGGGCTATGTGCAGTGTTGATGATAACTTGAACCATAGAGTCGGGGAGGAACCATGTGGTATTTCCCCTCGTCATCCATCCCTGATCTGTCTGGACCCCTCCTTGTTCAGCCCATTTCTTGATTTCGTCTGGAGTAGCATGTGTCTGTATGTCAATGACGTCTAGTGTGGGGTCCCTGACTGTCATACTGTGTGTCAGTGATGATACATCAGTCTTCGTCATATCAGTCGTATGTGTATGAGTCTGTGCTGTATACTTCGCTGTCTGATCTGCGAAGTCGTTCCCCTGGGAAATCTTGTCTGTTACTTTCGTATGTGCCTTGCACTTCATGATGGCTATGGCTGTAGGCAAATGTATTGCTTCTAATAGTGCCTGAATGAGGGGACCGTGCTGGATTTTGGCTCCGTGAGAGGTCAGGAAACCTCTCTCTTGCCAGAGGACACCGAAGTCGTGAACGACTCCGAATGCATAACGTGAATCTGTGTATATGTTTACTTTCTTGTTCTTGGCTAGTATACAGGCTTGGGTCAGAGCAATGAGCTCTGCTGCTTGGGCTGACAGGGTGTCAATGCGATGTGTTTCTATGACTTCAGTTTCAGTGGTCACTGCATATGCGGCCACTAACTCTCCTGTACTTGTTCTCATACATGAACCATCCACATAAAGTGTCAGGTCTGGATCGGGTAATGCGACATCTGTCAAGTCTTGTCTGGGTTTCGTAACTGTGTCAACTACATCTATGCAGTCATGTGGAGTAGGATCTGCTGTGTTTGAGGGTAAAAGTGTAGCAGGATTCAGTGTATTACAACGTCTGATTTCTATGTGTGGCTGGAATAACGTCAATTCATAACCTGTCAGTCGTGCTATTGTCAAGTGTTGGGTCTGTGTTCTGTTTAGAAGGACTTCCACAGAGTGTGGAACTTGTACTGTCATTTGGTGTCCCAATACAATGGAATCACTTTGTCTGATTGCTAGAGCTGTTGCTGCAACTGATTTCAAGCACGCAGGCAAGGCCTGGGCTACTGGATCTAATGTGCTCGAAAAATAAGCACACGGTCTGAATTTGACTGCCTGAAGCTGAGTAAGAACCGACAACGCTGTGCCATCGCGTTCTGTGACAAAAAGTGTAAAAGGTTTGCTGTAACATGGTGTCGCTAAAACAGGTGCTTGACATAAGGCTTTCTTTAATTCGTCAAAAGCTTGTGTATGTTCCTGAGTCCAAGGGAGGGCAGTCGAAGACGCTGCCTCCTGTGTTGTCAACTGTATGAGTGGTTTGGCAAGAAATGCATACTGGGGAATCCATTGTCTACAATAGGAAGTGAGTCCAATAAAGGCTCGTACTTCTTTCTGTGTCTTGGGTTGTGGTAGATGTGCAATTAACTGTATACGATCTGGTGTTAGCTGTCTCCCCTCTTTGGACAGCAAGTGCCCAAGGTACACAACTTGCTGGGCACAGAATTGCAGCTTCGAAGGGGACACCTTGTGTCCCTTGTCCGCCAAGAAAAACAAAACTGTCAGTGAGGCTTGTTCACATTCTGGTTCACTTCGGGCGGTGATCAATAGATCATCGACGTACTGCAATAGGGCAGTAGTGGGAGGCATGTGAATATCGTCAAGTTGGTGTTTCAGTGCTTGGCTGTAGATGCTGGGGCTTTCTGTGAATCCTTGAGGTGCGCGTGCAAATTTGAAGCTTCGGCCATTTAAACAGAATCCGAAAAGATACTGGCTTTCTGGATCAATGAGGACACTAAAGAAGGCGTTCTTCAGATCTATTACAGTAAAGAACATCGCCTCTGAATCAATAGCTGTCAATAAAGAAGAGATATCAGGGACCACAGGGTACTGTGGTACCACGCATTTATTCAATTCGCGTAAATCAATAATCAGTCGATAGACTGGAGGTGCATTTGGATCAGTACGTTTAAGAATCGGAATGATAGGAGAATTACAAACATTGGAGTCGGTTTCTACAACCACTCCTTGTGCAATGAGCTCGTCAATGATTTTCAGTAAGGCCACTACAGCATCTGGTGGTAATTTGTATTGTCGAATACGTGGTAATATAACTCCTGGCTTGAGTGTAACACGGCACGGTGTGATGTGCATACAACCTACATCAGTAGGGCCTTTCGCCCATAAACGTGCAGGAACATTCTGTAACCTGGGATCAAAATCTCTCAACACATAATGGCCCTTGAAGTCACGAAGGAATAGCCTGACTCCTTCCGGAGAACAACAAATTACAGCTCCTAGAGCTTTCAGGGTTTTTATACCAAGCAAGTTTTCTGGACATGATTTCGTGAGCAATAAATCTGTAGTTCGGGACAATGGACCAACTGCAAGGGGCACTGGTTTCGATACTTCATTAACAATAGGCTTTCCTGAAAATCCAAGGGAAACATTCTGTGAGCCTGAGAGGGGTGCCCCTGGAACCTCTTCGTGACTGATGGTTGTTCTGCTTGCCCCTGTATCAATCAAAAACTTTCTATCTTTCCCTAAAACCTGACTGTGTACATAAGGACCCTCTTGATCTACAGGGACCTCAATAAGGGGCAAGCCAACCTCCCTCTCTAGGCTGTTTCATGTGTATTGCTGATAATCGGGGTAGTCGGATTGGGCATACTGGTACATCTGTTGTGTGACCTGCTGAGTCGCGGCAATGGGTTGGGGCTGTGGTACCGCTACGGTCTGCTGTGGAACATGCATAGGTTGTACATTTTGTGGAACATGCTGCTGGACCTGGTGTTGGACCTGGTCCTGTCTAGGCGGACGTGGTCTCTCTTTTGTTTTGCCTGTAGCGATATTGGGTTTCAAAACTGCGCAATCGTTTATATAGTGACCTGGCTGTTTACAGTAGTTGCATGTCCCTTTAACGGGAGCCGCTGAATTATTTGAGTGTGTCGCGCCTTTTTTCTGACCATCTGCTGGAACTGACTGAGCAACTAACATTTTCATTTTCGTGTCTTTCATACGTCTCTGTTCGTGATCATGTTCCTCTCTAATTCTGTTCTGGTGATATTGCAACATTTGTAACATTTGGGAAGGCGAATTAGCTTGCCATGTGCTCTCAACTTTCAGTACACGGTTCTTAACCTGGGGGCAAAGAATTTTCGACCAATTTAGATACAAAAAGGTGTGGATATGACTCGCTACTTGATTTCAGGCCACTATTAATAATAAAACATTTCTCAAATCGGGAATAGAAATCACTAGTGTCCTCATCGGGTTTCTGTTTGCAGGCTGAGATCGCGTCCCAGTCCTCCTTTTTAGTTGCTAACAATCTTGGCAAAACCTGTACTAACAATCCTGGTAATGCTTTAGTTTTGTCCCCAGACCTAAACCCGGGGTTCGGCCAGTTTCTTCGGTTTCTAATTCAGCCCAAACAATCTTTTTGTCTCCCACCTCCCATTCTTTTTCCTTGAGTTTCTCGTAAATACCGGCCGGCAATAACACTTTCAATATTTTCATAATGTCGGGATAGGTGTAATCCCCCATAAGCAACATGTCTTTTATTTCACGGTGAAAACCTGCGGGGTCTTTATCATGACTGGGCACTATTTTCTTCATTTCCAATAATTCCATTTTAGTTATAGGCGTGTAAACGAACACACGTTCAAAGGTATTATCATCTTTCCTGACTGGATGAACTTCTCGTAAAGGATTCTGTTTGTCAAAATTATATGAATGCCTGACTGGGGGTGGAACGGAAACAAGATGTGGAGTCAAGAACGTTCTATATTTGTGACGTTGTTCTAAAATCGTTTCAATTAAATCGGTACCCAGACCTCTCCATCGTCTCAGGAGTAAGTCTTGCAATAAACTATATAACGGACCTGGATCAGATGCTTGGTTTTCGTACTGTATAATAAGGTGTTGTGTCATGTATATACCAGCTAGTCGCTGTTCTTCTGGAGTAAGACTTAAAAACGTTTGTACTACTGAATCGTCTTTATAGATACTGTCATCTCCGGCCCACTGTACTGCGGACCGGGCCAGTTCCTGATCACGTAGGGTATTGAGTTCTTGATAACCTATCCGTTCTTTCAGTACTTTGTCAGTCATCTGGAATACATGCTCAAGGGTACATCGCTCTGGTATCGGACACAGGTAACGTTTCTTGTTTGGTAACGTTTCTTGTTTACGAATGGGTCTATCGAAGGGCCTATCTATAGGATACGGTCCAGGAAGTTTCTCTCTACCTACATATGCTATTGTTTTTCTCTCTGCCTGTTGTGAGGTTTCTGCTAGATTCTCTGATTCTTCTTCCTCCTGCGAGGAGGTTGGGTCGTCTGATTCAAGTAGCTCTTCAGGATCTCGACGGGCATGTATATCTATTATTTCTTTACGGATCTTTCTAACCATATCATGTACACATTTCTCTTTATCATGTTTACCCTCAGCAATATTCTGGCTCCATCTGATCAGTCTATTCATCTCATCTTGAGGAAAACCTGCCTGATCTTGTTCCCTTATTAAACAATTAACCAAAAAGCGCATGATTAAACCTTTGTTCTCTACTTTCTGACGTGACATGGCGTCACCAACAGACTCCGGTCTTTCTCCTGTTCTAATAAAATGATACATATTGTCTAGATGTTCAGGCATTTCAGGCAGTAAAACTAAATAATCGGTAACACGTCTTAAACGTAGGGAAGCTAGCAACATGGGTCCTGTTCTACCAGGCACTGTATCATATCTGCAATCAGTAAGCTGTTCTTGAAGTTTTTCAGCTGGAGCTCCTTTAGGTGTTCGTGACATTACGAGATCTCTCATTGTTATACGATGTACCTGTGGCGGGGTATGGTAACCTCCTCTAGCACCTCCAGAGGCGGAGGCTTGAGCATAACCTGACTGCAGGGTCGGTATTTGTGGCGGGAATGGACCCGGGGCAAAAGGATTAAGTGGATTAATACCACCAGGGAAAACTACCGAGGAAGGGACAACAGGTGGTGGAGGTGGTGGTGGAACAGGTGGAGGCTGTGGAGCAGGATGTGGTGCGGGTGGAGTTTGCTGTTGCGGGCCTGGAGGTAGATCGTGGGGTAGGTTAACGTCAACAGGTGCAGGGGGTACATGGGCAGGTGCAGTAGTATATGCAGGAGCTACATCGTCTAAATAGGAGGAAAGGAAAATGTCTGCTGCGGTCTTATGACGTGATTTAGTCGGGACCAATGGAGGGGGCAGGTCTTTTGGTTTTTCCGGGGTTGCGGGCAGACCGCCCTCGGCCCGGACTGGATACAGTCCTGACAAGATGGAATTACTCTGTCTATCGTGTTGTTCCATTTTAACTCGTTCTCCTTCTTCTATTAGTTCTTTTTCTTTGGTTTTTTCTGAATCCTCTCTACTCTTTTCTACCTTTCTGAGTGCTTTCTCTGTCCGTCTATGTGATTCTTTACGCCATAATTCAATGGCATCTTTCTGTGACTGTCTGGCTTTCTTCTTCCACAACGCTTCTTCTACTCTCATGATGCACTCGGCGTCCCATGTCCCTGTAACGGGCCATCTCTGATTCTCTGCTAAGTCTTTCGTGTATTCCACCCACAAGTCGAGATATAAAATGGCATCTAAGCCGTGCTTATGGTACATAAAATGCCCAGGAGTGTCCCTGGGTGGGATGGGAACAGCTTCCTCAAGTATCCCTTTTCTAGTTCCTATCTGTCGTAATTTCGAGAATAAAGGCATTGTTGCCACTGAAATGTACACGACAATAATGAACACAATATAATATGCAAACAGTCACTCATACCACGACATCAAACACATTGAAACATTTCGAACATAAATTGACAACCCACTAATTCTATAACGAGAACAAAATTGAACCGTTGTATACAAGAATTACTTGATATACTGCTAAACAGTACAGATACACTGCTAAAACAGTGCAGACCGGGTCTGTGTACCCAAACCCGTCTTGACCGGATACAAATCAATGCACCCGTCTTGATGCGTCCCCAGCAACGGTACTCACCGGGAAGCACGGAACGGAAGGCCTCGGAAACTCGACTGGACTGGACTGACGTCACCGCTTCTGCTGCGCACTACGCATGCGCCTCGGCACTACAGGTGGGCCTCTCGACACCTCGGACGCTGCTCTCTCGGCTGGGCTCTGGTCGGGATTCTCCGCACTCCTCACCGCCTCGTATGGATGTCGATCGCAGTCTCCGTCACCTCCGTGGGCCTGAGGGAGTTACAGGAAATCCTGCGGAAGCGCTTGGGGTCCGTCACGGCCGAGGCAGGGGGCTTGGCCTGCGACGCATCTCCGGCGCGTGGGGTGGGGGAGGGGTTCCTATTCGGGCGCCAATTATGTGGTAAATATTTTACCGTATCGTTTTTGCCATATAATTATAAGTACAAGAATAGCTCAATCAAATGAAAGGCAGAGTCCGGGGTGTCTGAGTCTTAAAGGGCTTTAATTCAGGAATGACAAATGACTCGAGTCAATGGAGATCTGTTCCATCAATACAAGGGTTCGAGCATGCAAGGGAAGATGTCAGGAAAGATGTCAACGATTTACTCACAGTACATGGCATATATAGTAAAATGACACAATAGTATTGCATACAGTAGGCGTGACAAGTGAAATGTATATGATAAGAACACATGTGCGTAGCATAAAGGCGTGAACGTAGGTGTGCACAGAGGCGTGAACTAGGAACGTCACAGAAAAGTGTCATAAGTGGGTGGATGCTTAGTGAATTCTTGCGGAGTCAGCTGAAACCTATGGCCTGGATGCGCGCGCAGCTAATATGACGTGTGGTTGACGTAGACTAAGAGTCTGACTTTTAACACTAGTGGAGAAGAGGCATATGTCTGGCATGTCAGATCGACCTGTTCCTAATACATATCTGGTATCTGGTGTTTGGAGGATGTTTATACTGGAGGAAAAGGTCTTTCGGGCAGAGGCTACGCTACACTGAATGTATGCGTGTCTAGGTACAGATGCGCAGAGCCAGGGCCTACCATGGTAACGGGAGCAATGAATTACATGAGGAGGACAGGAAGGCTTTACCCTTTACTCTGCAGCCGGGGAACTGTTTACTTATTTTACTAGACAGGAATGTGTTTTCGAGGAGGCTGAGCTGGCTACGCTGATAACTTGAAGGCAAAATACTGTTTTTGGCAGGCAGAGCAGGCCGAGCCGGGCACCGCTCGCTTGGCAGGAAGTAAGGCAGAGGTCAGGGATGCATCTCATCTCCACGTTGCAGCTTTCGGAGACAGAGGCGAAAAAGTGGTTCAATAGCAGGAATCAGGGCCTAACTCGGCAGAGCCAGGAAAACGTGAAAGTGCACCATGTAAAGACGGTGGCACGGCATACTTAGGAACTGAATTATCAATCCGTTCATGGTGGATCTGAAAGAGGATATGTTAACGTTGGACGCAAATGTATTTGCGTCTTTAAATTCGGTTGCGGAGGGAAGTTACATGCACATTAACTCGTACATGGAGACAATGGGGTACTCGTTAGGGGACATAACTTGACCATAAAAATTCCAATTACCTCAAGGCCACGCCCCCCACCTAGACCTTAAAAGACGCTGATTGCAAGCGCCTGGTCAGAACCACTTTCTCTCCTGAGGCGGAAGCCGGGAGCATGACTAAGAACTTTGTTTTTTAAAATTTGAGAGTCACCAATTGTTGTGTTTTTAAACTCACCTCACTCTTCTCCTTGGCACCATTTAGGACAAAAGCTTGATCCTAAACTGCCCGCGCAGCGGATTTAGCGCTGCCGCAGACTCAAGGAAAACACACTCTTCTTGCCGCCATTACCGGCGAGCCGCGAGGCCACGCCCCCTTCCAGGCCACGCCCCCGCCTAGACCTTAAAAGACGCTGATTGCAAGCGCCTGGTCAGAACCACTTTCTCTCCTGAGGCGGAAGCCGGGAGCACGACTAAGAATTTTGCTTCTTAAAATTTGAGAGTCACCAATTGTTGTGTTTTTAAACTCACCTCACTCTTCTCCTTGGCACTATTTAGGACAAAAGCTTGATCCTAAACTGCCCGCGCAGCGGATTTAGCGCTGCCGCGGACTCAAGGAAAACACACTCTTCTTGCTGCCATTACCGGCGAGCCGCGTGGCCACGCTCCCTTCGAGGCCACGCCCCCCGCCTAGACCTTAAAAGATGCTGATTGCAAGCGCCTGGTCAGAACCACTTTCTCTCCTGAGAAGGAAGCCTGGAGCACGACTAAGAACTTTGTTTTTTAAATTTTGAGAGTCACCAATTGTTGTGTTTTTAACCTCACCTCACTCTTCTCCTTGGCACCATTTAGGACAAACGCTTGATCCTAAACTGCCCACGCAGCGAATTTAGCATGCCGCGGACTCAAGGAAAACACTCTTCTTGCCGCCTTTACGGGCGAGCTGCAAGGCCACGCCCCCTTCGAGGCCACGCCCCCCGCCTAGACCTTAAAAGACGCTGATTGCAAGCGCCTGGTCAGAACCACTTTCTCTCCTGAGGCGGAAGCCGGCAGCACGACTAAGAACTTTGTTTTTTAAAATTTGAGAGTCACCAATTGTTGTGTTTTTAACCTCACCTCACTCTTCTCCTTGGCACCATTTAGGACAAAAGCTTGATCCTAAACTGCCCGCGCAGCGGATTTAGCGCTGCCGCGGACTCAAGGAAAACACCCTCTTCTTGCCGCCATTACCGGCGAGCCGCGAGGCCACGCCCCCTTCGAGGCCAAGCCCCCCGCCTAGACCTTAAAAGACGCTGATTACAAACACCTGGTCAGAACCACTTTCTCTCCTGAGGCGGAAGCCGGGAGCACGACAAAGAACTTTGTTTTTTAAAATTTGAGAGTCACCAATTGTTGTGTTTTTAAACTCACCTCACTCTTCTCCTTGGCACCATTTAGGACAAAAGCTTGATCCTAAACTACCCGCACAGCGGATTTAGCGCTGCCGCGGACTCAAGGAAAACACACTCTTCTTGACGCCATTACAGGTGAGCTGCGAGGCCACGCCCCCTTCGAGGCCACGCCCCCCGCCTAGACCTTAAAAGACGCTGATTGCAAGCGCCTGGTCAGAACCACTTTCTCTCCTGAGGCGGAAGCCGGGAGCACGACTAAGAACTTTGTTTCTTAAAATTTGAGAGTCACCAATTGTTGTGTTTTTAAACTCACCTCACTCTTCTCCTTGGCACTATTTAGGACAAAAGCTTGATCCTAAACTGCCCGCGCAGCGGCTTTAGCGCTGCCGCGGACTCAAGGAAAACACACTCTTCTTGCTGCCATTACCGGCGAGCCGCGTGGCCACGCCCCCCGCCTAGACCTTAAAAGACGCTGATTGCAAGCGCCTGGTCAGAACCACTTTCTCTCCTGAGGCGGAAGCCGGGAGCACGACTAAGAACTTTGTTTCTTAAAATTTGAGAGTCACCAATTGTTGTGTTTTTAAACTCACCTCACTCTTCTCCTTGGCACTATTTAGGACAAAAGCTTGATCCTAAACTGCCCGCGCAGCGGATTTAGCGCTGCCGCGGACTCAAGGAAAACACACTCTTCTTGCTGCCATTACCGGCGAGCCGCGTGGCCACGCTCCCTTCGAGGCCACGCCCCCCGCCTAGACCTTAAAAGATGCTGATTGCAAGCGCCTGGTCAGAACCACTTTCTCTCCTGAGAAGGAAGCCTGGAGCACGACTAAGAACTTTGTTTTTTAAATTTTGAGAGTCACCAATTGTTGTGTTTTTAACCTCACCTCACTCTTCTCCTTGGCACCATTTAGGACAAACGCTTGATCCTAAACTGCCCACGCAGCGAATTTAGCATGCCGCGGACTCAAGGAAAACACTCTTCTTGCCGCCTTTACGGGCGAGCTGCAAGGCCACGCCCCCTTCGAGGCCACGCCCCCCGCCTAGACCTTAAAAGACGCTGATTGCAAGCGCCTGGTCAGAACCACTTTCTCTCCTGAGGCGGAAGCCGGCAGCACGACTAAGAACTTTGTTTTTTAAAATTTGAGAGTCACCAATTGTTGTGTTTTTAACCTCACCTCACTCTTCTCCTTGGCACCATTTAGGACAAAAGCTTGATCCTAAACTGCCCGCGCAGCGGATTTAGCGCTGCCGCGGACTCAAGGAAAACACACTCTTCTTGCCGCCATTACCGGCGAGCCGCGAGGCCACGCCCCCTTCGAGGCCAAGCCCCCCAGCCTAGACCTTAAAAGACGCTGATTACAAACGCCTGGTCAGAACCACTTTCGCTCCTGAGGCGGAAGCCGGGAGCACGACAAAGAACTTTGTTTTTTAAAAATTTGAGAGTCACCAATTGTTGTGTTTTTAAACTCACCTCACTCTTCTCCTTGGCACCATTTAGGACAAAAGCTTGATCCTAAACTACCCGCACAGCGGATTTAGCGCTGCCGCGGACTCAAGGAAAACACACTCTTCTTGACGCCATTACAGGTGAGCTGCGAGGCCACGCCCCCTTCGAGGCCACGCCCCCCGCCTAGACCTTAAAAGACGCTGATTGCAAGCGCCTGGTCAGAACCACTTTCTCTCCTGAGGCGGAAGCCGGGAGCACGACTAAGAACTTTGTTTCTTAAAATTTGAGAGTCACCAATTGTTGTGTTTTTAAACTCACCTCACTCTTCTCCTTGGCACTATTTAGGACAAAAGCTTGATCCTAAACTGCCCGCGCAGCGGATTTAGCGCTGCCGCGGACTCAAGGAAAACACACTCTTCTTGCTGCCATTACCGGCGAGCCGCGTGGCCACGCCCCCTTCGAGGCCACGCCCCCCGCCTAGACCTTAAAAGACCCTGATTGCAAGCGCCTGGTCAGAACCACTTTCTCTCCTGAGAAGGAAGCCGGGAGCACGACTAAGAACTTTGTTTTTTAAATTTTGAGAGTCACTAATTGTTGTGTTTTTAACCTCACCTCACTCGGCTCCTTGGCACCATTTAGGACAAACGCTTGATCCTAAACTGCCCGCGCAGCGAATTTAGCACTGCCGCGGACTCAAGGAAAACACTCTTCTTGCCGCCTTTACGGGCGAGCTGCGAGGCCACGCCCCCTTCGAGGCCACGCCCCCCGCCTAGACCTTAAAAGACGCTGATTGCAAGCGCCTGGTCAGAACCACTTTCTCTCCTGAGGCGGAAGCCGGGAGCACGACTAAGAACTTTGTTTCTTAAAATTTGAGAGTCACCAATTGTTGTGTTTTTAAACTCACCTCACTCTTCTCCTTGGCACTATTTAGGACAAAAGCTTGATCCTAAACTGCCCGCGCAGCGGATTTAGCGCTGCCGCGGACTCAAGGAAAACACACTCTTCTTGCTGCCATTACCAGCGAGCCGCGTGGCCACGCTCCCTTCGAGGCCACGCCCCCCGCCTAGACCTTAAAAGATGCTGATTGCAAGCGCCTGGTCAGAACCACTTTCTCTCCTGAGAAGGAAGCCTGGAGCACGACTAAGAACTTTGTTTTTTAAATTTTGAGAGTCACCAATTGTTGTGTTTTTAACCTCACCTCACTCTTCTCCTTGGCACCATTTAGGACAAACGCTTGATCCTAAACTGCCCACGCAGCGAATTTAGCATGCCGCGGACTCAAGGAAAACACTCTTCTTGCCGCCTTTACGGGCGAGCTGCAAGGCCAAGCCCCCTTCGAGGCCACGCCCCCCGCCTAGACCTTAAAAGACGCTGATTGCAAGCGCCTGGTCAGAACCACTTTCTCTCCTGAGGCGGAAGCCGGCAGCACGACTAAGAACTTTGTTTTTTAAAATTTGAGAGTCACCAATTGTTGTGTTTTTAACCTCACCTCACTCTTC
This sequence comes from Lissotriton vulgaris, assembly GCF_964263255.1. Classification (NCBI taxonomy): domain Eukaryota; kingdom Metazoa; phylum Chordata; class Amphibia; order Caudata; family Salamandridae; genus Lissotriton; species Lissotriton vulgaris. The sequence goes on from NC_141691.1 coordinate 1,997,535,567, forward strand.
TCCTTGGCACCATTTAGGACAAAAGCTTGATCCTAAACTGCCCGCGCAGCGGATTTAGCGCTGCCGCGGACTCAAGGAAAACACCCTCTTCTTGCCGCCATTACCGGCGAGCCGCGAGGCCACGCCCCCTTCGAGGCCAAGCCCCCCGCCTAGACCTTAAAAGACGCTGATTACAAACGCCTGGTCAGAACCACTTTCTCTCCTGAGGCGGAAGCCGGGAGCACGACAAAGAACTTTGTTTTTTTAAAATTTGAGAGTCACCAATTGTTGTGTTTTTAAACTCACCTCACTCTTCTCCTTGGCACCATTTAGGACAAAAGCTTGATCCTAAACTACCCGCACAGCGGATTTAGCGCTGCCGCGGACTCAAGGAAAACACACTCTTCTTGACGCCATTACAGGTGAGCTGCGAGGCCACGCCCCCTTCGAGGCCACGCCCCCCGCCTACACCTTAAAAGACGCTGATTGCAAGCGCCTGGTCAGAACCACTTTCTCTCCTGAGGCGGAAGCCGGGAGCACGACTAAGAACTTTGTTTCTTAAAATTTGAGAGTCACCAATTGTTGTGTTTTTAAACTCACCTCACTCTTCTCCTTGGCACTATTTAGGACAAAAGCTTGATCCTAAACTGCCCGCGCAGCGGCTTTAGCGCTGCCGCGGACTCAAGGAAAACACACTCTTCTTGCTGCCATTACCGGCGAGCCGCGTGGCCACGCCCCCCGCCTAGACCTTAAAAGACGCTGATTGCAAGCGCCTGGTCAGAACCACTTTCTCTCCTGAGGCGGAAGCCGGGAGCACGACTAAGAACTTTGTTTCTTAAAATTTGAGAGTCACCAATTGTTGTGTTTTTAAACTCACCTCACTCTTCTCCTTGGCACTATTTAGGACAAAAGCTTGATCCTAAACTGCCCGCGCAGCGGATTTAGCGCTGCCGCGGACTCAAGGAAAACACACTCTTCTTGCTGCCATTACCGGCGAGCCGCGTGGCCACGCTCCCTTCGAGGCCACGCCCCCCGCCTAGACCTTAAAAGATGCTGATTGCAAGCGCCTGGTCAGAACCACTTTCTCTCCTGAGAAGGAAGCCTGGAGCACGACTAAGAACTTTGTTTTTTAAATTTTGAGAGTCACCAATTGTTGTGTTTTTAACCTCACCTCACTCTTCTCCTTGGCACCATTTAGGACAAACGCTTGATCCTAAACTGCCCACGCAGCGAATTTAGCATGCCGCGGACTCAAGGAAAACACTCTTCTTGCCGCCTTTACGGGCGAGCTGCAAGGCCACGCCCCCTTCGAGGCCACGCCCCCCGCCTAGACCTTAAAAGACGCTGATTGCAAGCGCCTGGTCAGAACCACTTTCTCTCCTGAGGCGGAAGCCGGCAGCACGACTAAGAACTTTGTTTTTTAAAATTTGAGAGTCACCAATTGTTGTGTTTTTAACCTCACCTCACTCTTCTCCTTGGCACCATTTAGGACAAAAGCTTGATCCTAAACTGCCCGCGCAGCGGATTTAGCGCTGCCGCGGACTCAAGGAAAACACACTCTTCTTGCCGCCATTACCGGCGAGCCGCGAGGCCACGCCCCCTTCGAGGCCAAGCCCCCCAGCCTAGACCTTAAAAGACGCTGATTACAAACGCCTGGTCAGAACCACTTTCTCTCCTGAGGCGGAAGCCGGGAGCACGACAAAGAACTTTGTTTTTTAAAATTTGAGAGTCACCAATTGTTGTGTTTTTAAACTCACCTCACTCTTCTCCTTGGCACCATTTAGGACAAAAGCTTGATCCTAAACTACCCGCACAGCGGATTTAGCGCTGCCGCGGACTCAAGGAAAACACACTCTTCTTGACGCCATTACAGGTGAGCTGCGAGGCCACGCCCCCTTCGAGGCCACGCCCCCCGCCTAGACCTTAAAAGACGCTGATTGCAAGCGCCTGGTCAGAACCACTTTCTCTCCTGAGGCGGAAGCCGGGAGCACGACTAAGAACTTTGTTTCTTAAAATTTGAGAGTCACCAATTGTTGTGTTTTTAAACTCACCTCACTCTTCTCCTTGGCACTATTTAGGACAAAAGCTTGATCCTAAACTGCCCGCGCAGCGGCTTTAGCGCTGCCGCGGACTCAAGGAAAACACACTCTTCTTGCTGCCATTACCGGCGAGCCGCGTGGCCACGCCCCCCGCCTAGACCTTAAAAGACGCTGATTGCAAGCGCCTGGTCAGAACCACTTTCTCTCCTGAGGCGGAAGCCGGGAGCACGACTAAGAACTTTGTTTCTTAAAATTTGAGAGTCACCAATTGTTGTGTTTTTAAACTCACCTCACTCTTCTCCTTGGCACTATTTAGGACAAAAGCTTGATCCTAAACTGCCCGCGCAGCGGATTTAGCGCTGCCGCGGACTCAAGGAAAACACACTCTTCTTGCTGCCATTACCGGCGAGCCGCGTGGCCACGCTCCCTTCGAGGCCACGCCCCCCGCCTAGACCTTAAAAGATGCTGATTGCAAGCGCCTGGTCAGAACCACTTTCTCTCCTGAGAAGGAAGCCTGGAGCACGACTAAGAACTTTGTTTTTTAAATTTTGAGAGTCACCAATTGTTGTGTTTTTAACCTCACCTCACTCTTCTCCTTGGCACCATTTAGGACAAACGCTTGATCCTAAACTGCCCACGCAGCGAATTTAGCATGCCGCGGACTCAAGGAAAACACTCTTCTTGCCGCCTTTACGGGCGAGCTGCAAGGCCACGCCCCCTTCGAGGCCACGCCCCCCGCCTAGACCTTAAAAGACGCTGATTGCAAGCGCCTGGTCAGAACCACTTTCTCTCCTGAGGCGGAAGCCGGCAGCACGACTAAGAACTTTGTTTTTTAAAATTTGAGAGTCACCAATTGTTGTGTTTTTAACCTCACCTCACTCTTCTCCTTGGCACCATTTAGGACAAAAGCTTGATCCTAAACTGCCCGCGCAGCGGATTTAGCGCTGCCGCGGACTCAAGGAAAACACACTCTTCTTGCCGCCATTACCGGCGAGCCGCGAGGCCACGCCCCCTTCGAGGCCAAGCCCCCCAGCCTAGACCTTAAAAGACGCTGATTACAAACGCCTGGTCAGAACCACTTTCTCTCCTGAGGCGGAAGCCGGGAGCACGACAAAGAACTTTGTTTTTTAAAAATTTGAGAGTCACCAATTGTTGTGTTTTTAAACTCACCTCACTCTTCTCCTTGGCACCATTTAGGACAAAAGCTTGATCCTAAACTACCCGCACAGCGGATTTAGCGCTGCCGCGGACTCAAGGAAAACACACTCTTCTTGACGCCATTACAGGTGAGCTGCGAGGCCACGCCCCCTTCGAGGCCACGCCCCCCGCCTAGACCTTAAAAGACGCTGATTGCAAGCGCCTGGTCAGAACCACTTTCTCTCCTGAGGCGGAAGCCGGGAGCACGACTAAGAACTTTGTTTCTTAAAATTTGAGAGTCACCAATTGTTGTGTTTTTAAACTCACCTCACTCTTCTCCTTGGCACTATTTAGGACAAAAGCTTGATCCTAAACTGCCCGCGCAGCGGATTTAGCGCTGCCGCGGACTCAAGGAAAACACACTCTTCTTGCTGCCATTACCGGCGAGCCGCGTGGCCACGCCCCCTTCGAGGCCACGCCCCCCGCCTAGACCTTAAAAGACCCTGATTGCAAGCGCCTGGTCAGAACCACTTTCTCTCCTGAGAAGGAAGCCGGGAGCACGACTAAGAACTTTGTTTTTTAAATTTTGAGAGTCACTAATTGTTGTGTTTTTAACCTCACCTCACTCGGCTCCTTGGCACCATTTAGGACAAACGCTTGATCCTAAACTGCCCGCGCAGCGAATTTAGCACTGCCGCGGACTCAAGGAAAACACTCTTCTTGCCGCCTTTACGGGCGAGCTGCGAGGCCACGCCCCCTTCGAGGCCACGCCCCCCGCCTAGACCTTAAAAGACGCTGATTGCAAGCGCCTGGTCAGAACCACTTTCTCTCCTGAGGCGGAAGCCGGGAGCACGACTAAGAACTTTGTTTCTTAAAATTTGAGAGTCACCAATTGTTGTGTTTTTAAACTCACCTCACTCTTCTCCTTGGCACTATTTAGGACAAAAGCTTGATCCTAAACTGCCCGCGCAGCGGATTTAGCGCTGCCGCGGACTCAAGGAAAACACACTCTTCTTGCTGCCATTACCAGCGAGCCGCGTGGCCACGCTCCCTTCGAGGCCACGCCCCCCGCCTAGACCTTAAAAGATGCTGATTGCAAGCGCCTGGTCAGAACCACTTTCTCTCCTGAGAAGGAAGCCTGGAGCACGACTAAGAACTTTGTTTTTTAAATTTTGAGAGTCACCAATTGTTGTGTTTTTAACCTCACCTCACTCTTCTCCTTGGCACCATTTAGGACAAACGCTTGATCCTAAACTGCCCACGCAGCGAATTTAGCATGCCGCGGACTCAAGGAAAACACTCTTCTTGCCGCCTTTACGGGCGAGCTGCAAGGCCACGCCCCCTTCGAGGCCACGCCCCCCGCCTAGACCTTAAAAGACGCTGATTGCAAGCGCCTGGTCAGAACCACTTTCTCTCCTGAGGCGGAAGCCGGCAGCACGACTAAGAACTTTGTTTTTTAAAATTTGAGAGTCACCAATTGTTGTGTTTTTAACCTCACCTCACTCTTCTCCTTGGCACCATTTAGGACAAAAGCTTGATCCTAAACTGCCCGCGCAGCGGATTTAGCGCTGCCGCGGACTCAAGGAAAACACCCTCTTCTTGCCGCCATTACCGGCGAGCCGCGAGGCCACGCCCCCTTCGAGGCCAAGCCCCCCGCCTAGACCTTAAAAGACGCTGATTACAAACGCCTGGTCAGAACCACTTTCTCTCCTGAGGCGGAAGCCGGGAGCACGACAAAGAACTTTGTTTTTTAAAATTTGAGAGTCACCAATTGTTGTGTTTTTAAACTCACCTCACTCTTCTCCTTGGCACCATTTAGGACAAAAGCTTGATCCTAAACTACCCGCACAGCGGATTTAGCGCTGCCGCGGACTCAAGGAAAACACACTCTTCTTGACGCCATTACAGGTGAGCTGCGAGGCCACGCCCCCTTCGAGGCCACGCCCCCCGCCTACACCTTAAAAGACGCTGATTGCAAGCGCCTGGTCAGAACCACTTTCTCTCCTGAGGCGGAAGCCGGGAGCACGACTAAGAACTTTGTTTCTTAAAATTTGAGAGTCACCAATTGTTGTGTTTTTAAACTCACCTCACTCTTCTCCTTGGCACTATTTAGGACAAAAGCTTGATCCTAAACTGCCCGCGCAGCGGCTTTAGCGCTGCCGCGGACTCAAGGAAAACACACTCTTCTTGCTGCCATTACCGGCGAGCCGCGTGGCCACGCCCCCCGCCTAGACCTTAAAAGACGCTGATTGCAAGCGCCTGGTCAGAACCACTTTCTCTCCTGAGGCGGAAGCCGGGAGCACGACTAAGAACTTTGTTTCTTAAAATTTGAGAGTCACCAATTGTTGTGTTTTTAAACTCACCTCACTCTTCTCCTTGGCACTATTTAGGACAAAAGCTTGATCCTAAACTGCCCGCGCAGCGGATTTAGCGCTGCCGCGGACTCAAGGAAAACACACTCTTCTTGCTGCCATTACCGGCGAGCCGCGTGGCCACGCTCCCTTCGAGGCCACGCCCCCCGCCTAGACCTTAAAAGATGCTGATTGCAAGCGCCTGGTCAGAACCACTTTCTCTCCTGAGAAGGAAGCCTGGAGCACGACTAAGAACTTTGTTTTTTAAATTTTGAGAGTCACCAATTGTTGTGTTTTTAACCTCACCTCACTCTTCTCCTTGGCACCATTTAGGACAAACGCTTGATCCTAAACTGCCCACGCAGCGAATTTAGCATGCCGCGGACTCAAGGAAAACACTCTTCTTGCCGCCTTTACGGGCGAGCTGCAAGGCCACGCCCCCTTCGAGGCCACGCCCCCCGCCTAGACCTTAAAAGACGCTGATTGCAAGCGCCTGGTCAGAACCACTTTCTCTCCTGAGGCGGAAGCCGGCAGCACGACTAAGAACTTTGTTTTTTAAAATTTGAGAGTCACCAATTGTTGTGTTTTTAACCTCACCTCACTCTTCTCCTTGGCACCATTTAGGACAAAAGCTTGATCCTAAACTGCCCGCGCAGCGGATTTAGCGCTGCCGCGGACTCAAGGAAAACACACTCTTCTTGCCGCCATTACCGGCGAGCCGCGAGGCCACGCCCCCTTCGAGGCCAAGCCCCCCAGCCTAGACCTTAAAAGACGCTGATTACAAACGCCTGGTCAGAACCACTTTCTCTCCTGAGGCGGAAGCCGGGAGCACGACAAAGAACTTTGTTTTTTAAAAATTTGAGAGTCACCAATTGTTGTGTTTTTAAACTCACCTCACTCTTCTCCTTGGCACCATTTAGGACAAAAGCTTGATCCTAAACTACCCGCACAGCGGATTTAGCGCTGCCGCGGACTCAAGGAAAACACACTCTTCTTGACGCCATTACAGGTGAGCTGCGAGGCCACGCCCCCTTCGAGGCCACGCCCCCCGCCTAGACCTTAAAAGACGCTGATTGCAAGCGCCTGGTCAGAACCACTTTCTCTCCTGAGGCGGAAGCCGGGAGCACGACTAAGAACTTTGTTTCTTAAAATTTGAGAGTCACCAATTGTTGTGTTTTTAAACTCACCTCACTCTTCTCCTTGGCACTATTTAGGACAAAAGCTTGATCCTAAACTGCCCGCGCAGCGGATTTAGCGCTGCCGCGGACTCAAGGAAAACACACTCTTCTTGCTGCCATTACCGGCGAGCCGCGTGGCCACGCCCCCTTCGAGGCCACGCCCCCCGCCTAGACCTTAAAAGACCCTGATTGCAAGCGCCTGGTCAGAACCACTTTCTCTCCTGAGAAGGAAGCCGGGAGCACGACTAAGAACTTTGTTTTTTAAATTTTGAGAGTCACTAATTGTTGTGTTTTTAACCTCACCTCACTCTGCTCCTTGGCACCATTTAGGACAAACGCTTGATCCTAAACTGCCCGCGCAGCGAATTTAGCACTGCCGCGGACTCAAGGAAAACACTCTTCTTGCCGCCTTTACGGGCGAGCTGCGAGGCCACGCCCCCTTCGAGGCCACGCCCCCCGCCTAGACCTTAAAAGACGCTGATTGCAAGCGCCTGGTCAGAACCACTTTTTCTCTTGAGGCGGAAGCCGACAGCACGACTAAGAACTTTGTTTTTTAAAATTTGAGAGTCACCAATTGTTGTGTTTTTAACCTCACCTCACTCTTCTCCTTGGCACCATTTAGGACAAAAGCTTGATCCTAAACTGCCCGCGCAGCGGATTTAGCGCTGCCGCGGACTCAAGGAAAACACACTCTTCTTGCCGCCATTACCGGCGAGCCGCGAGGCCACGCCCCCTTTGAGGCCACGCCCATCCCATCCTCCCCCCCCCTCACATAACCATGTGCACCTCCCGGACGCGCAGCGGACGGGTGCAGCGGGCGCGCCTAAGGCAAGCCCGTCTACCCCGTCATCGCCAATCCATCGCCTCTCGCCTGTCCCCCTGGCCAAGCTCCACGGGAACTCCACCACTATGATAGAGAATTCCTTGCCGCCCTGAACCCGGACAAAGCTGTGAGGAGATATCAGGCCACCTCGGACAGACATGCCTTCAATGTAAGTCCTGCCATTTCGCTACACCCAGTCCCCGCCTTCTTAGGCACAAATTAGGCACGCCTAAAGAAACCCCTCTTATCGTCCTCCAACTGAATGTTAGGTCCCTCGTAAAACAAAAATTAGAAATAAATACTCTCCTACTTAAAGAGAACCCTGACATTCTCTTTCTATGTGAGACCTTGCTTCGTGATGACATGACTAGTATACCTAACCTCACGCTACCAGAGAGCTACTTAATGAAAACGCTAAATAGAGACGCCAGAGGCGGCAGAATCGCAGTTATCTATAGAAAGGAATTTATCTGCTCCTTTATTAAGGAAAATATCTCGGGCTGTGAAAGTGCTCGATCAAGATCACGACGGGCTCCCATTTTTCCCTATCCGGCTTCTACATCTATCGACCCCCCGGACCCGCTTCCAAATTCACCGAAGCTCTCCTTGAAGTGGCAAACTCCTTAGTGGTGGGTGCGGCCAATTTCACCATACTAGGAGACCTCAATCTTCATTTCGACCTAACTCAAGACTCTACCATTAGAAACCTCCTGGCCGACCTTTCAGCCTTACAACGATACCCTTTAATTCAGGCCGCTACTCACTCGGCCGGGCATATACTAGACCCTGTCTTCACTAATATCCCGGAGACCAGGACAGAGGCGCCCAAACAGACAATTACCTAATTAAAATTACTATACTGGTTGGAGAAAAGTTGAACAAGGCTGAGCCTACTCGCCGCCTAAAGAGACCTTGGCATAAACTTATAACCAGCGACCTGCACTCCACTCTAGGAGAATTTCATCATGAAACACATATGGATATCAACACAACATATGCTGCCTTCTATGACTGGATTACTAGTGGACTAGATGCCCTCATCCCACTCAAATGGACTAAGGGGCGCAGCTCTCCCTCCAACCCATGGTATAACGACACCTTGAAATCCATGAAATCCATGCGGAAGGACTGCAAGAAAGCCGAACGAATCTGGATACGGGAATATAATGATAGAGATAAAGCTTTCTATTTATCCAAACAAAAACTCTACCATAAGGCTATTTGCTCCGCAAGAGCCTTCTTCTATGCAGAAGAAATCAACTCCAGTCCGAACCCTGCTAAAGTTATTTTTAAACTGGTAGAAGAACTGCAGAGTAGCAGATCCCCTTCCTCCAGTATCACCTCCGCGCAGCAATGTGAGGACCTTGCCACGTTCTTTGTAGAAAAAGTACAAAAATCTACAAATCATTCCCACAGCACTCCTGTGACCCACCTAACTCCACTAACTCCATCAGTAATGGCACCTCCATGATGCTTATACCAGAAATCTCGCTTGAGGACCTAAGTAAAATCTGCAGGAAAGTGAAATCTGGATCTCCAACAGACTCCTTTTCTTCGGCCAGTGTCCCGACCGTTTGGAAACAAGCTTGGGTCTCCCCATTATTAAGAAGCCGACTCTAGACCCCTCCTAACCGGAGAACTTTAGACCCATCTCGCTGCTCCCATGGTTGTCCAAACTTGCAGAGGCCCATGTAAACAACGTCCTGTCCCAACATATGGATATTAACAACATCTTGGACCCATCCCAAAACGGGTTCAGGCCGGGCCACAGCACGGAGTCTGCCCTCCTGGCCACGTCTGAACACCTCCGGACGATACTCGATGCCGGTCAGAGTGCTACGCTGATTCTGCTAGACCTCAGCGCAGCCTTTGACACGGATTCTCATAACATTCTGTTAAATCGTCTGGCCACAGTAGGAATCTCAGGTCTTGCCTTGGAATGGTTCCGATCCTTCTTGAAAGACAGATCCTTCCGGGTGTCAGCTCCCCCGTTCCTTTCCCAACCCCACTCCATCGGACAGGGAGTCCCTCAGGGCTCTGCACTTAGCCCATCCCTTTTCAATCTATATGTGCAGCCACTCTCCATAGTGGCTAAGGAGTGGGACCTTACGCTGGTGTCATACGCAGATGACACGCAGTTGGTCATCACTCTCACCGAAGGTCCTTCTACCCCAGCCTCAAGAGTTAGGGATGGCCTGGCTGCAGTAGCCCAGTGGATGACGGACAACTGCCTGCAGCTTAATGCAGGCAAGACGGAGCTGCTGCTCCTCGGAAGGAATACCAGCTTCTGGAATAAGCACTGGTGGCCCTCGTCGTTAGGCACCATCCCACCACCTAAATCCCTGGTCAAAAACCTAGGCGTCTGGATGGACTCCTCGCTTAGTTTCCAGACCCACACAAAAAAAGTGGCAGCTACCTGTGTGGGCCTGTTGAGGAGCCTCAACCCAATACTCGGCTTTTTCGGCTCCAAGGTTCGTCAACTAATTGTCCAAGCCACAATTCTCTCCCGCTTGGACTACGCCAATGTTTTACTCCTGGGTGCCAACAAAGCTGAGATAGCGTGACTGTAACGCGTACAGAACACTGCGGCAAGAGCCTTGGTCGGTCTCCCCCGCAGATGTTCGGCCAGAGCTACTATCCGAAAATTGCATTGGCTACCCATCGAATCTCGAATCCAGTTTAAAACCCTCATCATGACATATAAAATCCTTAAAACCGGATGCCCAGAACTTCTACGCCCACTCCTAACTCCGTATGTGCCACAGCGCAACCTGCGCTCACTTGGCCAGCACCTACTGATTGTACCCCGTACAAAGCTTTGCCGTACTGGCGGTCGCTACTTTAGGGTTTTGGGAGCAAAACTCTGGAACGCCTTGCCACTGCACATTCGCTCCTTGGACAATCTGTCTGCCTTCCGGAAAGCCATCAAAACCCACCTGTTCCCCCCTCTTTAGGTCTCCTGTCTGTCTTCTACTTCTTCCTCTGTAGAGCTCCTTGTGGTTCCTTAGCGCCGGGACGCCTCTTTGCTGGGGCAACTGTTGCGCTTTACCAAATATTAACATAAACATAACATAAACATTCTTTCTCACAGTTTCTGATAAGCTTCTTTCTTCGTAAAAGTCAGTTTGAGTGTTCTTTTGACACTCCCCGCATACGCAAAAGTAAAATTGGAGGTCACTCATTCTCCTACATCGCACCGAAGACATTGAACACCTTCCCTCAACACATCAGAGGCACCTCCTCACTTCTTGAGTTCCGCAAGAAGCTGAAGACCTAGCTCACCATACAAGCACCTTGGAACTGCAGACCTACAATAGCTTGGATGGCCTCTCGGATTATTAGTGCACTAAACAAATCAACATGACATACTATAACAATGCACAGTTAAAGAAGTGTACTGGGTGCAGTCTGCTTATTACTATGGTCAATATTTTGGAAGCACGTTATCAATCATAAACCTAAATCTTTTAGCTGCATTTTTGTATCTACTGTGGGTAATGTAAGTTTTTAATATAATGACTTACAAAGTCACAGTACTTTCTGACACAGAATGGGTCCTTTTACCACTAAAAACTATTATCCACAGCACCAACCAGGATATAATGTTGTGGCTACCTTGCTACGTACATCGATGATTCATAATGTGAAATAATACATTTCCCATTGACTAGTTGAAATTGAATGTATTTTTCATTTAAGTTGTGCCTTATTTTATATGCAGTTACCAGGGTGGTAAATAGAATATTTTTTCTTTTTAGCCACGCCTTTGCGCCTGTCCCACTCTCGTAGACCCCACCCCTATTGCATAGGTAAAAGCAACAAGCGGAGACGCCCTCAGACAAAATAGAGTAAAAGCCGGAAACGGGGCTCGGTAGTTGATGCAGAATCGAAACCCGGTGCTTCCACCTTATTATTCCAAAAGGCGACGTCACGGATACGTAAGCGCCAACTGTGACCTGAAGGCTAGAGACGAGACAAAATCTCTGTGCCAACCTTGCGACAAGGGGAACCTGCAGCAGAGCGAAACTCCTCTTACTTTTCACCAGCAGAAGCAGGATGCTGTGTTTCCGCCGTCCCTAATTTGCGACCGCTGTACTTACTTCAACTTGACCTTCGAAATTTACAGACTGGAGCCCGGAAACATGTTTAACAGGTCTGTACTCGGCTCAGATAAAGGAGCGATCTGTTCCGGTGTTTGATCATGCAGAGAGAAAGACTTCGAAATAGGTATTTTGAAATCTTATCCGATGACTCGATATCATGTAGGACACTCTGTTTCTGTTCTTAGGATTCCATTAAAAATGAATACATTCTGATTTACCTCATATTCAATTAGTTGCAAACAGGTACATTCAGGGAACAAGTCTTGGGGACTAACTTAATTATTCAGTATGCAAGTGGCATCACATTAGGGCGCGTGACATCAAAGCGTGTGACATCACATGAAGTGGCATCACAAGAAGTGACATCAGATCTTAAGCCCTCACATATGTTTAGCAGGCCTATCATGAGTACATTTGAGCACATTTCGGTATACTTGCAAAACCTCCTGATTAAGCAGAAGATTCACACTTTTGTAAGCTTGACATAAACCAATGTTGCCTTTTGTCAGCGTAAAGCTTCCTCTACCCATAGTGCTTAAAACAAAAAATAGCGTTATTTAAATTATTACAACGCCTCCTCAAGGGTAGTAAGCACTATATAAATGCTATTTATTTTGTGCAAATACTGGGAAAGACTAACACATCTTACATTCTTCCAGTGCATGCATATCTCCTAAACAGAGCCTGAACAAAGTGAAAAACAGCCCCTCAAGTATGTGTGAAGTGCTAACAAGGTGTGTGCCTTTGTTTTCCCTTTGCTGCATTTGCTTCTAGGTGTGAGGCTCCTGACTGCTGCCAGCCAGCAGAGTCCAACAAAAGGAGGCTTGATGACCCCTCAAATTCAGCCTTTGTTATGGACCCAGCAGGAGTCAGAAATAAGAGTCCTGGTCCAGCCTGCACGTTGTTGCGGATCGAAAGCAGATAATAACGTGCAGGTGCTGCTGAAAGTGTCCCGGTGTTTAGAAACCCCGGGACGAATTCAGAATCTTTTCCAGTGGGGCCCAACTTCTTGGCAGGGTGGACGCCGTCCACCCGCGTGTACCCCAGAATCCTGCCCTGTGTACATTACAGTCATTTGTTGACGGGAAAACTAGACTGGGATATTGTGCCCTTGAGATGCGAGTCATATCTTCAGGGGCGTAGCTTGCTCCCTAAGATTAGGGGGTGCGAACTTCCGATTTTTCAACAATCACGCTGGTTAAAATACATTATATGGGAAATAGAGCAACTTAAGGAGAAAGGAAGAGGAGTACCATTGGGAGGTGGTCATTAAAAAGCAATATTTTGTAAAATGACCATTTTTAAAGACCTTTAAAACAGAGACGGAAGTGTGTGTGTGTGAGAGTTTTTGTCTGCATATTCATGTAAAAATCCTAAAAGAAATCTGACACACACCTCACCATACCCGACCTACAGCATACTTACTACAGAATACACTTATTGGAGGGGTGTAACACCCCAAATACTCCCCCCCCCCAAGTTACCCCCCTGCATATAGTAACCTTAGATTATTGTCATGAAAGAAATAACCAGCAGTTGTAATTGTAATTGGAAAACTCTGGTGACCCTGGTTTAATATGCAGGGAAAACCCCTGGACTGGATTAGGTACTCGTGCATGGAAGTATGCAGTTTAATGCCCCACTTGACTCTGTTTTGTGTTTTGTGTGCACCAATAGAGGGACTGAAAAACACCTAGGAGTTGGTTCTGGTTGCAGAATAATCGCCACCTTAGTACGTCATTATTAGACCATCCTTCAGAATAGCCCTGATGGAGGAGACGCATAACGTGAACGCTCTCCTTGAGGATGGGCAGGAAGAGGGCCTACTGCTCAAGCCCCTTAACAGGCTGCCCACAGGGTCAGACTGGGATGAAAAATAGGCCTGGGGACCTAACTAAAATTGACACCCATTAGCGAAGCAGATAGCTAAAAAAAAAAAAACATTTGCAATGTAACCAGTCTTGCATTTGCGAGATTTTGAGCTATTGGCATTGTAAATGACATTGCCTTTTATTCATGTGTTTAAAAAACATGCACTAATAAAAGGCATAGTCATTTACAATACTAATAGGTTAAAGGTTTGAAAATGTGATACCTATTGCATTGCAAATGCTTTTTTTTAAGGTGCATGAACACAGCTAGAATAATCCTCCCGCCTTTATCTAGAAAGAGATAACTCATACAGACAGCAGAATCAGGAGGCGGAAGCGCAGTCAGAGAATGTAAGGAAGGTGATCTGAGAAAGTGGGAGAGAAAGGAGAAGCATTCAAATCTCTATTGAGAACCCCCTAAACTCAGAATGAGTGAGGACTGAACGGAGTGTGGGTAAAATGGAGCAGAGCAGTCCGCACTAGCAGGGTGCTGTGGGAAAGGGCATAAAACAATGAAAAGGGGGGGCATAAAGAATAAACCGAGCCACCCCTGCCTATTCCTTCAAGTTACCCAGATTATCTTCGAATGAAGGGAGAAGTGTCATTGAAAGTAAAGAAACCTGCTGCTGCCCGTCATGTTTGCAGGGGCTATTGGGAGCACAGAGGTTTATCCAGGCAACGCAACAGCTCCAACGCGGTCACGTATGGAAAGCGGGCGGAAATGTTAGAAGCTGCTGACAGTGGACACCGGCGCCATTGCTAAAGTGCCACAATTTGCGGTTGCTGGGTAAACAAGCATTTGCAATGCAATAGGTCTCGCATTATTAAAGTTTGAGCTATTGGCTTTGCTAATAATAATACAACACCAATATTGCCCACACCGCCAGCGCTCCCTCTACCTTGCGCCCCATACCACATCCATACCAAGGAGACTCATGAGACATAATTGTGGGGAACGGTGGTGCAGGTTTATTTTGCATAACAAGTAGCAGATAAGGTGGGTCATCTTACAGGCGATCCAATGCGGCAGCCCCTCGCTGACCCGCATGCCTAATTAGCCATCTTGCACGGTAAGTCGATGCTCTTGACGGTGCAATACGTTAGTACTTTACTACGTTTACTCCCGCCCCCCCTGTCAGGGCGGAGCGATGAGGCACACCCCCGGTCGGTTCAGGCCCCCCGACCGCCCGAAGGACTAACGGGGTGCCGACGCTGTTTCCTGGGCCCCCTCGGCTCCAGGTTGTTGGCTCGGGCACCCCTACTGTGCCAGGCAGAGGTATTGACTGTATCCTTCTGCCGCAGAGGTACCCTTACTGTCCATCTGCTTCCAGATCGCCCTGTGACTCCGCCTGCAACACAAAACAGACCATTAATTTGTTCACAATTCGCCTGCCGCTCTGCTGCTGGGTCAGGGCCAGGGTGGGAACAGCGCAGAGCAGCCCAGGAAACGCGGCGAAAAAAGACCGAGCCAGCTTGCTCTCACCATTTAAATCCCGTGAATCCGCCCCCAGCTTGCACAATCTCGCCACCGATTGGCCGATCCAAAAGTGGGCGGCTCCCGAGCCGGCGCGCTGGTTGTGTTCGCGCGGCATGTGGCACTAAGACGCTGTCTCGCGTTATCTCCCCTTCGTGTCGCGCGGCCAGCGGCATAGCTCAAACTTTAATAATGCGAGACCTATTGCATTGCAAATAAGTTCGTACTATGTAAAACTGCAAAAAGAAAAAACAAGGGCAACTACGAGAAGAGTTTTCATTTTGTAATTTCCACTCCTTGATCTTTTTACCAGTAAATCGGAGGCAGTGGGAGGTCAATGCTATGTTGGGAGGGAGGGATGAGGGGGGGTTAAAGCAGACCAATGAAACTTGAATGTGGAAAAGGCCGCTTTAATTGGAACAGGTGTGCATCACAATTTAATAAACCTCGGCAAAAGCCTTCCAAAACTAAACCTCACTAAATAAATAAATATCCTTAACCACGACCCCACCCCCTCCCCTAATCTTTCATGACCCCTCCCCCACCCATACAATACAGCATTTCAAAACATTACAACAACATTATAAAACATGACATCATCATTATAAAACATTACATTATCATATCAACCCCATAACTTAAAAATACCAGGCCCTTCGATAACCAACTCACATGCCTGCCCCTTCACCTCTATCAAACCCCCCAAAACGTGTAATCAGAAAACCAATGACCACTTATCCTTTCCTTCCTGATAAACCAACCTGACCATTAATAAACCAAAATCTGCCACAAACTGCCCTGAAACAACTAGACCCCACCCCCCTTTCTGCCCCCCCCCCATAGGAAAAAAGGTAGCGCCCGATAATCATTCACCCCTGCACATTCAAGGATCTAGCTAAGGCCTCTCTCAATTCCAACAAATACAGGTCCATTCCTACCCTAGACAAATGAACTCCGTCATCCCTGAAAAATTCCATGGACTCAAAACGTATCTCTCTATGAGACCCTTCCAAAACCCAATGGATGGCAAAATCTGGAAACTTCAGCGTTCACCTTCTTCCTCGCCCTGTCAATCGCTCTAGGATTCACAGCTCCTCTCCAAATCCTACGCGGGACCAATTCTGTCCATAAAACATGACAACCAGACCATTGTTCTTTAATGACAGCTAAATCCTTCTTAATCGCCCGCAACAATACCACTCCTTTAGTTGCGCTAAGATCGTTCTCACCCAAGTGAATAACCAATATATCCGGGCAGAAAATCCCAACCACTCCTTTATTGAGACATAGAACAAGTTCCCTCCAAAGCATCCCCCCTTTTCCCTTCCAAACAATATTAAACATTTTATCATTGAAACCTAACATTTCTCCAAAATAGCTTTGAGCCGCCTGAACCCGGGCCCATGATGAACGAATGCCCCACAATCCAAACTGTCACCACTCGAGACCGGGGCCCAGCTACCAAACCTGTAAAGGAAAAAACTGTGAATACGCAAGGCAAAGAGGATGACGCATGCGCCTCCCCCGCGTTGCCCCGCACATATATTTTAAAGCACTGAGAAGACCAGCGTCCCAACCGCATGATGTCCCTCTGAGACCACCCTCTATTGTATGCTTCTGTCGCAGCGCCAATCCTAGAAGAATGCGTTCCATAGTGATCCCCCTCCAAGCCAATCTTCTGTAAAGCTTTACGCAACACCATGCACAATTGATAAGCTGTAACAGGCCCCTTATTAATGTGCTGAAAAACAAGATCACAATCCAGATCCCCAGAAAGCGTGCGCCAACGGTGAGCCAAACGCAATGGACAAGTAATTTGTGGTGAACGAGCCTCCAACCACCCCCCTTTCCCCACCTTCTTCTGATCAGTCTTAGAGCTAGCAAGCCACACATGCACACCCTCTTCCGAGCAAAAAACATCCCTCCAGTAAACCCCTCCCTTAGATTTAGAACCCAGCAACTCCGAAACTCAGAAGGCCCCAAAAAACATGAAAGCCATCAACATGGCAAACAAACAAGCGTCAACGTTATCTCTGCAAACAGAAGGCAAAATCTCTACCAGCCGAGCCAGCGTCTGCCATGATAAAGGGGCACGAAGCATTTTTGCACCTCCCCGCTCCCTGGCCCAACCTTCAAGCATTCTCTTACCAATCTCACCAGCCGAAGGAGAATAACCCCAAAAAAGCTTACCCATGAAGGAAATTCCTGCCAACTTCCCTGCAATAGTCACCCTAGACAAACCCTTATCCATAAGATCCAAGATGAACTGAATCACATCTTCAGAACGACACCAAGTCTCCTCTCGCCTGCATGCGCCTGATTCCAAGAACTCTTTCCATGCAAGAGAATATGCAGCACGCGTGGACACAGACAAATAACCTACCACCAGCTGTAATACCAGACGTTGCCTACGTGCCACAGATGTATTGGCATTGGGGTCGGTGAGCTGTTCGCCTCCCTGGCCAGTCCACGGAATCTCCCCCACTGTGAACGAGACAAAGCATCCGCTATGTCATTGTCCACACCAGGTATGTGCAAGGCTCGAAAAGTAATGTCATGTTTCAAACAGCCAAGTACAAAAACTCTCAATAGTTTCAATATCTGCTCATCCCTGGCTGACTGTCGATTAACAATCTCCACCACAGCCATGTTATCCACTCGAAACAGAACTTTTTTATGTGCCAGCTCCTCTCCCCAAAGTGTCAATGCCACTAGTAACGGAAACAGCTCAAGAAATGTGATGCTCCTTCCGCCATTCAACCATTCTTCTGGCCATTTCTCTGCACACCATCCCCCATTCCAATACAAACCAAAGCCCTCGCTGCCTGCAGCATCTGAGAACATTTGCACATCCCATTGAAAATCCACATCTCTGACCAGTGGCACACCATTGAATGAAGTGAGGAAAAATGACCACATTCGTAAATCCTCCTTGACACCTGCTGATAAGCGTACACGATGGTGAGGCAAATGCTGACCAGCCAGAGCCCTGCCCAATCTTCGACAAAAAGTCCTCCCTGCTCTCACCACTTTGCACGCAAAATTGAGGTGTCCCAATAACACTTGAATCTCCTTCACCATCACTTTCTGTTTTGATAACATAACTCCCAACAATTCCAGCATCTTTACTTTTTTGTCAGCTGGTAAATGAGCCGGCATTGCCACTGAATCAATTTCAATGCCCAGAAATGAAAGGACTGTAGCAGGACCCATCGTTTTCTCTGGAGCTAAAGGCACACCCAGCTCTTTCATGAGCCCATGGAAAGTGTCCAGAGCTGTCTGGCGCTCCGCGGAGCCCGGGGAACCAACAAAAAAGAAATCATCAAAGTAGTGCTTCACAAGTGTATGGCCTGAAAGGTGCGTAAAATGCCACTGCAAGAAAGTACTGAAACATTCAAAAAGAGCACATGACATGGAGCAACCCATCGATAATGCTTTGTCCACGTACCATTTTTTCTCAAAATGGATGCCCAGAAGACACCAGTCATCTGGATGAACTGGAAGCTACCGAAATGCAGACTTAATATCACACTTACCCATCTCTGCAGTTGCGCCCGCGATCCCTACAAGTGACGTGGCCACGTCAACTGAGCAATATGAAACCGAAGCAGCCTCCTCATCGATTAAATCATTCACTGAGGACCCCTCCGGCCATGACAAATGTTGAATATTTCTGAACTGCCCTTGCTCTTTCTTGGGCACCACGCCAATAGGCGAAATTATCAAGTTGTGGATCGGCCAGTCATCAAAAGGGCTTGCCATCCGACCTTTTTGCACTTCTTTGCTCAGCTTTTCCCGCACTACTGCACTATGCTCATAAGCTGATTTCAAATTTTCCGCCCAATGCCTCTGCTTTGGCCCCAAAAAACCTAGATGAAAACCAAATTGAAAACCTTCCGATAGCTTCCGCTTAATCCCAGCATCCTCATAGTCCTGCAAAGCCCATTGTAATTGCTGCAGCTTAACTGGCGTATGAGCCCTTTGGCCCAGAACCCTGCGCACCTCTACCTCCCCGACCCCCTTGCAACTGCTGTGAATGTCCTGAAGCACCGGCACCTGTCGGGTTCCCCTGTTGATTACCTGGAGATTTGGACCCCCAACATTTAACAAGGGTGTGTTGCCTACCGCAGCCAGAGCATTCATGTCTAAATTTGCAGTGTTCCCTAGTGCACAACCCTGTGCTTTTACTGCTTTCCACCTTACCTCCCGCCGACCCAAGAATGTCATCCGTGCCCACACCTGTGTCTTTTACGTACTTTCCTTTCAGCAATCTCCCTTCAACAACCCCCCAAACTCCACTGCCGTCCCCAAGGATACCATGTTTAGTCTTGGCCTGTGTAACTGCCTTCTCACCTGGCTCCAAAGACGCTGCCCTCGCAGACTCCAGCCGTGGCGCTGAAAAATCCAACATATTCCTTCCTCGAGGAGCCCTGACTGACGGGCCGCGCTCTTGTCTCTCCCTTGACGGTCGTGCCACTGACGGAACCTGAAAAACACTATGTGACAAATGAGAGGGCTTCCCCCCTCACCATCTCGCAATTCACCCTCCTCAGGACTCTCCTCGTCATAATCCAGCAACACCGGCTCCATCTCTGGGAGCCCCACGGTCTGAAAAGCAACACCTCGGGTCTTACCCAACCCGTCATCAGCAACATTACACTTAAACTGATTATAATGTCCTCCTGGAGGGGGAGCAGACTGTACCTGCCTGTACCTCCCCATGCGCTGACTCTGTAGCTCCATAGCCGACGGTAAGGTAGATCACCTAGACCTGCTATTCGTTGGGGCCAGCGAGGTCGCACCAGACCTCCGTGTGATGACCGCGACGGGCTCCCTCTGTGGTACGGAAAGTGCCCCGCTAGGCTCTATCCTCACTTCAACTCGGTGAAACTGGGCTGAACCACGCCCTACTGAGTCCGGACCGCCTCGCCGAACCACATCCTGAAAAGAAAAAGTTTGGACTGGTGTGCTGGGGTCCCTAATTAAAGCATCCATCCCAGTACCTGGCCGATGAGAAACTACTGAACCAACTGACCTCCCTTGCAACCTATCCAAAGACAACACCCTGCCTGCACTCCTCACAGGTGCACCCCTCACAGGTGAATCACCCACCACTTCTTCCTCATCACTCCAATTCAAACCTGCTGATGCCACCACCGAAGACAAATTCCTGCCCAAAACTGTCTCAGCCAAACCCAGCTGCTCACCCTCCCTCTGTCCACCACCCCTATCCATACACAAGCTCCCAAAGCGCCCCCAACCAGAAGACCTAACACCCAAAGCACTACCACGCACACCCTCTGACCAATAAGGAACCATGTCCGAAGACCCACCCACAGTAACATCCCCTACCTGCTCCAAATCCCTACCAAACCGAGGAAATGCACAAGGAACAAAATATCCAACACCCCCAACAGGTACCTTCGACCAAGCCTCAGATGACATACCAACAACTGACCTCCCAGCCACCAGGTCACCAAACCTAAAATGGTGGCTGGGAGGCGGTGACAAGGGACTATATAAGTTGGGCTACAAACTCCTACTAGGAAGTAGCACAAAAATACCTTCTAGAAAGTTCTGCATAACAAACCTCCCCCCCACAACCCTCCCAAATTGCCCAGGGGGGGGGGACCTCACTTCGGTCGGCAGCACCCCTCTAAGCCCCCCATGTCACCATGGATCAAAAGGAGACCGATGCAGCCTAACCTGCACTTTAATGAGGCTGCTTTCACGTTTTGACCGACAAAAATGTGTAGTTACTGGAAATTCATATTAATAAGTCCCGCTGTAGACTTTCACCGGACTTTTTGCAATTATAAGATATTTCTCATGTCTGGAATCTTCGAGGTGCGCTTGTGCCATTGAACGGCTATGTTGTTAGTGAATGACCAGGTTTTTGTTCAACAGGACTTCGTTCTCAGTGGCTTCTGTGAATGATGTCTTAAATATAAAATGAAGGTTAGTAACAGATCCAACAGAAAATGCTTCTACGATTCACAGAGAAGCTAGTGAGATAGCTCTGCTGTACATCCACACCCAACGTAAATCGAGCCCGCAGAAATCCTTTGGTCGTGTTGTGCACGCTATGTGCATGGGTAGTTTAAATATTGACAACATATTGGTTTAGTAGTGCTTAGGAATACTACTCGGCGTATCAGGTTTCATTGCACACAAGTGACAGTTATCAATGCTAAGGCACTCACTAAACATGTAAACGCTTTGCCTGCCTTGCAGGCTGTCTGACAGCGCTGCGGTGTGCCTCACTGAAGAAAAAAGAATACAAACTAGCCGCAACAGCGTAAAACCACTGACAAGTCAACATTTGCAGAGGGCTTTTTACTGAGCAGCAACAAACTTTATTATTTTTTTGTAACGTTTGATCCATATGAGCTAGTAACATTTTTTGTTAAAATCTGCACATTATGCAGCAGGTGAAGGATTATATGGCAACTGTGGCATAAAAATAATTATTCGAGGAAAAGGCCATGGCACCATAACGGCATAATTCCTCTTGCTCTGCCCATAGGCCAGTCCTACCTTGGACAGGGTACTGAAAGGAAGTCTCATTATGATAAGTTAGCGTTCTTAAAATGGTTTAAATTTCAGTTGAAACAAAATGCCTCGTCAGGGCTAGTAAGCACTATGTAATACAAATCCAAACCGTATACAGCGACGAGTTGCGACCGGAGGTAATATTGTAGAAAAGGACTGGCGAGATAGTTATTCGCTGTTTGTGTAGCGTAAAAATGATTATACGGAGACTACTCAAGGATTGCTAAACAGTAAGAGTTTATGGAACGTTAGTAAAATGTGCAATCATAGTATTCAACATCAACCCTTGCAGACTGGGCAGCCGGGTGCGAATTTCCCAGAAGTGCATCTTCTTAGCACTGACGAGCGGCAACATTCCAGGCACCTCTCCCGGGGCTCTAATCACCGGATGGTCCGTTTATGCCCTGGCATTGGTGAGGATGGAGCAAGGGGTCTGGGGAAGTTAACTGGCCCGCCCGGGATAAGCAGGAGGGTGTTAAACAATACGTCACGAGCTGCTGCCGAAGGTGTCAAGTTTTCTGAAAGAGTTCCTAGAAGTTTTAGGGATGAATAACTCTCGGGAGTGGAGGCCTAGCCGGAGGAGGTGCAAGGACAAGGACAACGGCAGGAGGGATGGCGGGCTATGGACAGCAGGTACCGGATGCGTGTCTGTGAAGACAGATTACAAAGCTATTTTCCATTTTTAGGCCAGCGCAAAAGGGATCAGTGGTTTCTCTTTGGTTCCGAGGTATTTTGAGAAAGCAGAGCTGCTAAATAAAACTAGCCCGGAGGAGAGACCGACGGAGGGCCGGCTGGAGAGACGGAGACAGAGCAGTGAAGGAGTTGTGATGATGCACTTTCTTCCCCCCAATAACTCTCGGAGTCAGGTCGCTGTGACACTCTGTTTATTCAAGTTATATCATACAAGGAGCGCCGAGCATGTCCTCTGCCCAGCCTGCTCGCGCGCTAATGCCTCGCTGCGCACGCCGCCTTCCTACGTCATCGCACGACACGTAGCTACGTGACGTGCAACGCTAGAGCGCTCACTACATATCTCCCCTTTTTCCCAACGAACTATATGTACAAGTCCTGACTCATGTCGTAGTCTCTGAATCTCACAGGTTGGACCACCGCCCTTCCCCTTCTCGTCAGTCTTACCGGGGTCGTGGCAGTTGTCGCTTCGTTTTCATTACCACTTCCTAGCGCAGCCGCACTAGGCTCACTCCTGCTCCTATCCTCTTCATTCAGCTGCTCCCCACTCACTCCATGATCCTCTTGACGTGTCTCTCCAATGTCTAGATCCTCTCCCCCATATTCACAGGGGTTATCGCTGCTGTTCTCACTGTCTCCATCTGTTCTGTTGCCCCTCCAGCAGAGTATTTTGTTGCACCTGGCCATGCGGTCCTGCGACCACACGTTACCGTCGCTCAGCAAGGCCGCCCTGCCTTTAACTTCCACTACCTGTAGGGGCTTGCTGTACTTGCTTTCTCCCTTTTTCTGCAATGTGGCCAGTCTTACTCTCACCCATTCTCCTTTCTCTAAAGCGGTGTTCTTTACATTCCTCCGCGCGTCATAGTGCTTGGTGTACACCGATTGGGCTCTCTCCAGGTTGGCCTGCACCACAGCCGGTGACCACTCGCTCTTGATGACTCTCTCCTTCCATATTCTGTTGTCCTGAGTGAAAGGCTCACGGCCTCTGAGAATCTGGAATGGACTGTAGCCAGTGTTCGTGGGTGTTATCCTATATGCCCATACCATGTGCCAAATCTCTGCTTCCCAGTCTTTGTTGTCTGAGATTGCCGCTTGTATCGAACCCATCACTACTCTATTAAAACGTTCCACCAGGCCATTTCCCGCAGGGTGGTATATGGATGTGTGTTTTGCAGTGATGCCATTTCTCCGCATGAATTGAGACCATTTATCAGATCGGAATTGGGGCCAGTTGTCACTGAGGACACACTTTGGGATGCCCTCTCTCACGAATGTTTCGGCCATGAAGCTCACTATCATCTCCGTGTCCATGGTTTCTTCGATTCTCAATTCCGGCCATTTGGAATATCGATCCACCATTACGCAGATGTACTTCTGTATTCCTTGTGCATTTAGTACTGGACCCAAGATGTCTATAGACAGTTCCTCCCACGGATTCTTCGGAGGATCGAATTTCCCTAGGGCTGGGCGCAACGGTTTGAGTGTTTTGTCCGCGCCTTGGCACCTCGGGCATTCCCTAACGTGTCTCTCCGCTCTTATGTCCATTCCCGGCCACCAATAATTCTGCTTGGCCCTCAGTTTCAACTTCCCCGCTCCCAGGTGGCCTTCGTGCAGCATGTCCATCAATAGGGGAATCATCTTTGCTGGTGGTATAACTCTTTCTCCTCTGAATATGAATATGCCTTGGTCATCAATTGATACTTCCTCCCGGACTTCGAAGTATGGAATGAGGCCTCGCCCTGTCTTGTTTTTGTCTGGCCAACCCCTTACTATATGGGCTTTCACTTCTTCCAGGACGGGGTCTTCATCGTACGCTAGTTTCCATTCCTGTCTGCTTATGGTCGTTTCTTGGTCTTCAGTGAGTGCGACCCACTCTTCCGCCCCCTCGCTGCGTTCTGTGCTGGGCTCCATTGCTGCCGCCCTGCTCAGGTAATCAGCCACTTTGTTCTTATTCCCTGGGATATGTTCCACATCGTATCGAAACTCCATTAGTTTGAGTGACATTTTGGAGATCCTCGGCGTTGCGTCTGCATGTCCGCTGGATGTGAGTACCTTGAGCAGTGGCTTGTGGTAAGTCCTCAACCGGAACCTGGTGCCCCACAGAAATTGCCGGAACCAAGACATGGCCCACACTACTGCCAACATTTCCTTTTCGACCACGCTATACTTTTTCTCGGTGTCATTCAGGGTGCGGGACGCAAAGCATATCGTTTCCACTCTCCCTTGGCCGCGGTCTTGCATGAGGACTGCTCCCAGTCCTTTGTCGCTGGCATCCGTTGTGAGTATTGTGCTTCCTTGAGGGTCGAATCCATGTAGCGGAACAGCTCCTGCCACCTCTCTTTTTACCTTCTCAAACTCGTGCTGGGCCTCTTCCGACCACCGGAATTCGCTGTTTTCTCTTGTAAGCAGTCTCATATGATGGGTCTTTGAGGCGAAGTGTTCTATGAACTTCCCGTAGTACTCTGCCATCCACAGGAATGATCGGACCTCCTCTTTGCTGGCCGGTGGGGGTGCATCGCAGATCGCTTTCACATTTTCCATCTTGGGGGTTACTCCTCGTGCACTTATCTAATGGCCCAAGTACGTCACCTTTTCCAGTCCTATGCGGCACTTAGCCCATTCTGCCGTGAGGCCCTTCTTTTCCAGGATTCCCAATACCTCGTCCAGTTTTCTGTCATGGTCGGCTCTGTCTCGTCCCATCACCAAGATATCGTCCTGGAAGTATTGGACCCCTGGAATGTCCTTGAACAACTGTTGCATGAGTTTTTGGAACACCGCAGCCGCTGAGGCTAGCCCGAACGGCATGCGGCGGAATTGATAGCACCCGAAGGGGGTTATGAACGAGGTCAATCTGCGGCTCTCTGGGTGTAATGCAATCTGATGATAAGCTGATGTTAAGTCTATGGTGGAGTACCACTGAACGCCCCTCGTGCTGGCCAACATCTCCTCTATCCGGGGAAGAGGGAACTTCTCCACCACTATGTTTTTGTTCAACTCGCGCAGGTCAACGCATAGACGGACCTTGCCATTGGGTTTCTTCACCACCACCAACGGCGCCAACCATTCGGCGCAGGTAATCGGCTCGATGATCCCTCTTTTTTCTAGCTGCCGTAGCTCCTCCTTTACATCGTCCCTCACAGCCAACGGGATGTTTCTCACCTTGTGGGCCACCGGTACCGCTCCCTCTCTGAGGATGATCTTGTGCGCGAATCTGTCGAGTTTTCCCACTGTGCCCCCAAAGACCGTTGGAAATTCCTTCTTCCATCTGGCCGTGTCCGGCCCAACTTCTTGCTCCGTCAGCAGTATTTGCTCTTTGCCACCTGGATCCAATTTGATCCCTAAGTCTCCTTGGTCGAGCCACCCTAGGACAGAAGGGCCTTTCTCGGAGACATACAGCTTGCACCTGGCGGATCTGCCCCTGAACTCGAAGTTCAGCTTCCTGCATCCGGCCATGGGGATTCGGTCTCCATTGTAGGTAACGGGACGTATGTCCAGTCTATCCAATTCGGGGCCCAGTTGTGGAGCAAATTTCTCCTCCCATACGGTTCTCGGAATTATGGTGTAGGGTGATCCTGTGTCTGCCACCACTTGGATTCCCACACCTCCTATCGTCATATCCATGATTGGCTTCATCATTCTCCTTCCGTCGGCGCCTCGGACATGGCCATCCACGCTCAGGATCTCGTCGTAGATGCAGAGGACCGTCACCACCTCTTCTTCAGCCCCTTCGTCTGGTTCCTCCGCTTCTTGGCCCACGTACTTCACTGCGTTCTTGGAAGCTTTCTTCCTGCACACTTTTTCATAATGGCCGACAATTCCGCAAAACATGCATTTGGCGCGAAGCGCGGGGCACTTCCGGTCGTGCGCCTCGTGCGACCAACTTCCGCACCTGTAGCAAGACCTTTTGTTGCTTCCGGCTGGTTTACCGGAAGGGCCAGGGTTGCTTTGCCATTTGCTCGGGCCCTTTTCTGGCGGTTTCCGCGCTTGGTGGTCTTTGTGGTGCTCTTCGTTGTCCACTTTGTTCACTACGCCGCTGGGCACACTCTCTTTCTTCGTGGCTGCTGCGCACCTTCGCGCCAGTTCGGCTCTCTTGACTATCACGAGTACGTCCTTGAGTGAGGTGTCCCCTGCAGCCCACAGCTTGTCCTGCACGTTGGTGCACGTGGTGTGCATCACCACTTGATCTTTTATGAATTCACTTTCCCAGTTGGCGTACCTGCATGAGGACGCCAGTTTCCTCAGCGCCGCCACATACTCTTCCACCGTTCCCCTGGTTGTTGTTTCCTTTGTTGGAAGTTAAACCTGTCCACTGAGACACATACCGATGGTTTGAAGTGTTCCTCCAGGTCTTCCATTGCGTGTGCATACACGTCGTCATCCGTCGCCTCTCTCTTCTTAGGAACCAGGCTTTTGTAGATCCTCAGGCCTTCCGGGCCCAGGTTTAGTAGAAGGATGCGTTTCTTTCTCGGTGGCTTGAATTTCTCCTCACTTTCGTCTTCCAGCACTTCTATAAAATTATCTATGTACTCCTTCCAGTCCTCCCATTTCATGAGCGGTTCCCCTGGTCCGGGAAGGAACTGGACTGGCGCTATCGCAAACCCCGCTTGCGCGCTCATCTTCTCGCCCTTGGATGTGGGCGGCGCACTTTCCAGGCTTCTTGGGCTCCCTGGCGCGCTGTTTTGTTACTCCTCGCTGAGTAAGGGTGGAGGGCTGCTCCTTTCAGCCCCTTCCCGCTCAGGTGGGGTAGCCAGTGCGGTTCCCTGTGGGCCTTGATCGTGACTGGCTTCCTGCTTGGTTGTGTCGTGGTTCCCAGCAGGTTGCTCACTGCGCGCCGGCGGTACACTGTTCCGCGTGCTTATTGGCTCTGTTGCGCTCCTTGTGGTGCCCGGTCAGGGTGTGGTCGCTGTGCGTTCCCTCGGGCCCTCCTTGCTTTCTGCTCCGCGACTCCACTCCGTTGTTCGTCGCGTGCTCCGTGTTGTGGGGGTCGTGGGTCGCTGATCCCACCTTCGTCGCCACTGTGATGATGCACTTTCTTCCCCCCAATAACTCTCGGAGTCAGGTCGCTGTGACACTCTGTTTATTCAAGTTATATCATACAAGGAGCGCCGAGCATGTCCTCTGCCCAGCCTGCTCGCGCGCTAATGCCTCGCTGCGCACGCCGCCTTCCTACGTCATCGCACGACACGTAGCTACGTGACGTGCAACGCTAGAGCGCTCACTACATATCTCCCCTTTTTCCCAACGAACTATATGTACAAGTCCTGACTCATGTCGTAGTCTCTGAATCTCACAGGTTGGACCACCGCCCTTCCCCTTCTCGTCAGTCTTACCGGGGTCGTGGCAGTTGTCGCTTCGTTTTCATTACCACTTCCTAGCGCAGCCGCACTAGGCTCACTCCTGCTCCTATCCTCTTCATTCAGCTGCTCCCCACTCACTCCATGATCCTCTTGACGTGTCTCTCCAATGTCTAGATCCTCTCCCCCATATTCACAGGGGTTATCGCTGCTGTTCTCACTGTCTCCATCTGTTCTGTTGCCCCTCCAGCAGAGTATTTTGTTGCACCTGGCCATGCGGTCCTGCGACCACACGTTACCGTCGCTCAGCAAGGCCGCCCTGCCTTTAACTTCCACTACCTGTAGGGGCTTGCTGTACTTGCTTTCTCCCTTTTTCTGCAATGTGGCCAGTCTTACTCTCACCCATTCTCCTTTCTCTAAAGCGGTGTTCTTTACATTCCTCCGCGCGTCATAGTGCTTGGTGTACACCGATTGGGCTCTCTCCAGGTTGGCCTGCACCACAGCCGGTGACCACTCGCTCTTGATGACTCTCTCCTTCCATATTCTGTTGTCCTGAGTGAAAGGCTCACGGCCTCTGAGAATCTGGAATGGACTGTAGCCAGTGCTCGTGGGTGTTATCCTATATGCCCATACCATGTGCCAAATCTCTGCTTCCCAGTCTTTGTTGTCTGAGATTGCCGCTTGTATCGAACCCATCACTACTCTATTAAAACGTTCCACCAGGCCATTTCCCGCAGGGTGGTATATGGATGTGTGTTTTGCAGTGATGCCATTTCTCCGCATGAATTGAGACCATTTATCAGATCGGAATTGGGGCCAGTTGTCACTGAGGACACACTTTAGGATGCCCTCTCTCACGAAAGTTTCGGCCATGAAGCTCACTATCATCTCCGTGTCCATGGTTTCTTCGATTCTCAATTCCGGCCATTTGGAATATCGATCCACCATTACGCAGATGTACTTCTTTATTCCTTGTGCATTTAGTACTGGACCCAAGATGTCTATAGACAGTTCCTCCCATGGATTCTTCGGAGGATCGAATTTCCCTAGGGCTGGGCGCAACGGCTTGAGTGTTTTGTCCGCGCCTTGGCACCTCGGGCATTCCCTAACGTGTCTCTCCGCTCTTATGTCCATTCCCGGCCACCAATAATTCTGCTTGGCCCTCAGTTTCAACTTCCCCGCTCCCAGGTGGCCTTCGTGCAGCATGTCCATCAATAGGGGAATCATCTTTGCTGGTGGTATAACTCTCTCTCCTCTGAATATGAATATGCCTTGGTCATCAATTGATACTTCCTCCCGGACTTCGAAGTATGGAATGAGGCCTCGCCCTGTCTTGTTTTTGTCTGGCCAACCCCTTACTATATGGGCTTTCACTTCTTCCAGGACGGGGTCTTCATCGTACGCTAGTTTCCATTCCTGTCTGCTTATGGTCGTTTCTTGGTCTTCAGTGAGTGCGACCCACTCTTCCGCCCCCTCGCTGCGTTCTGTGCTGGGCTCCATTGCTGCCGCCCTGCTCAGGTAATCAGCCACTTTGTTCTTATTCCCTGGGATATGTTCCACATCGTATCGAAACTCCATTAGTTTGAGTGACATTTTGGAGATCCTCGGCGTTGCGTCTGCATGTCCGCTGGATGTGAGTACCTTGAGCAGTGGCTTGTGGTCAGTCCTCAACCGGAACCTGGTGCCCCACAGAAATTGCCGGAACCGAGACATGGCCCACACTACTGCCAACATTTCCTTTTCGACCACGCTATACTTTTTCTCGGTGTCATTCAGGGTGCGGGACGCAAAGCATATCGTTTCCACTCTCCCTTGGCCGCGGTCTTGCATGAGGACTGCTCCCAGTCCTTTGTCGCTGGCATCCGTTGTGAGTATTGTGCTTCCTTGAGGGTCGAATCCTTGTAGCGGAACAGCTCCTGCCACCTCTCTTTTTACCTTCTCAAACTCGTGCTGGGCCTCTTCCGACCACCGGAATTCGCTGTTTTCTCTTGTAAGCAGTCTCATATGATGGGTCTTTGAGGCGAAGTGTTCTATGAACTTCCCGTAGTACTCTGCCATCCACAGGAATGATCGGACCTCCTCTTTGCTGGCCGGTGGGGGTGCATCGCAGATCGCTTTCACATTTTCCACCTTGGGGGTTACTCCTCGTGCACTTATCTCATGGCCCAAGTACGTCACCTTTTCCATTCCTATGCGGCACTTAGCCCATTCTGCCGTGAGGCCCTTCTTTTCCAGGATTCCCAATACCTCGTCCAGTTTTCTGTCATGGTCGGCTCTGTCTCGTCCCATCACCAAGATATCGTCCTGGAAGTATTGGACCCCTGGAATGTCCTTGAACAACTGGTGCATGAGTTTTTGGAACACCGCAGCCGCTGAGGCTAGCCCGAACGGCATGCGGCGGAATTGATAGCACCCGAAGGGGGTTATGAACGAGGTCAATCTGCGGCTCTCCGGGTGTAATGCAATCTGATGACAAGCTGATGTTAAGTCTATGGTGGAGTACCACTGAACGCCCCTTGTGCTGGCCAACATCTCCTCTATCCGGGGAAGAGGGAACTTCTCCACCACTATGTTTTTGTTCAACTCGCGCAGATCAACGCATAGACGGACCTTGCCATTGGGTTTCTTCACCACCACCAACGGCGCCAACCATTCGGCGCAGGTAATCGGCTCGATGATCCCTCTTTTTTCTAGCTGCCGTAGCTCCTCCTTTACGTCGTCCCTCACAGCCAACGGGATGTTTCTCACCTTGTGGGCCACCGGTACCGCTCCCTCTCTGAGGATGATCTTGTGCGCGAATCTGTCGAGTTTTCCCACTGTGCCCCCAAAGACCGTTGGAAATTCCTTCTTCCATCTGGCCGTGTCCGGCCCAACTTCTTGCTCCGTCAGCAGTATTTGCTCTTTGCCACCTGGATCCAATTTGATCCCTAAGTCTCCTTGGTCGAGCCACCCTAGGACAGAAGGGCCTTTCTCGGAGACATACAGCTTGCACCTGGCGGATCTGCCCCTGAACTCGAAGTTCAGCTTCCTGCATCCGGCCATGGGGATTCAGTCTCCATTGTAGGTAACGGGACGTATGTCCAGTCTATCCAATTCGGGGCCCAGTTGTGGAGCAAATTTCTCCTCCCATACGGTTCTCGGAATTATGGTGTAGGGTGATCCTGTGTCTGCCACCACTTGGATTCCCACACCTCCTATCGTCATATCCATGATTGGCTTCATCGTTCTCCTTCCGTCGGCGCCTCGGACATGGCCATCCACGCTCAGGATCTCGTCGTAGATGCAGAGGACCGTCACCACCTCTTCTTCAGCCCCTTCGTCTGGTTCCTCCGCTTCTTGGCCCACGTACTTCACTGCGTTCTTGGAAGCTTTCTTCCTGCACACTTTTTCATAATGGCCGACAATTCCGCAAAACATGCATTTGGCGCGAAGCGCGGGGCACTTCCGGTCGTGCGCCTCGTGCGACCAACTTCCGCACCTGTAGCAAGACCTTTTGTTGCTTCCGGCTGGTTTACCGGAAGGGCCAGGGTTGCTTTGCCATTTGCTCGGGCCCTTTTCTGGCGGTTTCCGCGCTTGGTGGTCTTTGTGGTGCTCTTCGTTGTCCACTTTGTTCACTACGCCGCTGGGCACACTCTCTTTCTTCGTGGCTGCTGCGCACCTTCGCGCCAGTTCGGCTCTCTTGACTATCACGAGTACGTCCTTGAGTGAGGTGTCCCCTGCAGCCCACAGCTTGTCCTGCACGTTGGTGCACGTGGTGTGCATCACCACTTGATCTTTTATGAATTCACTTTCCCAGTTGGCGTACCTGCATGAGGACGCCAGTTTCCTCAGCGCCGCCACATACTCTTCCACCGTTCCCCTGGTTGTTGTTTCCTTTGTTGGAAGTTAAACCTGTCCACTGAGACACATACCGATGGTTTGAAGTGTTCCTCCAGGTCTTCCATTGCGTGTGCATACACGTCGTCATCCGTCGCCTCTCTCTTCTTAGGAACCAGGCTTTTGTAGATCCTCAGGCCTTCCGGGCCCAGGTTTAGTAGAAGGATGCGTTTCTTTCTCGGTGGCTTGAATTTCTCCTCACTTTCGTCTTCCAGCACTTCTATAAAATTATCTATGTACTCCTTCCAGTCCTCCCATTTCATGAGCGGTTCCCCTGGTCCGGGAAGGAACTGGACTGGCGCTATCGCGAACCCCGCTTGCGCGCTCATCTTCTCGCCCTTGGATGTGGGCGGCGCACTTTCCAGGCTTCTTGGGCTCCCTGGCGCGCTGTTTTGTTCCTCCCCGCTGAGTAAGGGTGGAGGGCTGCTCCTTTCAGCCCCTTCCTGCTCAGGTGGGGTAGCCAGTGCGGTTCCCTGTGGGCCTTGATCGTGACTGGCTTCCTGCTTGGTTGTATCGTGGTTCCCAGCAGGTTGCTCACTGCGCGCCGGCGGTACACTGTTCCGCGTGCTTATTGGCTCTGTTGCGCTCCTTGTGGTGCCCGGTCAGGGTGTGGTCGCTGTGCGTTCCCTCGGGCCCTCCTTGCTTTCTGCTCCGCGACTCCGCTCCGTTGTTCGTCGCGTGCTCCGTGCTGTGGGGGTCGTGGGTCGCTGATCCCACCTTCGTCGCCACTGTGATGATGCACTTTCTTCCCCCCAATAACTCTCGGAGTCAGGTCTCTGTGACACTCTGTTTATTCAAGTTATATCATACAAGGAGCGCCGAGCATGTCCTCTGCCCAGCCTGCTCGCGCGCTAATGCCTCGCTGCGCACGCCGCCTTCCTACGCCATCGCACGTCACGTAGCTACGTGACGTGCAACGCTAGAGCGCTCACTACAGGAGTGAAGGCGGCCACACACAACGACTCGGCAGAGCTGCTGCCTCCTCGAGCTGTGGCGAGGGACCGGTCCCGCACCCTCCTCTGAACCAGCACGGGGCCACGGGCAGAGCTGCCAATCACTGTGACGTCACCGCACGGTGCCAGCCTCCGTAGGGGGGAGGGCAGAGAGCTGTGGCTGTAGTGCATAGCGATAGTTCAGCTAAATACAAAGAGATTCTCCTCGCGCTAAGTAGGGGGCGGGGGAAGCCAAAGAAAAGGGCAGCAAATTAATCTCCACGCTGCTGCTGGAGGCGCGCCTGAGCATCATGGGACTTGTAAGGCAGGACTACTGAAGAGAAAAAATAAAGTTCCCTGTGCGCCCTACAGAGTGCTGCTGCGGAGGAAAACTGTAGTTGGGCGCTGCTGCTTCCGGACTACCCGGAAGTTTGGTATGGTATTAACAGCCAACAGAAAGCTACATTACAACAGCAATGCCAGAGTTTAACCAATGGCAAGCTGCATAACAAATGACACTAAGTTTCAGCCAACATAGAGATTACCTTAGTTTCGCTGAGACAGCACATACGCTGCTAAGCCGGGACCTAAAAAATGATGTTTAAAAGTTGCCTTTGGACAGCCCCAGCACAAATGAAAGGCGCGCACTGCCATGTTAGATTTGCAGTGCGGGTGACTCATTGAAAAACAATAATAATGTTAAAAGTTAAACCAGGACATTGCAGAGATTTAAAAATAAAAAATAAACAATACCATTTGTGAACCTGAATATGGCGAGCAGCCTTTAAAACAACCACTTCAAATGCAATAGGTCTCGCATTTACGAGAGTATAGCTCAAATTCTCGTAAATGCGAGACATATGGCGTTACAAAGTAGCAGCCGCCATTGTCTCGGCTACTTGGAAAGTAAAAGCGCCATGGCGCGCTGGATGTAAGGAAAGCATGTCGTGCCTGCAAATCCCATTAAAGAAAATAGTGCTTACAGACTAAATAAGACATTCCGTGTAACAACAGAAGTAACAGGGCCAGTCGCCATGGGAGGCCTCGAATGAAGACATGGACGGACTAACAGGGCGATTAAGGAATCAGAAGCCAGCATTTACATAGGACAAGGACACAAACCAATGAAAAATATGGGCAGAGCTTCAAGTCCATTCTCTAATACTGCATGCCTCGCAGAGCAGCGCATGAGCGCTGACTCTAACTCGGCCTAAAAAAGTGTACTATCAGGGAAATCAACAGTAAAAACCAACCCACCTGCAAATGAACCAGCCCACATACTGATCTATCAGACCAGCCCATCAGGCACTGCCTAATTGCCCCATAGGCCAGTTTGTCTCTGTCTGCCCACGCGCTGCAACACAGGACACTTGCTGGCTTGTTGAATTTCTTAATTTCCTTACTTTGGCCCTAATCAGGTACAGGGTTGGTTTTCGTATCCTGGAGTTAGTCTCCCGCATGTCTGTGCCTCCGTTCTTCTGCAACCACAATCTCCTGCTGTTCCCTGCCAGAAACAGGATGTTGTGAATGACTGAAGGGCTGACCTAGTCAGCCGCCTTCGTGCGATGTTACTCCATCCGTTACATTACACTCCCCCATCTATCCGAAAATGCCACCTCCCTTAGAAGTTTGTTATATTTCTTCAATAAGACTGGTTGGATTCTTGTGGCTTCATTTCGATTGGCATCTCATGGACTTTCCTTTTGTATGTCCTGCTTCTTCTTCACTGTCTGAGCTTGTCGCTGCAGTGACGCATTCTTTTCCCTTGTAGTGCTGCTAATAATATGTTTTGAAGTGTGAGATGATCTGAGTTGTCTGCTTGTGTACTGCTGCAATAGTTATAGTATATTGCTTCACAGGTAGACTGAGTATAGTGGCATCATATTCAGCATCCCCTTTCCAGTGATGCTATTGCTTCATGCGGACCCACTCGCCTTCTCAAACCTCTCGGCTTTGAGCATGTCTACAGGAGTCCCGTATAGTTTTAATATTTCTTCTTCCTTTCGAAACTTGAGCTGCACTTCGGAGGCTCTCATGATTCAGCACGTTTTTTAGCTGGGTTTTCTTGTCTTGAGGTCCCATGCAAACACGAGGGTCACCCAAACCATAGTGCTGTGTGGCTTGTTTCTTTATGCTCTCTGGATAGTGTTCAGCAACTGCTGTAGATATTGATGTCTATTTTTTGCTTGTTGTAGAGTCTTTTTCAAAGTCTGCATGAATCGTTCTACCATTTCATTTGATTGGGGGCCACAGTGGTGTTGTCCAGGTGATTTACAAAGATTGTTATTAGTGCCTGGTGACAGTAATGATGTTGAAGTGTTTCCCGTGGATGACAATGTGGTATTACTCACACACCCATACTACTGCCAAGCTCTCATTTTTTGGCCTGGGAGAATGAATCCCCACATCTGACATACGGCACCTGGCTTAGGTACGATTTGTAGACAGTCATATCCGTCAGCGGTGTTGTGCTAGGATGGCTTCTAGGCTCACCAGACTGGCATCTTTTGTGAGTTTGATGCACAGTGTAAGGTCAAAGTAAGCCATGTTGGTTGTATGGATCACTCTGTCTTTGATCTCTTGGAACCCTTGCTTGGTGAGCTCTTGCAGAGCTTTGCTGATGGTGGCATAGTCTTTGATGTACCTTGTGCCATAGTTGGCCATTCCGAGAAAGGATCTAATGTTGCTGACATTCTTGGAAGCTGGGAAGTTACTGAGAGCCTAGATTGTATCTGAGTCTGGTTGCATTCCTTTGTCTGAGAAGATGTGTTCATAGAATTTCAATTGTGTTTTGTGGAATTTACACTTGGTTGCGTTGTACGTTTAGGCTGGCTTTCCATACTGCCATGCACACTTGCTCTAGGGCTTGGTCATGTTTCTCCAGCGTAGTCTCAAACAGTAGAATGTTGTTGCTGTAGTTCAGGAGGTTTACGACTGAGCTGATGACACAGTGTTTGGCTTCCTAGAATATTTCAGCTCACGATGGTAGCCCAAATCTGAAGTGTTTGAAGTGAAATAGGCCAAGGTAAGCGGTGAACGTTGTAATGTTCCTCAAGTCTTCATGAAGTTCCATTTTATGATCTCCCTTATTGAGGTCCAGTTTGGAGAAGATTTGCGCCTCATTGAGGAGCATGAGCCATCAGCTAGGTGGGGCCCATGGTGTGGTTCTCACTGGATGGCAGGGTTGGGTATCCACATGCCGAGCAGAGGTATACCTATCCCTCTATGTTTCATATCGGGACTACTACTAGAGGGGATACCCATGGGTTTGGACCTTGCGGTTGCGCAGTGATATCTGCTGTGATGAGCTCTTGTAGCTCTTCAAAAGCCTTCTAAAGATGGACCAGATTTTTCCTGTGGTGTTGGGCCATGGGCTTGGCACGTTCGTTTATTTGTAGTTGTACAGTAAAGTCTCTCATCTTTCCTAGCCCAATGAAGAGTTTTGAATGTTTGTTCTCAGTAAATGGCAGGTCCTCCACCATATAGAGGATGGCTAAGAGTTTTAGTTGTTGTGCTGTGGGCAGACTTGAGAAGGTAATGAGGGGAAATCGGTCAATCAGTTACATGGATCTCAGTCTCAGGGCTGCAGTCTCTGTAGGTGAGATTTATTGTGAACTTGAAGAGACATGGAATTGGTTTCTTAGCCATCCAGGTGTAGACCTGGCCATTGGTGCTCGATAGTCTGGGCTTGAGGTTAATTTTTGTTGCATTCTGTGATGCAGGTTTAGTTTTGTCATGCACCACAATTTAGTGTAAAACAGGCAAGGTGTTCTCGTATCAGAAGATTTAATTGTGGGTATTTCTTTCTTGTAGTGTTGTTATGATCAATCATTAGCAGATATTTGTTACTTCCTTTAGTGTAGGATGGCCGGGAGCTGCTGGTGGAACATCTGGATAATGACCTTGAACATGTCCTGGTGTGTGAGGTATAATGGGGTGTGACAAACTGCCCCTTTTGTCCATTATAGCTCATGCATGGGGTCTACTTGAGAGTTCCTTTAGTTTTGCCGGGACCTAGTCTCTTTGCACACTTTCCCATAGTTTTGTCGATTAGCGCTGTAGACTGCTAGTGAACAGCCAGTCCACTTGCAGTGTATGGCACTGATTTGAGTGCCACAATGGGGTGGATGGACCCCTTACTCTGAAATACAACTATAGAATATAGTGTTGGTTGTCTGGATATCTTAACAGATAACATTTATGAATCCCTATGGACTGTATCAAGTCTGCATCATCTATCTTTTTTTGGGTGTCAATGATTTGCTCATTCACATTCAATTATGTTGTGTTTCTGAACCTTAACCGATGACATTACTTTTAAACATAACTTGCTCTGAAGAAGTTCATTGCTATGGATGAAATGCGTTCACTGTTTCTGCTGTAAATCTGGCGACAGCTTTTAGAAGAATGTGAAAATAAAAAAGATGAATTGATCATACTTTGGATTTCCTTCTTGAAATTTCTTTACACTGTTATTATTCGTGGTGCACCTTTATTTTGTTTAAATGTGAATGGTCCTGTTTTTTTGTTTTCTAGGGCTGCATCTTGGCAGCAGGTGCTGAAATTGTGTGCACACATTTTATTGAATCACTGTATTGCTAATTGCTTAGGGACACAGGATAGGTGCGGTGACTTGCGGTCTGCTGCCTCTTTTTTGGCTTTAGTTTTATAAATGCCCTCTCTTTTTCCAGAGAAACCAGGTTGAAGGTGTAGTGTTAGTGGTCTACATAATTTGTTGGTAGAAATTTTTTATCAAGGGATTCCCGTAATTTTGGATAGAAGGATGATTGGACACTGACCAGCTCATTGATGATTTTGCATACTTTAGAATGTATCTTTCATCTTTTTCTCCCATTGCCTCAATGAAATTGTCGACTTAACCCAATCATTCCAACAATCTGGGTCTCATGTTGTTGCCTGAGGTCATGATAAAGTGGGGTGGAGAAATGACGCTGATCTTTTTCCTAGTTTCGTTTCAGGGACATGATGGTTCCTGTTTTCAACTCTGTCTTGTGTTGGTGGTTTCCTTCCCCCTTTGTGAAGTTGTTGTGGGTATTCTATCCTCCTTCACTGCAGTATTTGGCCTTTCTTTACTGTACCCTGCACCAACATTTCTGCTTCTTGTTTTAAATGAGGTTGCTTGACCTCAGTATGGCAGCCCTGTAGTTCGAAAAGGGCTGCATTACTCTGTTATGATGTTTTCTTTGTTTGGATGAGGTTGCCTCGCCTCAGTATGATGGCTTCTCTCTTTTCAGTTTGCCACGTGACATTGATATGGTGTATCACTGTTTTGAATGAGGCTCCATGTGCTTAAAATGGCAGTGCCTGTTGGGTCATTCACTTTAGAGGTAGCACGCTGGCTGGTGAGCATTTTCTTTTGTGGTGCCAACCGTGTGCTGTTCTCGTTTTAATCTCTCACTTGCGTTCTTCTCTGGTGAGTTCAGTCTACTGAAACACCTGCTAGTTTGTTGAAATTCTAAATTTCTTTACTTCAACCCTAATCTGTCCCAGGCTGGTCTATGTATGCCAGAGTTATTCCTTCCTCCTGCATCCAGAACCTCTGGCTTTTTGCTACTGGAAACAGGATGTTGTGGATGGCTGCAGTGCTGACCTCGTAAGTTGTCTTCGTTCCGCGATGCTCCATCCATTACATGGCACCTCTCTCATTTGGAGGGGCTTGCTGTCCTTCAAGTCGTCTTAACCCTCCTAACTAGCAAAACACCTCACATAGACATCAGTAGGATTACACTCCCTTGAAACCTCCTCACCTTTCAAAAGATGTTTTCATCTCTATGGTTTCATATATTTACCCTTAAAAAGCACTTGATTTCACAGACTATCATAGGTTAAAAATGTGAACAAAGTGCATGTGTATTGTTTTCTCATCCTGTTGCTGGTTGCCTCCAAGTTTTCCAAACAAACCTGCTAGTTATTGTGAAAACCCAGTGAATCCAGAGATCTCCAAGTTTCACAATTCCATGCATAAGTAAGAAACTCTATTGAGGATTTCTGTTTGCCTTCTGGTACTTGGAGTCCTACTTTTATAAAGGGATAAAAAGCATTTAATGTGTCAGAATGTGAGAAGAATACTTTTGCCTGGATAAACTTCTCACACTTGGATTTGGATATTTTGAGAGGTCTGCCAAGGAGCCAACAAAATGGTGGCGCCCTCCCTTAGGGCTGATCGCGTTCACAAGGATACTCTCACATTGCGGTAGCTGTGAGGCAGCACTCTCACATTGCAGCTGCGGTCCAGATACATCTTCCAGGGAAGGACCCAAACAAAATGATCTCTAAACGTGTGGTGTATTGTTTTTATGAGTTGCAGATTTTTGACAGCGGTCAAACACACCTATTGTCTATGAGATGCTTAGGGTCTAATTAAAATGTGGGTCGGAAAGCCTCCAACCGCTTGTCAGAGTCTTTCCGACTGACATTGTAGGTTTAAAGTCTGACCGCCATTTTACGATGATGTTGGTGAGAGTTTAAACCAGCTGGGGAATCCAATGCGGTTCCGACTGGCTCAAGGAGCACGTCGCCCAGTCAGAAAGGCCTCATAATCCCTTAAGGACAGCGTTTTTACCGTCGTGATTATGATGTCGGTTTCCGACAGCCAATCCATGTCGGCCTTTCTGATATGGATTGGCTGTCGGAAACTGACTTTGGGGGCCCGACCAGAGCCCCATTACCCCCGCTGGTTCTCCGCATTTGGCCTTGGATGCAAACATCTCTGCACAGTGTGGCAGGTATCCTGAGGTGCCTGCCACACCGCGCAGCGTTATTTGGAAACATCAAATTTTCCACCCGCTGCACAAGTTCCCATAGAAAAATTGATGTTTTTACCGCACTGTGTGCCGTCGCATCCAAATGATGCGGTTGGATCCGCCGACCTGAGGTCAGTCAGTTCCCATTCCGCAATGGTTCCGAGAAGACGTGAGTCTGCCCACCATCGTAATCAGGACCTATGTTTGGGCTTTGGGGCACCTTACACCCACTCGCTTTTTTTGACTAAGCTGTTTTTAGCCATTGGCCTGCGACTGTGTCACTCACACCTTGGCTCGGTGTAGAGAGATATCACTCGCACTTGATGCTATGGTGTAGCTTTTCACCTCCTAAGCAGCACTTTCACTGAAGTGCTAGAGGGACAGTTTTACAGCTCAAAGGCAATAATAATCACACTTCACATAGTTTCTGTCACACACATGTTCCCATCCTGTTGTTGGTTGCCTCAAGGTTTTCCAAACAAACCCCACTAGTTACTGTGAAAATACACTGAACCCAGAGATCTCAAGGTTCACAAGTCCATGCATCAGTAAAAAACTCTGTTGAGATTTTCTGTTTGCATTCTGGTACTTGGAGTCCTAATTTTATAAAGGGATACAAAGCAGTTAATTTACCAGAATGTGAGAAGAACACTCTGGCCCGGATAAACTTCTCACACTTTGATTTGGGTATTTTGAGAGGTTTGCCAAGGAGCCAATAAAATGGTGGCTCCCTAGCTTTGGGTTGATCGAGTTCCCAGGGGCACCCTCACATTGCGGCAGCTGTCAGGCTGCATCCTCACATTGCAGTAGCGGTCCAGATGCACTACCCAGAGACGGACTAGAAAAAATGAATTCTAAACATGTACGGTGTATTCTATTTAAGAGTTGTAAACATTGGATATCTGCCAAACATGCCTGTTGTTTATTAGATACTTAGTTTGGGCTTTTGGGCCCACGTTTCAGCCACTGGCTCTTGTTGACAAAGATCTTTCAGCCATTGGCTTGAGAATTTGTCACTCATACCTTGGCTCTGTGTAGCGAGCTATCACTTTCACCTGATGCTATGGTGTAGCTTTCCACCTCCTATGGAGAACTTGCGTTGAAGTGCACGAGGGACTGTTTTACAGCTTGATAGTCAATAATCATGACACATGAAATTGTTTCTGTCATGCACATTTTCCTTAGAGAAAACCTTTCGTTAATTTATCAGAGTTTTTTAATTTAATGTTTTAGTCAGGACTGTTGTTCGAGCCTTACTTTAAAGTGGCAGCCCGTTGTGGTTTTCAGTTCAGCAAAACATGGCCCCAAGATGGCAACCCCCTAAAGTGTGGTGAGACCAATTACCGTATCTATCCGTATCTCCCTCTTCCTTCTGCAGGGCGAATCTATATTCAACAATGGGATCATTCTAATACAGTCCTTGAATGAAAACCCGAGGCGGCAGACCCGGAAGCAGAGAACGGCCTGGGACCAGGGTTCAATTCCTGACGCGGCAGGGTTGTGGACCAGGGTCAACGGACTCGATAATTCTCGCCTTGGTGCCTAATCTAACCAGGGATCACACTCGGCAACTCTGGGCATTAAGCTTGCCTCATCTCTACAACGGCCCCCCACAGACGCCGGAGATGCCTGGTTTCACCTTGGAGATACCCAGAAGGGACCATCTCACAGGGAAAGCCAGGACGGGTTCCCCAGCGGTCTTCAGCGCCAGGACACCCCGAGATGGGGTAACAGTGCGCTACAAGTATCATCATTACATTACATTCCCTACTCTTAAAAGGAGGGTTCACAACAAGCTCAATCTCTCCACTCAAAACCACCCTAAAGCTCTTGAAGAAACGCTTTCCCCCCTTTCAACCCATATGGCTTCCCCAATTTCAATCAGCCGACTTCCGGCCACAAGGGATTACCTCTCAACTCTCAATACCACCACCCCCACTCCAGAACCATCCTCTCAGTCAGAACTTGAGAATAGTTGATCCTTCTTATTGCCCCTCTCCCAAAAACCAAAACTAGGTCAGACCCGACTTCATTGAACTTCTCCTTCCCTAAACACCCTTTCTGACCTCCTCGGGGCGTCCCAGCGAGTGCCGTCCAAGCAATCCCACAACGCTCCCATACACATGGAACAACAATGCCCACAAACCTATACTCTGGCACTATTCCAATCTTAGGTCACCCAGATCTACTTACCATATGACCACCACTCCCTCTATACCTCCACCCCTCATAACAAATTATCCCCATGTATATCCTCAACAAAACTGTTCAGAAGCACATGCAAGCCAGGCCCCATTAAAGATTCCTACCCTCAGTATGGTGCAGCTTATTATTTCCCTCCATCCCCTGACCTCCAAACCTAACCCACTACTACCAGTAAATACGATTATTGGGAAATGTGATTCAACAAGATCGATCGTAGCCTACGCCATCTAAAGGATGATCTCCAGAGACTCACGTCCATTACATCAGATCTACAACTCTCACAGGGCTCAATTATTACTACGGTATCCAGAACTGATTCCCATACAGATATGCCCACACTCCATGTTCCACACTTATCCAAGCTTGGTTCGGAGTCTATACCATTCCCCAGTGACGTTTCTCGTCCTAAGAGATTAAATCATGAGCTGTCGAACAGTGAGATCCATGAACTCCTCCTCTCTTATTGGACCGAAAATTTTATTAACAAGACTGAACAAAATCAAATCCAAACCTTCCAAGCAAACCCATTCAGAGAACCGTGCTACAATCACAAAGTAGTAAACAATGACAACCTCAAGCATGTCAATATATCACGGACGACCTCTCACCATTCTGATAATCAGTTGAAATGTATGCTCCTTAATTGCAGATCAGCAAACAAACATGTAGCAGGTATTTAGACCTTATCCTCTCCTATAAGTTTGATATAGTTATCCTCACGGAAACATGGTTAAACAGAACATCTCATCCCATCTTAGACCTACTAGTCCCCCCTAGTCAGA
This sequence comes from Lissotriton vulgaris, assembly GCF_964263255.1. NCBI lineage: Eukaryota > Metazoa > Chordata > Amphibia > Caudata > Salamandridae > Lissotriton > Lissotriton vulgaris. The sequence continues at coordinate 1,997,577,617 of NC_141691.1, forward strand.
AAATCATTCGACTAGATAGACCCAAGAAAACAGGTGGGGGAATAGCATGCATCTACTGCAACTCTCTCTCAGTAGCTCAATCGGAAACAATCACTTTAACTACATGCGAATAGCTTAGCATCAAAGTAGCTTGCAATAATAAATGCAATTATAATATTCACGCCTTCTATCACCCTCGGGCGATAACTCACTTTTCATCGAACAAATCATGGAAATCATTGCAATGAATGATAATCTTCAAGGGCCCCAGATCTTCCTGGGAGACTTTAACCTACAGTGTATGACTAGTCAGTGAATAGCCTAAAGGCTTTCCTTTTACACCACGAGCTGTCCCAAATTTGTGACAAGCCAACTCACAACAAGGGTGAGATTTTGGACCTTATAATCTCAAAGACAGACAATCAATCAATCAATCAAAGACATTTATAGAGCGCACTACCTACCCGTAGGGTCTCGAGGCGCTTGGGGGGGTTGGAGGGGGGTGCCGTTACTGCTCGAACAGCCAGGTCTTGAGCTTCTTCCTGAAGGATAGGTGGTCTTGGGTCAGGCGCAGGTCGGCCGGGAGGGAGTTCCAGGTCTTGGCGGCCAGGTAGGAGAAGGACCCGTCCTCCTGTAGTGGCTCTACGGATGCGTGGGACGGCGGCGAGGGCGTGGCTGGCAGATCGGAGGTGGCGTTTGGGAGCGTAGAAGTTGATTCGGTTGTTGAGGTAGCTCGGGCCTTGATCGTGTAGGGTTTTGTGTGCGTGGGTGAGGAGCCGGAAGGTGATTCTTTTGTTGACGGGGAGCCAGTGCAGGTCTCTCAGGTGTCCGGAGATGTGGCTGTTCCGTGGGATGTCGAGGATGAGTCTGGCTGAGGCGTTCTGGATGCGCTGGAGTCTTTTCTGGATCTTGGCGGTGGTTCCGGCGTAGAGTGCGTTGCCGTAGTCCAGTCGGCTGGTGACGAGGGCCTGGGTGACGGTCTTCCTGGTCTCCGTGGGGATCCACCAGAAGATCTTCCGAAGCATGCGCAGGATGTTGAAGCACGACGAGGAGACAGCGTTGACTTGCCTGGTCATGGAGAGGGAGGAGTCCAGGATGAAGCCCAGGTTGCGTGCGTGGTTCGTCGGTTTGGGTGCGGTGCCCAGGGCGGGGGGCCACCAGGAGTCGTCCCAGGCGGAGGGCGAGGAGCCCAGGATGAGGACCTCCGTCTTGTCTGAGTTCAGTTTCAGGCGGCTCGTCGTCATCCACTCGGCTACCTCTTTCATCCCTTCGTGCAGGTTGGCTCTGGTGGCGGCGGGGTCGTTGGTCAGGGAGAGGATCAGCTGGGTGTCGTCGGCGTAGGAGATTATGTTGAGGTTGTGTTGGCGTGCGATGGCTGCGAGGGGGCTCATGTAGACGTTGAAGAGAGTAGGGCTCAGCGAGGATCCTTGAGGGACGCCGCAGATGACTTCGGTGGCCTCTGACTTGTACGGTGGTAGGCGGACTCTCTGTGTTCTTCCGTCGAGGAAGGAGACGATCCATTCAAGTGCCTTCTCCTGGATTCCGACGTTGCTGAGGCGCTGCACTAGGGTGCGGTGGCAGACCGTGTCGAAAGCCGCGGAGAGGTCTAGGAGGATGAGGGCCGCTGTTTCTCCGTTGTCCATCAGGGCTCGGATGTTGTCGGTGGCGGCGATGAGGGCGGTCTCGGTGCTGTGGTTGGCACGGAATCCGGACTGCGATGGGTCGAGGGATCCATTCGTCTCGAGGAAGGCGGCCAGCTGTTTGTTGACGGTCTTCTCGATGACTTTGGCTGGAAACGGGAGTAGAGAGATGGGGCGGTAATTCTTGAGTTCGGTGGGGTCTGCTGTAGGTTTCTTGAGTAGAGCGCTGAGTTCGGCGTGCTTCCAGCTCTCGGGGAAGGTGGCGGTGTCGAATGAGGTGTTGATAATGTCCCGCAGGTGGGGTGCGATGACAGCGTCGGCTTTGTTGAAGACGTGGTGAGGGCAGGGGTCGGTCAGAGATCCGGAGTGGACGGAGTTCATCATGCGGACGGTGTCTTCGGTGTTGACCGGGGTCCAGGCGCGGAGGGTGGTTGTGGGCGGCGTTGCTGCGGTCGTGGCGTGCGTCGGTTGAGTGGAGAAGACAACATCTCCTTGGAGTCCATTAGCCCCTGTGACTGGACAGACCATTATCGCATCACCTTCCTTATCAATTCAAGGATGACCCTGATGCAAGGGAAACCGAAGAAAATAAAACATTGGAAAAGGAATCTTCATATTATAAACCACAATGAACTAACTACCCTTTGCAATAACACCTGGATTCCACAGACCAACATGGATGAAGTTAAGGACCTCACAGATTTCTATAATACTTCCATAATGAAAGTCATGGACTCTGTTGCTCCCCTCCAACAAAGAAAAACATATCTAATAAAAAATCAAAGCCCTGGTTCAATGACAACTTGAACACCGAAAGACGCAACCTACAAATAGCCGAAAGAGCCTGGAGACATTCCCCATCCTTGGATCTTTTAACATGCTTAAGAACAACCTGGAATACATACAACAGAAGAATAAGACAAATGAAAGTTAATTTCTTCAGAGGACAGCTTGACCAAGCCAGAAGTAGGCCCTAAAAAATGATTCGAAGTAGTCAAGCAACAATCACTTAATGCATCAAACCAATTATACCCCGCATCCAACACCCTCCCAAACTGTGAAGAACTGACCACATTCTTCATGGAAAAAACGACAAAGATAGAGAATGAACTACAACTAGTAAACGAACTGCTATCCGCTGCCTCATCTAGCTTCTCTTACTCCACCCAGCACAGTGAAGGGAGCGTCCATTCCAGGCACCCCTCCAAAAACAATGCTTCCCGTGACACCCTCTCAACAATCAGCGAAAGAGACATCTACAACATTCTTTCATCACTAAACCCATCTAATCACTACGCTGACTCGCTTCCCCCAGCTATATTCAATGAGATCAAAACATGCATTCTCCCCCTATGGACTAAGATTGTAAACGCATCACTACATCAAGGTATTATCCCTGATTGCCTAAAAGTGAGACAAGTAACCCCCACTTTAAAAAAAAGACAACGCTGACTGCTCTGATCCTAATAACCTCAGACCCATCTCCAACATCCCTACTCTTGCAAAGCTCTTGAAAAAAATGTGTCCTGATCCAACTCTGTGATCACATAGACAACCATCAACTCCTTGACCAACACCAATCAAAGCACTGAATCTGCAATTACTCATATCGTCGACATACTAAATATGCTGGATCGAAATGAATCATGCCTTCTGATACTACTTGACCTATCAGCCGCCTTTGATACTGTCAAACATGATGGTGTACTGAAACTACTAGAACAAAGGATGGGCCTATCAGGGGTTGTATTGCAATGGTTTTCCTCATTCCTCCTAAACAGATCCCAGAGAGTCAAAATGAACCAATCTCTGTCTAAGCCCCACGCGATCCCTCTGGGTGTTCCCCAGGGATCTTTCCTCTCCCCCATTCTTTCCAATCTATTCCTGGAACCACTAGCAAATCACTTAAAATCTCTGACATCCATTATCATATGTATACTGGTGACACTCAGATGTATCTCAAAATAGTCTCCCCAGAGGATATCATATCCCTCAATCTCATCCTGCAAAACACACACACATTTCTGGCACACGGATAATCATCTCAAGCTTAACGCTGCCAAAACAGAATTCCTTCTCATCTCACCGCCGAATACCACCCCTAAGATCGAGCCTTGACTGGAACATCTTTTAACCCTTAACTGCTCCCCTCATATAATAGACTCTGCTAGATCCTTAGGTATTAAACTAGCCAAGCATCTGAATTTGCAGGAACACATTAATGCTGCCACCAAAGGAGCCATTTACCAACTGAGCATTCTGCAGAATCTTAAACCCTACCTTCCACATGAAGACCTAAAACACGCGGTTCAAGCTCTTGTATTGCCCAGACTAGACTATGGTAGTGCTACATTATGTGGCCTACCTCGATACAAGTTGGCCTCTCTAAGAGCCTCCCTCAATGCGGCAGCCAGACTCGTTCAGGGAACAAAAATAAATACACACATCTCCCCGGTCCTAAAATCCCTGAACTGGCTACCATATCAAGCAAGAATCGAAAATAACAATTGCATACTTGACACATAAAGCGCTACATTTCAATACCCCCAGATATCTGGCTCAAATGCTAGAAAAATCAGGGGGCTACAGACCCTCGCGAAGTTCGCACACCCTGCTTCTAAAACCCCAACGAACCCACAAAAAGAAAACGGGTGACAGAGCTTTCTCGCTCTCTACCTCCAGATGTTTGCCTAATCTCCTCTACTGCCGCTTTAAAAAAAGAAGCACAATCTTTTTCGATGACTAAGGGCTAGATGTAGGTAATTCTATTTTACCACTTCTAAAATACCGAATTCTACCGATTCGGTATTTAAGAAGTGGTAAAATAGAAGGGGGCACATGTAGGTATTTCAGAATCGGTAAATACCGAATCTGTAAGATTCGGTATTTACCGATTCGGTAAATACAGAATCGGTATCCCCCATTGATTCCTATGGGCCTTGAAGCCCATAGGAATCGATGGTGAATACCGAATCGGTATTTACCGATTCGGTAAATTCCGATTTTTGCAAGGGTGCAGGAGGTGTCACTTTGACACCCTCTGGCACCCCAATTTCGGACTTGTGTGCCATGTGGCATACAGACATGCCCTAAGGGCATGTCTGTGTGTCACATTGCACAGGTGTGCATGCACAGATGTGCATGCACACCTGGATTCAGTATTTTACCACACAATTGGATTGGGTGGTAAAATACCGAATCTGAAAGGCCTGCAGCACTCAAAGATGTGCTACCTACATGTGCTTTTACAGAATCGGTATTTTTACCGAGTCTGTATTTACCGATTCGGTAATTTTACCGAATCTGTAAATACAGATTCGGTAAAATACCAATTCTGTAAAGCATGCTCCTACATTAGAAAACTCTAATACCGGTCGGAAACGGCCGAAATCGGCCGTTTCCGACAGGTATTAGGGCTCCTACATCGGGCCCTAAGTTTTTACCCTAAGACAATTGATCTGTCCCTATGGAAATGTAACCATATTAACTTCTCTATGACAATTGCCCATCTTATTACTGACTTTAATTGAGACCAAGCTTTTTATTTTATGTACATTCATATATGTTTGTCATACACACATGTATCTTTTGTTTATCAGTCCAACTGATACCCCACACCTCGTCATGTAAAGTACTCTGATAACCACTAGGGTCTTGTTCGTGCTATACAAAACTTTATATAAATAAATAAACAACACAAGCAATGATCTTGTGAGACTCGAGGGCAGCTAGCAATCTTGGGGACTGCTCACTCCATGTTATACAGATTAAATATAAGTGGCTCCCTTGTTTCTCAATCCTTGTTTTCCCTGTTCTCCCTTCCCTCCTGTGAGCCTTTCCTCGATTACACCCCCACCCTCCCTTTTTTAGGTCTCGCCTGTCGATGCGCATGCGCATCGAGCAAGCGAGACTATGGGGGCTCATCGACTCTTTATCCAACTTGCAAGGAATCGTGGCGATTCCTTGCAGTGCCCGTGACTTTTAAGCTCAATGCGCATGCGCATTGAGCTTAAAAGCGCGTGCACATGGCCCCAGCCGCCTGCCTTGCCTACTCTCCCGCCCCCTCACTTCTTGATTGCACGGCCGCTAGGCCGTGCCTCCCCTACTCCTCCTCCTGCTCTCCTCCCCTCCCGTCTGTTCCCGCACTCCTCCCACACCCCCGCTCCGCCCCCTCACTCTCTCTGCCCGCCCGCTCTCCACTCTATCAGGCAGCCAGCCGCACTCCTCCCACACCCCCGCTCCGCCCCCTCACTCTCTCTGCCCGCCCGCTCGCCCCTACTGTGAAACCTAACCAATCGCTAGTTGTATGGAAATAAAGAGGTGGGCTCGCGCAGGACCGGGCGTCTCATTCTCTCCTCGCAGGCAAGTCAGGCGCTTGATCGAGCTCGGGCTCTGCAGACCAGACGCATGCAGGGAACCCCGGGAACTCATTCTCTCAATCTAAAGACGCGCGGGACACCCGAGCGTCGCATTCGCATCGTGGCACACCGGGAACACGAGTCTCGCGTTCTCACACACCGGGAAGACGAACGCGGGGTTAAAGCCGCGCTCTCCTAATCATGTTAGATGTATACAAGGGGCCGGAGAGTGCATCGTTCTGATTCTGACGCTCGGGTGTATCATTCTCACAGATATGTACACAGAGAGCCCGCGGGAGTATCATTGCCACAAACAGCACGGACACGCACCCACAATCCGTCTCCTTCTCACACAGTGAAGCCGATGGGATCACTCTCACAGACAGCTGATCCATGTCTCACAGACACAACAGAAGCCATGGGGAGCCCAGGAGAATCATTCTCATAAAAGCAAAGAACACCGCACGCGGACACCCTTTTGTTTTCCTCCGGGTCTAGTATTTTCACTGAACAGCTCATCAGCCACTCGACTGGGAGTATCAGCTGCATCTTTTGAAATCGATAGCTTTTTATTGCATTAGAAAATTAATTTCGTTTTTTGTGTCTTCCGTAGGGAAGATCACGCCCAAAGCAGCATAGAGCCCCGGTCCTGTTGTTTCTCCCACGGTGGGCTGTCGTGCCGGGAAAGCCCCCTCCTCTCTGCCTCCCCCTCCACAGCAGTGAAGGCTTCATTTGCTGTTGAAATCAGTTGGAGAGGGGCTATTTTCGTCTTCCCAACGAGCGGCTATTTTTGCTCCAAGCCCGCGCCGAGAAGCGAAGTCTGTCTGGAAACTAGAACCGCCTGGTCCTCCTTGGGCGAAGCTCTCATTCGTCCATAAAAGACGCCGACATGTCGGGCAGGCGCTTCTGGGAGCAGAATGACGAGAATAGTCTGTAATAAATATGAAAAGGTTTGCTGCTGATCCTTTAAGCTGTTCTTTTATGAAATAATGTGAACCTGATCCTGATCTCATCTTGTAGAAAAGCCTTTGTCTCCCTTACATTTATAATCTTAAGTGCTTTCTAGAACATTGACGAGCATCTACTCCTCCTCCTACTCTCCTCCCCTCCCGTCTGTTCCCGCACTCCTCCCACACCCCCGCTCCGCCCCCTCACTCTCTCTGCCCGCCCGCTCTCCACTCTATCAGGCAGCCAGCCGCACTCCTCCCACACCCCCGCTCCGCCCCCTCACTCTCTCTGCCCGCCCGCTCGCCCCTACGATGAAACCTAACCAATCGCTAGTTGTATGGAAATAAAGAGGTGGGCTCTTTAAATAGGACTTGAAACCACTCCGTAATTTTACTTATAATTGTTTAGAATTTTTTCCGTGAAAAGATAGCCTGAATGGGTGTAGGCAGTTAATACGTTTTGAATTCTGCTATAACCATTCTCGGTCTGTAGTGCGTAATGTTTGGTTGCAAAATCAATGTTAGTCCTGCTTTTATTTTTATCATGAGACCAGTGTTGGTCCTACATTTGTGTCTGCTTGGGATGAGCTAACGCGAGAGCGCCTAAATAAAGTTAGGACTGCTGGGCGAGTTGCGAGTCCTGTGAAAGGAAGGGGAAATCCTCTGTCGTCCGCACTACGAATTGGGTAAGCACCGGTTTGGTCTCCCGCTGTCTCGCTGTTTATCATATGGCGAGCAACAGAATCGGGAACGCGTAAATTTAGACAGTGTCCCGGGATACTAGGTCTAAGTCGGCATTATCAGCCGTATAAAGGGAACGTGTATGTGTCAACGCGTCCCTGAGTTTCACTCTCGAGCTACTAATCTCTTCTAATCTGCACTGCAAGTTGTACACATGGGGACGCATAACTAATACCACGTATAGTGGCCTTATGGACATATAATGAACACCATGTCCCGAGGTTTCTTCTTTTCTTTCTCTTTTTATTTATTGGCAATGTGAGTAGAGCACTTGGGGACTTTACATTCAATACCGCGTTCTCTTTGTAGATACGTGGTAGCTGTCTGAAATGGCTTGAGTCTCCCGAAATAACACGGTTGACATTTATTTAGGTAATTGATGAGTCTTTTTCTTTGAAGTTTATATGCTTCACGTTCCGTGCCCGCCCGCTCTCCACTCCATCAGGCAGCCAGCTTCAGGAGAGCAATCTGCGGGGTGCCGCCATTTTAGCAGCACGGGCTTTCCCGATCACGACTGCCACATGAGCGCCAGCTTATTTGAAAAGGGTTTGAATGCACAGGCCCGGGCCCTGCAGTCCCAGTGCTGCACATGTTCGAAATGTTGAGCTGCCACTATGTGTTGGCTCACAATAGGAACACGAACACGCTGCTTCTGTCTCCCTACTTACCAGTCCATTTGAAACCAAAGAAACTGAGGCACATGGATGCTTCACGTTCTATTTCATTCTGCATTTCTTAAGGGGATTTGCTTTTTTGAGATGATGTGACTATGCAGTCACCCCCTAACCCTCACCCCCTCACTCTCACCCCACACCCTCACCCCCTCACCCTCACCCCCTCACCCTCCACCCTCACTCACCCTCAACCCCTCACCCTCACACCCTCAACCCTTCACCCTCAACCTCTCACTCACCCTCACTCACCCTCAACACCTCAGCCTCACCCTCACTCACCCTCACCCTCACTCACCCTCAACTCCTCACCCTCACTCACCCTCACTCACCCTCACCCACACTCACCCTCCCTCAACCCCTCACCCTCACTCACCCTCACCCTCACTCACCCTCACCCTCACTCACCCTCACTCTCACCCTAACTCACCCTCACCCTCACTCACCCTCACTCTCACTCACCCTCAACCCCTCACCCTCACTCACCCTCAACCCCTCACTCACCCTCACTCACCCTCACCCACCCTCACCCTCACTCACCCTCACTCACCCTCAACCCCTCACCCTCACACAGTGCAATAGGTCTCGGAGCATTTGAGTTAGAGCTTTTAGAAATGGTTATGGCTTTTTTTTTTAATTCTTTAGCATTGGCTACAGGAAACAAAAATGCTAAAGATTTACAAAAAAAACCATAAACAATTCTAAAAGCACTAACTCTAATGCTGCGAGACCTATTGCATTTCCAATGCTTGTCTGCTCTGTGTTCCAGCTGTCCAATTTTACCTCCCAGTGATTTCTCATTAGGTTGTTTTTTTAGCAGGAAATGCACTAGGAAAAATATGGGGTGGTACTATGTAGAGAAGAGCGGCCACCTAAACAGGTTTACTAATAATCAGGAGCGTGTGTCATAAACACCACCATTAAAAGTGAAGAAGATAATTTTGTCTACATTAACAGACATCCATGTGACCTTTGTATTTCAGAATAGTCAGACATTAAGTGTATAGACTAATAGTTGAATTCGACTTGTGCATATGGAGATGTGTTATAGCCCCTCTAGTGAAACACTTTGGCCATGATTATGACATAGATAGTATTAGAGGAAATGTACAGTTAGCGTGCGATGAAACCACATTAGAACCGACCAGTTGCAGGGAATGTGCAATTACTTGCGGGGCCGAATCCCCCCCCCCCTGTCCTCCCCCCCCCCCCCCCCAACCCCCAACCCCTTGAGATTTAACACATACATTTTACCACCAGTTCTGAAAAGACTGTAATTGTATATGTGGACATTTGGGAGGGGTTGGGTTTGAGGAAGAGGGATGAGGGAGAAGAGGAGGTAAGAGAAGAAGGGAGTGTTTGGCAGGGTGTAGCACTTTATGCAACCCCCAGCAGAAACAAATGGGAAATTAGCCTTGATGGCTGCTCCTCTAGCCAAAGTCTCGTGGGATTTCTCTAACCCGAATTACAGACTGGAAAAATCAAATCTGCTTCTTCCCCACACCCAAAATCAACAGGTGTGGAAAAACCTACCAACCCAGAATTAGGCAGAGAGAAATTCCATGCAGGTATTTCGCTCTGACTGACTCTTAATCGGGGTGTAAGCAGGCTACAATATGAGAACAATTTCATTTAGTTTGATCCTAACCATTTGATTCTCCGACTCCCTTGTTGGAATATAATGTGCGATCTCTGCGTCGACCTGACAAGGAGCAAGCCCTATGATGAAGCATGACACCCAGCTGGCTGGGTATGTGAGGGCCCTAATTCCAAAAGGAAGAATCCCCCTTTCCTCCCACCATTAAGTGAGGACATTCTCTCACTCAGCTGACCTTGCTCCCCTTGACCTGTAAGGAATAGAATACCTGTGGGCATGTATGCTGGACCTCGATAAAGCCCACAGTACCCCTTTCTTGGTTAAATACACCAGCACATTTCAGATTCTTTTCCCGTAATCTTGAAAATTGGGTCAGAAGTTGAAAGCGTATTCTGTCTTCCAGTTCTTGTAGTAGTATACAGAGAAATTGATAGGCATGTGCGTATGTAGGGAGCTAATGTACAGAGTACACATATATACACTTTCGTCCCCAAGACAACAAAAAGTATGTTCATGGGATAGAAACCAAAACTCAAAGCAGTGGGATTTTGCAGATGAACAGCTTTCTCATGCGTAATGTGCCTGAAGACCTCGAAACTAAGATACTTGGTGGAAGCATCATCTGCTGAGCTAACAGGATTTAGAAACCTCTGGTTGAATGACAGGAGAGAAAATGAGGTTGCGCATGCCCAAATCTAAAAGATCTAAGCTGTGGCATAAAAATTATTGTGAAATAACGAACAATTTGACAGATGGTAAGTGGTAACTTTCCCAAAGTTTGCTAATCCTGTTAGCGTCGTACATTTGAAGTCTAGTTCTTGGTTGGATCTCTATTCGTATTTGTTGAGACTACAGGCATTACGAGATTCCAGGTGCAATGAGCCCTCATTATCCATTTCTTCTACAGGAGGTTGACTCTACAGCACTTCCACACCTGTGATCTAATACTGATTCTTACTCACTTCCACAGTAAATCTCTGAACATCATGCCTTTATGTGTAGGTTTATTCAAACCGCTAGTCTTGCAGTATTTGCTACTGTAACGTAAATATCAAACTTTCACCTACTTTATGTAGCTCCAATTCGTAAGGCTTTTTTCAGTAGCAGTTTTCCCTGATTCCTGGAAATGTGAGAATATCTCAAAACTATGTCAGGAGTACTCACAGAAAACTCTGCTAATAGTGCTTTGTACTATCTTTGCTAACTATGCATGGCTATGAAATCTCCAATTAGGTGGTACTGTAGCTCCAGTTTATTGGGTATCCTGAGTAATTTGTACCTGAGTCTTTTAGTGTAGCTGCCTCATTTTCTTGAACTTCCTTCTCTTTCATCAACCTACCAGCAGTCACTTTCTCAGACTCATATTCACTGGCCACTGCCCTAGATCCTACATCTTACTTATGGTAGAATTAGCATATTAACACAGGAACAACTCTTACTTGTATTGATTGCCACAATCCCTCTCCAAAGTTTGTCCTCAGTGAAAGGGTAACCTCTTTAACTGGAAAACTCTGATCTCCCCCAATCGCAAGCTTTCCTTTCCCCCAACTCCCAGTGCCCCAACTTGTTGAAAAATATACCCCATTATACCTCCCATGGCAAGATTTTTCTGGGTGACAGGATATATAGACCTTCCGCACTCCTTTCAAAGTTGGCAGCTTTCATGTGCAAGTGGTGAAAACAAAACCAGCTTGGCCCCCCCCCCTTTAAAAAGTATTGCTCCAAGGCTAAACTCTGTGTGTGCCTGCTTATTTGCAAGCAGAATGTGGAAACAGCTTTCTTGTTGCCTCACAAGTTTGTTTCAAACCAATATTCCCAGAGCCTTGGTGTGGGCTTGTGCTTTTTTTTCATTGTCATCATCCTATCTTGGATATCCTAGTCCCCCCCAACTACTGTATCACTAGACTTGACAGGACCAAACAGACAGGCGGAGGAATTGACAGGACCAAAAAGACAGGCAGTGGAATTGCCTGTATTTACAGAAGCAACCTCTCAGTTTCTAAAGCGCCCGCCCCTTCTCTTGCTTCCTGTGAATACCTCTGCCTTGATGTCATCAGCGAAAGCAAACCGGTTTGCTCACTACACATCATATACCACCTACCTGGGGACAAGCTCTCCTTCTGCCAACAACTCATGGACACAATTTCAACCAACTCAGGACGACAAAACACCCAAATTTTCCTTGGCGACTACAATCTCCATTGGAATGACAGCAGTGACACAGTGGTAAATAGCCTCAAAAGCTTCCTCAACGCCCTTGATCTCACCCAAATATGCAATAGCCCGACCCATGAGAAAGGTTCTATTCTAGACCTTATCATCTCCAAAGAGGACGCTATTCAACTTGAGGCAATCCAACCTTGTGACTGGTCAGATCATCATATTGTCTCCTTCCTTATCAATGAAAAAATTAAATTTAACACAGTACAACTCTCTAAGCCCAAAGTCTGGAAAAGGGACATGAAGAAACTCAACCCAAACTCATTACCGCCTAACAGCTGCAATCTCCTACTTCCCCCGTCCGGCGCTACGGACGTTCAACTCCTGACTGACCACTATCTAAATGCTATGTCCACAATAATCAATGAGGCTGCACCCATGCAACTGAAAAGAGTCTCGTCCAAGATCTCCAACCCTTGGTATGACGGGAGCCTCAATGAGGATAGACGGGCCATGCGAATGGCAGAGCACACTTGGAGGTCAGCCCCCTCTGCACTGCACCTAAAAAACCTGAAGAAACAGAGAAACGCCTACTTCAGGAAAATAAAACGCTCAAAAAGTGATTTCTTCAGCCTCCAGCTCGCCCAAGCAAAAAACCGCCCAAGGAAATTGTTTGAGTTAATCAGAACCCAATCCAACGAACAACCCCAGACACTCAGCACCATGGGCGCTACACCTTCCGGTGAAGACTTCGCTGCTTTCTTTAACCAAAAAACCGACAACATAAGAAGCGATCTCCTCAATGACGCAATCCTTTACTCCAACCCCCAACACACAGCAGCGCCTGAACCAAAGAACAAGGCTACATGGTCATCCTTTGGCACCTACTCCGAAGAAGAAATTGGCAGATTGCTCAGCACCCTGAAACCATCCAATCACCTCACTGACCCCCTTCCTGCAAACGCTGTGAAAGACTTTACCCCTTTGCTCCTCCCACTCTGGACTAAAATTATCAATAGCTCTCTTCAACAAGGATCCATCCCTGACGCCCTCAAAGTCGGACAAGTCACACCTCTACTAAAATAACCAACAGCAGACCCCGCTGATCTAAACAATTACCGCCCGATTACAAATATTCCCACCCTCGCTAAACTGTTAAAAAAATGCGTACAGCTACAACTGACTAAACACATAGACAAGTTTGATCTCCTCGACGCTCATCAATCAGGCTTCCGTGCAGGGCACAGTACCGAAACTGCCATGACTCACATAGTGGACGACGCCCTCCAAATACTAGACCAAAACGATACCTGCCTCCTCATCCTTCTGGATCTCTCCTCAGCATCCGACACAGTTAAACATGAGAACTTACTCGATCTGTTAAACACAAGAATGGGCATATCAGGGACTGTTCTCAAGTGGTTCACCTCCTTTCTACACAACCGGTCACAAAGATTCAAAAGCAACAACGCGATGTCCTCTCCGGTACCTGTATCGCTAGGCGTCCCTCAAGGATCCTCCCTCTCCCCAACACTGTTCAACCTAGTTATGGAACCTCTCACTACTTTGCTACAGACATCCAATGTTCATTTTCATATGTATGCCGACGACACCCAACTTTATCTCAAAATACAATCCCCCGAGGACATCATGGTTCTGAACACCACCATCAGAAACACCCAATCCTGGCTTGCCGAGAATCACCTCAAACTCAATGCCCTGAAAACTGAGTTCCTCCTGATCTCACCTCCCGCAAAAATCTCTACGGCTCAAACATGGCTTAAGCACTTAACGGCTCTAAATGTACAACCTACCGTCGTAGACTCAGCAAAATCTTTAGGCATAACACTTGACGCCAATCTCAACATGCAGCAGCACATCAGCAAGGCAACCAAAGGAGCGAACTTTCAAATCAACACCTTGAGAAAACTTAAACCCTTCCTCCCAGCCAAAGACTTCCAAACTGCAGTACAATCTATAGTCATCCCGCACATAGAGTACGGAAGCACCGCCCTCTGCGGGCTCCCCCTAACTACAACGGCTCCCCTAAGAGCGTCCCTTAACGCTGCAGCGAGACTCATCACTGGCTCAAAAAGGCACTCGCATATTTCCCCTGACTTTAAATCCTTGAACTGGCTACCTTTTGAAGCTAGAATACATCTGAAAATCGCCTGCATGACTCACAAGGCTGTACACATGAACTCACCTGCCTACCTCCCTCAAAAGCTGACAATCCAGTCCGGCTTTCGTGCGAATTACAGCACGGAGACGGCTCTGGTAGAGGTTACCGACGCCATCAGGGAGACGCTCGATCAGGGGGGAAAGGCTATGTTAGTCATGTTGGACCTATCGGCGGCGTTCGACACCGTCCCACACGCAGGTCTTCTCTCAAGACTCAGGGAGATTGGTCTGCGAGGGACGGTGCTGGACTGGTTTCAATCCTTTCTTGCCGACCGCCGGCAGGTGATATGGGCTCCGCCGTTCTCGGCCGAAATGCCTTCGCTGGAGGTGGGGGTGCCTCAAGGTTCCATCCTGAGCCCCACCATCTTCAACATATACATGGCCCCTCTAGCGGAAGTAGCGGAGGCGTTTGGGGCCCGGGTCATCTCATACGCTGATGACACCCAGCTTTTGTTCACCTGCAGGAAGGGAGAGGCCTTCAACGGCGGCAGAATCAAGGACTGTCTGAGCGCAGTCTTCGCGTGGTTTCAGCGGCACAGCCTGAAATGCAACTCAGACAAATCTGAGCTGCTCTTTTTCGGCTGTGCCCCTGATCCGGGCTGGAAGATATGGTGGCCCCAGGACATGTTCCCCCCAGAGAAACCATCTTCTCAGGTAAAAAATCTCGGAGTGGTGTTTGACGATGATCTATCCTTCCGTCCACACATTCTGGGATTAGCAGGGAAATGTTTCAGCATCCTCAAGATGCTTAGGAAATTCCTTCCTCTGCTCTCACTGCAGTATCGTAGGAATGTAGTCCAGGCGCTTGTGGGATCCCGCCTGGACTATGCTAATGCACTCTTTGCAGGCCTACCTAAGTATCTGTTATCCAGACTGCAGATTGTCCAGAATTCGGCAGCCAGAGCCATCTATGGGCTGCCCAGGAGAGCTAGCGCCTCTGCGCTCCTGGCTAGGCTACACTGGCTGCCAATTTTGGGGAGAATCAGATTTAAACTCCTCACTCTGGCATTTAAAGCCCTCCATGCGATTGGCCCTAACTATCTGAGGAAGCGTATTGCTTTCTATGTGCCGCGGAGGTCGCTGCGGTCGGCGGACCTGGCTAAAATGGAGGTGCCTGTGGTCAAACGTGTTCGGATGGGAGGTCGTTCCTTCCAACACGTGACTGCCTGCTTGTGGAACGAGCTCCCACTTTCCCTTCGGAAAGCGAACAACCTCCTGGCTTTCAGGAAGGAGTTGAAGACTCTGCTCTTTACCAAGTAATCCGCTGTGACTGTAGTAGGTTTGCCTTTGGTTTCCTGTCTCTCTGGGCCTCTTTGCCAAAGCGCCGGGACACCCTTTTGGGGTAGCCGTGCGCTCAAAAAGTTCGGCTTAACATTAACATTAACATCTCGGGTGGCTCTAGAATTACTAGAAGCACAAGCAATCTTCTGCTGAAACCTCGAAGATTCCGGAAGGAAAAAACCTATAAACGCTCCTTTTCAGGAATGGCACCCAGGATCTGGAACTCATTCCCTCCTGAAATCAGGCTCATCTCCTCCAACAAACTGTTTAAGAAAGAAGTAAAAGCGATCCTCACGGCTAAATACACATGATCTATTACTCTGTATTTTCTCATGAATCCGCTCCGTAATTACCTGCCTTGGACCCCTCGGTCTACTTGTACTACTTGTATTATGACTTATTTGATTGTATACGTTCCCTCTCTGTATATTGTTATGTTGTTGACGTACCTGTCTGACTTTGCACACCGTACCTACACCACCTCAACTATCCCTACTTTTGTACTACTGAGGCACCTGTGTGACTATACATCCTGCACTCACCTACCTCAACTATGCACACCTTTATGTTATCTCCTAAAACACATTAAGCACGCTTAAACAAGTATATGCTCACTTTTGTACTTTTATATTATTGGCGCAACTGTTTGACTATGCACCTTGTACAGACATTACCTCACCTGCGACCTACCTCCTGTTTGTTTTTTGACTTACCTATGTAACTATGCACCTTGTACCTATCTACCTCAACTATGTAACTATGCACATGTACCTTGACTATCACCCCGTGCCATTGTAAAGCGCTCTGATATCTGCAAAGATCTTGTTCGCGCTATATAAAACTTTCAAAATAAAATAAATAAATTGTTAATTTTCCTCCTTTCTCTTGTGTTTGTGTTTTCCATTTGATAACTGTATCAGTGCCTTATTTTGAAGGACTTTGATATCACTCAGAAAACTCATTTTAAGAAATCGATCAGTTTTCAGTATCGTTCATTGCGGGGGATATGGTAACAATTGGTTTTTGTTTTGGCGTGAAGGGGAGGCGGGTCAGAGGCAAGAATTAAGAGTGAAAGTCAAGCTTGTTCATCAATTCAAAAGGGTGGATCCTGATGGTTGTTCAAAAAAAAAGAGAGGATAATGGGTAATCAGTCAGGATGAAGTTTAAAGGTTGCTTATTTTGCCATCTTGCTCAAAGGTTTCTTTTGTAATCACCTGTACTGTACTAGACACCTCATGTACTATTATTCCATCACAAACAGTGGTTGCATATTGTGCACCGACGTTTTCCTAATGGAATTGTATTTCGTGATTCAACCTTTGTACAAATAGATCAATTAACAAAATACTGAATCGTAGGGGGTTGCAAAACAACCTGTGTAATAATATTCAATTAGCAGGTCATCATTTTTGATCCCCTTTCAGCTCTTCCTGAAGCTTTTCTCAGCATTCACAAAGGGGAAGGGATTCAGAGGACACCCTTTTCCCTTGTGAATCAGTTACAACCCCCACTTGAAAGCCAGAGATTTTTGTATGTTTTGCTACCGAATTAGTTGCTGGACATTGATGCATCCGGTTCCAAATTGCCTTGCCAAATAGCGATTCTGCAAATATTTCTTAACCTATTCACCAATTCTGAACTTTTCAAAATCGCTTAATGTGTTTAGTACATTGGAAAAGGGATTTTAATGGTTGCAATTTACTGAATCAAAGGGTTTGCAAATGTTAAAACCCTATGTACGTGAGACCCTAGGTTTCAAATATGCTTTTGTTTCCTTGATTTCTCTAATTCCTGTAGAAGGATTGACCACTATATCTTAAAGTTGCATTTGTGCCCAGTTTTCATGCTTTGTTTGTACTGAATGCTTATTTACATGTATTTTGCCTTGATCTCTTGCTTTTAAATTCAATTGGTATGCCCGAGGCTCAAATATACTGGGGAATCTGCACCTAACTTCATGGCACTATTTCATATTCTGCTCATACTGTACAACCAACCCACGCATTTTGTGCCTCTGATTTTCTATAACAATTACTCCTTGACACTTGATTCTTCTAATGTGCCTAGTATAAACTACAAACTGGGTTCAAGTTTACCTCTCCATTGAATTCACCAGACTAGAGAACCATAAGAAAGAGAACTGTGTGTGTCCTGGAGCTCAAACCTTGGTGACTTATTTGGCCGCTATTTCTTCCCATCCTAAGAGTATTTTTAATACTTGAATTTGATGTATGGCACATCATTTGTTGCACTCTTTTAACGTCGGTGATACTTTGTTGAAAATCATTTGGTCCTAAAGAAAACCTGTTTTCTGGAGATGTTTTTTTTTTTTATTGTATTGTTGGATTGTTTGAGAAATTGGGTTGTTGGTTGATTGGGGTGTGAACCCTAGTCAAGCAACAGTCACAATCTTTGGCAGGGTAAATCACAAAAAGTCACTAAATTGACCTGTGCTTAACCCTGAGTAGCTTGGCACAAAAAGCAGTCAGACTTAACTTAGAGGCAATGTGTAAAATGTTTGTGCAGCACACAGATAGTAATAATGTGGCAACACAACACAAGAAAGTTCTCACACCAATAGAGTAAAGTCAAATACATTTTTAACACCAAAACAACAAAAATCAAATCAGTAGAACCGGAGTTATGATTTTAAAAAAGTTTTTTGTAAAAACGAGCACCTTACAGATCAAAACACAAATCATAGATGTCTAGTTGCATGAGACCGGGTCAAAGTTGAAAAAATAGGATGACCGCAATGGAGTTAGTTCTGGATTCAAGAAGTGGATTGTGCCCGGTCAGCGCTTACCTTCAGACTCAGAAGATGTTTCAAGGAAAATGCATTGAGAAGGTAAAGTTCCATGGGGCAAGGCTACTGGTAGTGTCCGAGGAGGGAACCTCATTTTCGGGGAACATCTGGATGAAGTTGCAATGAAGATTTTTTTCATTCGGACGTAGTCAATTGTTTGGAAGTCGAACAGTTCCAACAGGATGAGGCAGGAGGCTGCAGGTGAAGACAATTCCAGGAGGTTGGATACCTCTTTGGCGAAGGACCACTAAAAAGGATTTGCTGCTACCTGCAGAGGATGTAGTTGGGAGTAGCCGCAAAGTCAGGCTGACCGGCGATCCTCCTGGGTAAATCAATGAGCAGGTTGATCCTGGTCTATCCTCAGTTCTCAGAGCAGTATTTAGCCTAACTTTTCTAATCCTCAAGTTTTGGATTTTGGCTATCTGGGCACCTTTAGCATCACCACCAAGGGCCCAGGACTCAGGTCTCTCTCAAATGAGGTCTAGGTTGGGTTCAAGATGTGGGAGCTTTTTATGTTCCTGTGGCTCTGAACAGGAGACCAGCAAACTAGACCTTGAAGTCACTCTGGTATTACTGGATTCAGATGAAGGTACAGGGCTCAAACAGCAGGACTGTCCTCTGAAGGCTCAATTCAGGCTCCAGGTAGCAAAATAGTCCTTCTAGGTGCGACAGAAGAGTCCTTTGGAGTACACAGCAGACCACAGCAGCCGCCACTCCTCTGAGAGTCCTTCCACCAGACAAGAAAGTGACCTGAAGTGTGGGTCTGAGGGCCCCATTTTTAAGTCTCACTGGTGTTGCAGCGCGCATGCTCTGCTTTCTCTGCGAGGGCCTTTTGAAATCGATACAGTTTGGTAGCAAACTTTAAGCCACGCCCTTGTTTTCAATTGGTTTGCGTCAGCATTTATGTAAAATGCTGGTGCGTGATTGAAACTCAGGCTTTTGGGTTACCGCCTTGTACACTTTTAGGACAGCCTATGTGAACAGGCCGATGCTATCTTTGTTTGGCGTCACGTATGGGGGTGTGCTGGTAGCTTGTTTACCGGCTCCTCATTGGAAATCCTACCCCCTCCTCCCTTCCCTTCCCCCCATCCCAAACCAAACGTCCCAGAGTTGCGCGCTTCAATTTTTCTTGGGCTTCCCGAGGCGGAAGGCAAAGTTAGCCGCACTGTAAGATTTGGAGCTCATGTCACATGTTCTTTACTTTTATCAATGCCTCAAGCATTTGCTGGAAGAACAGAAAAAAGTGCATTGTGGCATTTACAATTGGATTTTTACACTGTTTTCATTGTTTTCGTGGGTCCGCCATCCTCTTCGGGAAGGGCCAGCCCTGCGTGAGAGGGAGCATCGCACATTCAAAAACAAAACTACGAGAGTGAGGGTCTAAGGGAATATTTAAAGACCAAGCATGGACCTATTCCCCATCTATAACATACATAACACTATAAAAGATCCACAGGTCTACAAGGCCCAGGGAGCCTCACACAAATTTAATGCTGAGTAGTAATGATCTCATAGACCAATGATTGGGAAGGAACTAGGATAGTGTAAAAATACAACGGAAATCCTAAAAGGAGGACAGATTCCCATCACTCGCCAGGGTGACATGCTTCATCATCTGGGATCTCCTCCTGGTTACACACTAAGGTAACCAAGGGCTGCGACCTTTTATCTAATCGAAGGGAGCTCACCGATGAGAGCTAGAGTAGCAGAGTGATGGGCGCATTGCAAAAATTAATAAATGGTGATGAGAACAGATTTAATATTGACTATCAAAAGAAAAAATAACTTTAATGGGTATCTTCTGATATCGAAACTAAAAACAGTGCAAGAGAAGTTTTAACAGAATAACTGCTGGAATTATCGGGTCTACATGTTTCGGCCAACCGGACGTTGGATAGTCCAAGGCCTTCCTCAGGACCACTGCATGTACTATTGCTACTGCGTATGTGAACTAAAGTGAAGTGTCAGGAAAATGAAAAATAAATTATATATACAACCAAGATTGGAATAAATACAACCAGGTAACCTGAATTTACACGAGTAGAGATCCTCCACAAATCACCGGATGCTGTTGGCACCTGAAAAAAATGTCTATGAAAAACAGTCCTACTCATAACATGTAAAAAAGATTTTTAGAACGTGGTATACATATTGCATCGTTCCATTTGCGTACAACTGCTTCCTGGATAAATACTAACAGCTATAAATGTGCACCCGTGATTCACAAGGACCGGACCTCACCTCACCTGGCAACAGCTCAGGAAAAGAGGCCCCGCTCTGTGGAGAAAGGGGGAGAAAAGACGGGCAATCAAAGTCAGGTGGCAAGCCTATCTCTTCATGTGACCCTCAGCCCTTTTTTAACCACACACCTCAGCTTGTGCAATAACTGTTACAGAACTGTAAAATGGCAGATATTGTAGATTGGTAAAACCAAATTAAAAAGAGCCTGGTGCGGCTGGTTGTTCAGAATGTGTCATACAAGGTAAAACTAGAGAGAGGTGGTTGTCTTTCTTTCTGTGACAATCCTTAATGGTTTAATATTAACTGTGCGATTTTAGTAACCACAGTATACCATCTGCACACGTATTTTTGTTTTCTATATACTTTTGGATGTGGTAGTTCTGTTACTTGGGGATGGCTATGTCAAACCACACATCTAATGTATAGTTTTGTGTAAAGCGGCCTCAATATATCTACAACGCGCCTGAGGCAACTGCCATCTATATTGCATGTTATTGGCACGTAATATTACTGTACTGTAACTGAACCGGCCAGCCGATCCAGGGCTGACTCGGCATTCGGTTGCTAGGGCAACGCCGCGTCACTGCTGCGGACACGCCCACCCACGTGACCTACACGTGACCACGCCCACCAGACCTACTTGAGCGCGCGCAGACTGCTTTCGCGCGTTCAAGGAACTCCACTCCTGAGGCGGAAGCCGGGAGTTAGCTTGCCCTATTTTAAATTGTATTTGTGTTGTTGCATTTTTAATCCCATCTGCTAACTTCACCCACGCTTTAGCGCACTGTAACTGAACCGGCCAGCCGATCCAGGGCTGACTCGGCATTCGGTTGCTAGGGCAACGCCGCGTCACTGCTGTGGACACGCCCACCCACGTGACCTACACGTGACCACGCCCTCTTCCTATGCCAGCCCATAGACTTAAAAATGTGCTGTAACAGGAAGCGCAGCGGACGAGCGCAGCGGGCGCGACGAATGCGCGCCGAAGGCGCGCATAAGGCAAGCTCGTCTGCGCTCCTCCGCGCCGAGGACGGGCCGACGGCCACCCCCCATGCTACTCCAGACCCGCGGCCTCATCCACATACGGTGAGATTAACCTATTCCGCCGACGAACTACGACAACTAAAACATCTAGCGGAGCAACCGCACTCACTCCCCATTCTAAGACACTCCAACCATATCGTAGGCCCAGTGTCATGTCCATCTTGCATCAAACGTTCCAGAAAATCCTCAATAAATAACACACCTTCCATACAAGCGGCACTTATAAACGCCAGATCCCTTCCTAAACACAAAACGGAAATAGCCGACTTGATCGAGGAGCATAAACTCGACCTATTGTTTATTACTGAAACTTGGGGCGACGAGGCCTCAGGACCCGACTTTGCCGAAGCCACTCCTAACAACTTCAATGTTTGTAGACTCGATAGACCAATAAAAAGAGGTGGCGGCATTGCCATCATTTATAAAAACCGTTTTAAACTCGCGACCAAACCACATATTTGTTCAGAATACGAGTCTCTTACTTTCACTCTAGGTTTATCAGCAAAAACATCCTTTAAGGGAATGCTGATGTACCGCCCTCCTGGTTCAAGAGCGAAGTTTTTATCTAACATAGGGAATCTACTGGAAGCAGTCGCTGGCACCCCCCAGTTTACGCTATTAGGTGACTTTAACTTTCACCTTGAGATCTCAAATAACCAAGACACCATACAACTAATTTCAGATCTTGAAGCTGTGGGACTAATACAGCTCATTAACTCTCCGACTCACCAAGCCGGCCATACATTAGACGGCATATTCACAAACAATCCTCTGGTAAATATTACCCAGATAATCCCTTTGATCTGGTCAGACCATTCAGCCATTTGTTTTACTATACAAACTACTGTCACTAAATCGAACACTGACGTACCAGCTCGACTTACATACAGAGACTGGAAAAATATTGATATATCTCAATTATCAGAGATGATACAGGATACCTATATCCCTACTGAGCAAGACCCCACCAAAGCATCTCTAAACTACCAGTCCAATCTGGACTTGGCCTGTAACAAACTAGCCCCTCCCAAAACTACACACCGAAACAGAACAACACCTTCAGCCCCATGGTTCACGGAGGCCCTACGCATGCAGAAACAACATTGCAGGAACCTGGAAAGACAATGGCGCCGCAACTACAGCCCGGCAGACAAATCTAACTACAAAAATGCCCTCGCTATCTATAAAAGAGCGATAACTACTGAGAAAAGTCACTACTATGTTACTCAGATCAACCAGGCAAAAAATTCATCCGGAGAATTATTTAGGGTAGTAACCACCTTATCCAACCCCCCGACGCCGCCCCTAGAGACCTCTCAATCACTGACCGATGCCTTGGCTAGCTTCTTTGAGGAAAAAGTCAGTTCCATCTTCCAGACTTTTTCACGCTCTACCCCGCTACAATCTGTGACTTCTCCCTCTACCAGTAACTCACCAACCTTTGTATCCTTTAAACCGGTAGACAAAGATCATATTCAACGTCTAGTAGTCAGCACCAAATCTGGCTCCCCCCGGGACACCTGCCCCCCTTCCATTCTCAACCGCATACCAGAAGCAATTTCCCCTTCATTAGTCACAATATGTAATGCCATGTTCTCTACGGGAACATATCCTTCTGTCTGGAAAGAAGCAATAATAAAACTATTGCTGAAAAAACCCACGCTAGACCCTCTTCTTCCAGCAAGCTATAGACCGATTGCTTGTCTCCCATTTCCAGCAAAGATTTTTGAAAAATCCATGAACCTGCAGCTGTCAAAATTTATAAACACCAACAACTTGCTAGACGACACTCAGTTCGGTTTCAGGCAGGGACATGGGACTGAGACGGCACTACTGAAAGCCGCGGATGAAATTAGAACAACTATGGACAAGGGAGGATCAGCTGTCTTGATACTCCTAGATCTCTCCGCTGCTTTCGACACGGTCGATCATATCACTCTGATCGACCGTGTCGCAGCCCTGGGAATAGGAGGAACGGCCAAAGACCTGATTGCCTCATTTCTCGCCAATCGGCCACAGATTGTCAAAATGGGTAACTACACCTCCCAGACCTTTTCTCTCCCCTGTGGAGTCCCACAAGGTTCCTCGCTAAGTCCGACGCTTTTTAATATCTATGTATCGGACTTGGCGAGGGTGATAAAATCTTATGGCATTGCATTGACCACATATGCCGATGACACGCAATTAGTGCTATCGGTACATGACAACGGAACCAGTGTGGCAGCCAATTTCCGGGAGGGTATGAAGGCAATAAGCTCCTGGATGTCATCAAATTGCCTCAAGCTTAACTCTGATAAAACGGAGGTGATGACTTCGGGAGCTTGAAACCAGCATGGTCCCCACAATGGTGGCCACCGGAGCTGGGATCCCCCCCCGAAACGGTGACTAAGGTTCGTAACTTAGGAGTTATCTTCGATAACAAACTGACCTTCCATCACCACGCCAATACTGTGACATCATCTGCATTCTTTATACTTAAAAGAATCAAGAAACTTCTCCCATATCTACCTCAATCAGCTGGCAAAACTCTCATTAGTACTCTTGTGTTCTCAAAAACGGACTACTGCAATTCCTTGCTTCTCAACGCGCAGGAAGGAGTCCTTAATAAATTTCAAACCGTCCAGAATGCGGCTGCAAGAATTTTACTTTCAATCCCCAAATTCACCTCAGTATCCCACCGTCTCAAAGAACTCCACTGGCTTCCAATCAGAAACCGAATAAAATTTAAGGCTCTTTGTATAGCTTACAAGACCCTAAATTATCCAGGGCCTAAGTTCCTAAAAATAGCTCTTCATCCTCTGGAGCACCGCAGAACACTTCGATCCTCAACTACTTGCATGCTGTCTGTCCCTCGGACAAAAAAAGCGACTTGGGGAGACAGGTGCTTCACTACAGCTACTGCCAAGTTATGGAATACCCTCCCACTGCATATCAAAACTGCCCCCACCCTCATTAAATTCCGAAAGAGCCTCAAGACATGGCTTTTCTCCTCTGTTTAACCACCCTCATAGAGTAAGAGTTCCTTGAGCAACAGCGCCGAGACACCCGTATGGGTATTTGCGCGCTTTAAAAATAGCAAAAAATAAATAAATAAAAAATAAATACTCCTGTTAATATAGTCCAGAACTGAGAACATGTGCCTTTTTATGATTTCTGCAAATCGAAGCCGAGGTGGGCAAACGTTTGTGTCCTTTAACCCCACAGTCCTTGCAGCGGTCGCGGGGGGTTGCAGTTCCTCTCGGGCGCGGTGTGCCAAGCGGTTCCGTGTAAAAGTGGGATATACCTCTATCCTGGTGTACTGTCAAGTATAGTTGGCAAAGTGAGAGGTCACCACCGAACACCAGGAGCAAGACTGGACAGAAGCCAGACCCCAGCCGGGATCCAGTCTAATAGTGAATCTTAGCCAACAGAGTCTAACAAAGGACCAAAATACCGTCCTTGAATGTGGCTTGGGTTTTGTCCCTACCAATCTTGGAGATTTTTAGGTCTCGCGACCTGCATTGCACTGCGCAGCAGTGCACGCACAGGTCGCAAGACCTCTTGTAGGTGAAAAACAGGGAATCTGAGCTGACCTGGAATCCCACACGCTCGTGCGTGTGCGTTTCCTTTTCAGCTACCCCATTGGCCTTAGTGTGCGTCTTTTAATGAAAGACTGCACGCTATTGGCCAAAGACTGGTGCATTGCTCCGCCCACGGCCTATTGGTGTCTATTACGCACTTGGTGCGCGTAATAGACACCAATAGGCCGTTACGTGGTTTCAATTATCGTGCTCACACACAGGCGCGATAATTGAAAGCACATCTCCTGTGGCGCGCTCGCACTACTCATTGTTCATGCCGCGCATAACAAAGCATGCTTTCTTATTTATAAGGGTGTGTTCATTTCTTTTAGCACTAATTGTAATTATTTTTTCTTTTATCATAAAGAAAAGGGCTCTTCTATGCTCCTTGTATGTGAGGGCTGAACAGAGCGGTCTTTGTCATTGCTTAGGCATTTTTGTGTGTGCTGTGAACAATAAACTATGTGTTCTCATTTGTAAGGTTGTGTTAGTGCCTTCCTCTTCCAAATACAATGGAACACGACCTAAAATGTTAGTTTTAGCACTACATACAATTATTTGTATTTTCACCTGCTCCGCCATGCTCTTTTTAACAGAACGCAAACCTGCTGTACTGACCGAGATACTAGCTTTAAGGATGGTTCCACAGCACTGCCTAACGCAAAACCAATTACTAAACATCAAAACGTAGAAGCGGGGAGGCGATGTGGCGTAATGAATAGAGCTGCCGACTTCCAAGCTGGGGAACCAGGTTCCGAGCCTCAGCGTGGGCACAACATCCTGTGATTCTGTGCGAATAACTTTATCTCCCTTTGCCTACCAAGAATGAACGTGTCCTTAACTGCTGCTCAAGCACCAGATGATTAAGTGCTAGTGCTGCGCACTGGAAACAAACCGGCTCAAATTAAGTACTGACAAAATGTAATTTTCTTTCTTTACTCCTGCTCCGCATTGATCTTTTTAACTGAACGCAAACAAACCCCATAGGCATTTTTGTGTGCGCTGCGTACAATAAAGCATGCAATCTGGTTTGTAGGGGTGTGTTAGTGCCATTCTCTTCCAAATTCAAGGGAACACGACCTAAAAAGTTACTTTAAGCATTAAATACAGTTATGTGTCCTTTTACCTGCTCTGTAAAGCTCTTTATAACGGAACGCAAACAAACTGGTGTACATTTAAAATAACGCACAAACACCAAGCGGAAATATTATTCCATGGACATAGCAGTCTCCTTAACAACTTTTTAATTAGTCTTGTAATGTCACTTTTCCAGCCCTCCGGCTTCATTAATGGACAAGATATATATTTTGCAATTGTACTTATAATTGACTTATGCGTATAAATAAGGCATTGGCAAAATATGTATATCTGTTGAGGTTCTGCCAGTGCTGCATAATGCTCCCACGCCTGGGACCGGTTAATTTAGAAAGAATAATAGCCTTGTTACATCCTCAAACGGTCTGTGAGATTTGCATTTTCCAAACCCAAAATGCTACATTTTTATTATTATACTTAATAAAGGAGTCCTAAGCATTAGTTAGCGTTCCATTCTTTTTATCACACTTTATAATACGCTCCTACTCTATTTTGCAGTCTACCTGTTTGTGATAAAGCGAGTTTTGTCTTTCCTAGGGTTA
The DNA here is from genome assembly GCF_964263255.1 of Lissotriton vulgaris. NCBI lineage: Eukaryota > Metazoa > Chordata > Amphibia > Caudata > Salamandridae > Lissotriton > Lissotriton vulgaris. The sequence goes on from NC_141691.1 coordinate 1,997,604,460, forward strand.
TTTTTTTCTTCTTTAAATTCTGATGAAGGAGCTAAAAGCAAAAACAAAGGGATGGCAGCTTAAGAAACAAATTTGATTTTCTGTGGGAAACTTCCTGTCTGATTAATTGGACATCACTCCATGTTTACATGTAAGCAAGTATTTGCAATGAAATAGGTCTCGCATTACTGAAAGTTTCAGCTATTGCATAATGCACTGCCAATCGGTCAAACATTCAGTAATGTAAGACCTATTGCATTGCAAATGCTTGTTTCATATTGCAACAAGAGAGGCATCAGTTTTTTCACAAGATAAGGCTCCATTTCTTTTTTGCAGACAAGAGCCCGATAGAAATTGACCAAACTAGCAGGAACACAAACTTATGACCTAAATCTACTTTTTACCCTCCAACATGCTCTATACTTGAGGCCCTGGACAATAATTGGATTACTCAGAAAGAAGCTGAATTTCTGTGCACCAAACAACCTGTGACTCCATATTTCTACATGTTACCAAAAATCCACAAACCACAAAGACCACCACCTGGGAGGCTCATCATCACAGGCATTGGTTTGGCGTTAGAACCATCATCAAAATTTGTGGATTTCTTTCTACGCCCACTGGTGCAGTTGATGCAGACTCATCTGCAGGATACCAAAGACTCTTTGAGAGTCTTACGAAGGCAAGAATTTGACTGCAATACTGATTACTTAGTATCCTTCAACGTAGAGTCACTGTACGCGTGTATCCCTCAAGACCAAACTCTGGCCACCATTGAACACCTCTTACACCTCCATCCACCTGACACCATGAGACCAACCTTATTTATTATGAAATGTGCCACCATGGCAATGAAGCATATCTTTTTCATGTTTGAATCACAACTCTACCTTCAGGTGTCAGGTACGTCAATGGGGAGTACTTTCGCTCTGAGTCTGGCTAATCTATATATACACGTGTTCGAGCAAGAGGTCGTCTTGTCAATGAATAATCCTTTCCACACACTGGAAAATGATATATAAACGATATCGTGGTGTTCTGGAGAGGAGATACGAGAACCCTCGTCTCCTTTCATCAATGGCTCAACACCTGCAACGAACATCTCAAATTCACGTGTGATTATAGCAAAGACAAACTTGCTTTCTTGGAACTGTCCATTTATCTATATCTATTAGACGGCCACTTGGAAACTGAACTTCACACTAAGCCCATGGCCTGGAACGCGTTGCTTCACTACAACAGCTAGCATCCTAAATCGTTGAGGGAAAACCTCCCGTTTGGCCAATTTTTGAGGCTACGGCGTAACTGTTCAGTCACTGACAAATATAAAGAACATGCTAGGACTTTAAGAAACAACCTCCTTGACAGACAATACCCCAAAGCTTTAATCAAGAGATCGACCAAACATGCATTGAACAATAATAGGGAAGCTCTACTGGATAGTGGATCCAAGACACCTATGCAAAACAGGCTGGTGTGTGTGAATACCTTTAGTTCCCTTACTAATGTAACAAAAAAATCAATACTAAAGAACCGAGCATTCTCAACAAAGGCCAACACACGTTACAAAAGCCCTTGTTTGCGTTCAAGTGCAGTGCCAATTTGAGAGGCACTCTGGTACACACCAGACCGCCACCAGGGAACACATAGAAATCAAACACTCTTTGGCACCTACCAGCAGTACAGGGTAATTTCCCATGCGGGTCTTGTTCTGTCTGTCCGCAAACTAATGTCATCAAAACCATTGATATAGGCACTACAAGACCATGGGAGTTGATAAACCATAAAAAAACGGAATAGTGAGCGGGTCATTTACCTCATTACTTGTCCCTGCGGGCTTCAGTACATGGGAATGACCACTCGTAAGATACGCATTCGCATACAGGAACACAAAAGCACTATTTAATGCTTCAAACAAAACACCTGACTAACTAGACATTTCCCCAGAGATGCACCATACAGCAGACTCATTCAAATGGACAGTATTAGATAAACCTAATCTGAATGCCACAACACCTAACCTGGCCTTGCGCCTGTTCAGGGCAGGACAGACTAATTTGCATGTAGCCAGGTTCTGAGCTGGGATGGTGCAGTGAGCTAAATAACGGTGATGGATCAAGCCCTGATCTTTGGACTGGGTAAGAGTGGTCTGCTTAATTCAGACACTCTGTTCATCACCACCCCCTTTTCTGAATCGTTTTTTGCCACTATAGGTGTGGCAGGGTATACTCAGACATGAGTCCCTTGCTCACTGCACCATCAGGATTCAAGCAAGCCGGGCCGACAACGGCTAAAATGCTAGAAACCGTTCCCCGGAAGCTTGTCTCCTTTCTGGTGAAGAATTTGCTTGGTAGTTTGGTCTGCCCTGTTCCCATGATGCACTGGGCCAGGGACAGACTAATTTGCATATAGCCAGGTTCTGAGCTGGGATGGTGCAGTGAGCTAAATAACGGTGATGGATCAAGCCCTGATCTTTGGACTGGGTAAGAGTGGCCTGCTTAATTCAGACACTCTGTTCATCACCACCCTCTTTTCTGAATCGTTTTTGGCCACTATAGGTGTGGCAGGGTATACTCAGACATGAGTCCCTTGCTCACTGCACCATCAGGATTCAAGCAAGCCGGGCCGACGACGGCTGGAATGCCAGAAACCGGTCCCCGAAAGCTTGTCTCCTTTCTGGTGAAGAATTGGCTTGGTAGTTTGGTCTGCCCTGTTCCCATGATGCACTGGGCCAGGGATAGACTAATTTGCATATAGCCAGGTTCTGAGATGGGATGGTGCAGTGAGTTAAATAACGGTGATGGATCAAGCCCTGATCTTTGGACTGGGTAAGAGTGGTCTGCTTAATTCAGGCACTCAGTTCATCACCACCCCCTTTTCTGAATTGTTCAGGGCCGAACAGCGTTGGGTCTTTGGGCTGAACACCTCCGTCATCGGACTTAACAATGATATCCCATGGCTTGCCCTGACCTGAGATCCGTGACCTGTGCTTCTTCGGCCAGCCATATGCTGCCCTTGGCTGTTTCATCAACTAGGGGCCTATCTTCCATCAGTCGGTCACATCCCTAGTGAGTAAGTGTTTGAATATTGTGTCACCCGGGAGATGGATTGACATCTCTCACGGATGATCAGTCAGTCAGTCAGTCATAGACATTTATAGAGCGCTCTACTTACCCGGAGGGTCTCAAGGCGCTAGGGGGGGGGGGAGTGCTGATACTGCTCGAACAGCCAGGTCTTGAGCTTCTTCCTGAAAGCGAGGTGGTCTTGGGTCAGGCGCAGGTCGGTCGGGAGGGAGTTCCAGGTCTTTGCGGCCAGGTAGGAGAAGGACCTTCCTTCTGTCGTCGCTCTTCGGATGCGGGGGACGGCGGCGAGGGCGTGACTGGCTGATCGGAGGTGACGTTTGGGAGCGTAGAAGTTGATGCGGTTGTTGAGGTAGCTCGGGCCTTGATCGTGCAGGGCTTTGTGTGCGTGGGTGAGGAGACGGAAGGTGATTCTCTTGTTGACCGGGAGCCAGTGCAGGTCTCTCAGGTGTCCGGAGATGTGGCTGTGTCGTGGTACGTCGAGGATGAGTCTGGCTGAGGCGTTCTGGATCCGTTGGAGTCTCTTCTGGAGCTTAGTGGTGGTTCCGGCGTAGAGGGCGTTACCGTAGTCCAGTCGGCTGGTGACTAGGGCCTGGGTGACCGTCTTCCTGGTCTCGGTGGGGATCCACCGGAAGATCTTACGTAGCATGCGCAGGATGTTGAAGCATGACGAGGAGCCGGCGTTCACTTGTTTGGTCATGGAGAGGGAGGAGTCCAGGATGAAGCCCAGGTTGCGTGCGTGTTCTGTCGGTTTGGGTGCGGTGCCCAGGGCGCGGGGCCACCAGGAGTCGTCCCAGGCGGAGGGCGAGGTTCCCAGGATGAGGACTTCCGTCTTGTCCGAGTTCAGCTTCAGGCGGTTGGTCGACATCCACTCGGCTACCTCTTTCCTCCCTTCGTGAAGGTTGGCTCTGGCGGCGGCGGGGTCGTTGGTCAGGGAGAGGATCAGCTGGGTGTCGTCGGCGTAGGAGATGATGTTCAGGTTGTGTTGGCGTGCGATGGCCGCGAGGGGGCTCATGTAGACGTTGAAGAGGGTTGGGCTCAGCGAGGATCCTTGGGGTACTCCGCAGATGACTTCGGTGGCCTCTGACTTGTACGGTGATAGGCGGACTCTGTGTCCTTCCGTCGAGGAAGGAGATGATCCATTCCAGTGCCTTCTCCTGGATTCCGACGATGTTGAGGCGCTGCGCTAGGGTGCGGTGGCATACGGTGTCGAAGGCCGCGGAGAGGTCTAGGAGGATGAGGGCCGCTGTTTCTCCGTTGTCCATCAGGGCTCGAATGTCATCGGTGGCAGCGATGAGGGCGGCCTCGGTGCTGTGGTTGGCCCGGAAGCCAGACTGTGAGGGGTCGAGGGATCCATTCGTCTCGAGGAAGGCGGCTAGCTGCTTGTTGACGGTCTTCTCGATGACTTTGGCCGGAAACAGGAGCAGCGAGATGGGGCGGTAGTTCTTGAGTTCGGTGGGGTCCGCTGTTGGTTTCTTGAGTAGAGCGCTGAGTTCGGCGTGCTTCCAGCTCTCAGGGAAGGTGGCGGTGGTGAAGGAGGTGTTGATGATGTTCCGCAGGTGGGGTGCGATGACAGCGTCGGCCTAGTTGAAGATGTGGTGAGGGCAGGGGTCGGTCGGAGATCCGGAGTGGATGGAGTTCATCATGCGGACGGTGTCTTCGGTGCTGATCGGGGTCCAGGCGCGGAGGGTGGTGGTGGGGGGCGTTGGTTCGGTCGTGACGGTCGTGGCGTTCGTCGGTTGGGTGCTGAAGCTGTTGTGTATGTCCGCGATCTTGTTGTGGAAGTAGGAGGCGAGGGAGTTGCAGAGTTCTTGCGATGGGGTGATGTCATTGTTTCCGGCGTTGGGGTTGGAGAGCTCTTTCACGATGTTGAAGAGTTCCTTGCTGTTGTGTGCGTTGTTGTCCAGCCGGTCCTTGAATGCAGTCTTCTTGGTGGCGCGGATCAGTTGGTGGTGTTTCCGGGTGGCGAGCTTGAGGGTGGTCATGTTGTCTGGTGTTGGTTCCCTTCTCCAGGCTTTCTCGAGGGCTCGGCAGTTCTTCTTAGAGCTCTTGAGTTCGTCGGTGAACCATGGGGCCTTCTTGCTGCCGGGTCTGCTGGGTGGGGTCCTCAGTGGGGCGAGTTCGTCCGCGCAGTTGCTGATCCACTTCGTGAGGTTGTCGGCGGCCTGGCTGGGGTTCGCTGAGCTGGCGGGAGGGTGCTGGCTCAGGGAAGCGGCGAGCTGGTCGGCTGTGATCTTGTTCCAGCTTCTACGGGCAACCTGTTACTGGTGGTGGTGGATCGTCTTTCTTTTGAAGGTGAAGTGTACGCAGCTGTGGTCCGTCCAGTGGAGTCCGGTGGAGCGGGTGAAGGCGATGTCTTTGCTGGATGAGAAGACGGCGTCGAGTGTGTGTCCGGCGAGGTGGGTGGGGGTGGACACCATCTGCTTGAGTCCGAGGTTGGCGAGGTTGTCGAGCAGGGTGGAGGTGTTGCGGTTGTTGTTGTTCTCCAGGTGGAAGTTGAGGTCCCCCAGGAGGATGTAGTCAGCGGAGCGGAGGGCATGCGGGCTGACGAAGTCGGCGATGTCCTCGGTAGATCAGGGTGCCTCTGAGGGTGGTCTTCGGGTCGGTGTGGATCTGGAAGTGCAAGTGTTCGGCGGTGGTCAGGATGTCGTCGGTGTTGGTCGTGATGCGGATGGTGTCCCTGTGGATGATGGCGATGCCTCCTCCCATCTGGTTGGCGGTGCGGTCCCTCCGGGTGATCTTGTAGCCCTCTGGGATAGCGATGGCGATGTCGGGCGCTGAAGAGGCGTTCATCCAGGTCTCCGTGAGGAAGGCAACGTCAGGAGCTGTGGTGTCGATGAGGTTCCAGAGTTGAACGGCGTGTCTGTGGACGGAGCGGGTGTTGAGCAGGATGCACTTGAGGATGTTGCTGCTGGTGTTCGTCTTGGCTGGTGCTGGTGCGAGGCAGGTCCGGATGCAGGTGAACTTGCAGGTGGTGCAGCAGAAGGGTCCGTGGGTGCGTCTCGGGGTGGCTCTGTAGCATCCTGGGATTCGGCCATCGTTGAGTGCGTTGAGGGAGGCGGCGTCGTAAGTACGGCGGGTGGGCTGGGATCTGCGGGGGCCAGGGGTCCTGGTGCTGGGCGCGGTCCGGTCGCGGACGGGCGCAGACGGGCTTACCTTTGGCGCGCCTTCGGCGCGCAATCGGCGCTCCCGCTGCGCGTGACCGCTGCGCGTGACCGCTGCGCGTTCCCACGGCCGCCATATATGGCGAAGTGCTAGGGAGGGCGGAGCAGCTGGGAGGCGGGAGCGGGGAGGGCACACAAAGAAAGGGGGCGTGGTCAGCGGCGAAAGCGGGGAGCGGGAGGGAGGACACCGGGACTAACACGAGAGCAGGGGACAGACCAAAAGTACACCAAGAAAACCCACAATAATACCAAACTGGCAGTGGAAAAACAATACTAATAATCACAAGAGCAGCACAGCGCTAGGCCGTAGGGGACCACGCCACTCGGTGGCAGGGGGCGTGGTCTCGCGGCGGCGTCAGCAAGGGCAGCAGGCAGGCTGGAGGGAAGCACATGCAGCAGCTGGTGGCCGTGCGGCGCGGGGGTGTCCTAACTAGGTCACACTCACCTGCGTCGCACGGCCGCCATATATGGCGAAGTGCTAGGGAGGGCGGAGCAGCTGGGAGGCGGGAGCGGGGAGGGCACACAAAGAAAGGGGGCGTGGTCAGCGGCGAAGGCGGGAAGCGGGGAGCGGGGAGGGAGGACACCGGGGGTAACACGAGAGCAGGGGACAGGCCAAAAGTACACCAAGAAAACCCACAATACATGATGCTCTCCACTCCTACGAGCTTTGTCTCAGCTCCACATTAGGATGGTTACTATCTATTTTCCAGCTTTTTTCGTGTCTTTGACTTTGTATTTTCCCTAGCTGGACACTCTGGTCTCTCTGTTTTACAGCTTCACGCAGTAATAAATGCATTTTTAGCACTTGCTTCTTTCTTGTGTTGGCCAGTACCTGTCTACATTAATATTGTACCTAGTCTGCCCCTTTATTTAGTTAGCCCCGATTGGGACTCCATTTCCCATGCTTCGCGCTTTTCAAATGGCGCCTGATACGCATGACGCGAGGCAGTCCCTCGCTGGGACTCTATTTCCCATGCTCCGCGAGTTTCCTGCCGCGCTTGCCACGCATGACGCCAGGCTGAATCCCATTGGACTTCATTTCCCATGTTGCCGCCCATCCCCACGTGACACGGAATGCCGTCAAATATGGCAAACTTCCAGATGTCCTGTTTCCCTTCCGGAAGGACAGACGCCGGAATAACCCGACACCTGAATACAGGTATGGCCTTTTGGTGTGCGGAGCCTGTATTTGCTTCCTAGTTCAGCGCACTTGTTCCGCTCCTAGCCCTCCTTCTAGCTTTTTTTCCCGCTGAGGACGGAGCAGACTTTAACGATTGCTGTCATTCGGCGGGGCCATACGCGCCAAGCTTACCGTCCACTTATATTGCAGTATGCAAGATCATTGCGGTGTATTGTCCATAGTGTTTTGCATCTGCACGCCACTTGCTGATTATACGGCGCTTTCGCCTCACACTCCCTGCTCATGACAGGTGAGGCTTTCTACCGCTTCGAGCCTCGAGCTGTCCAGCTTCCCCACGCATGGTAGTGCATTAGTGTTAAGATCTGACAGTCGGAGATAGCTAATCCAGTCCTGTCTGGCCGCCTTCATAACCAGGGATAAGTCTTGGTGGGATTTTGTCATGAGGCTGATAACGGAGGTTTACAGCTTCTTGGGTGTTTGATATGTTCTTTCAAACTACATACCTAATTATTAGGCATACTCGAGTCAGCACATAATACAAAAAACACAGATAACTGCTGATTCTCTTTTGTCAAAGACTGTACATGTCAGTCTCTTCCCATAACTTGCTCAAGTGCATGTCTTTTCTGTGTGTTCCTTGTTTATCTCTACTTTCCTACTGACCACCCCCTTTCTCCTTTCTAGGTGGGGATAGCGTTTGTACCTTTGGCAAAATTAGCACTGGACAGATGCGGTAACTTTTGAGACGACATTTAGTAAGTGCCGCTCTGCTATTGCCTCGAACACAGTTGCAATAGTTGCTACACTTGACACTACTTGTGTTCAAATTGATTTTACTTGGCATGTGACACCCCATTAATATTGATACTAGTTTTATTTGTCTCTTCTCTTCCCATTGCAGGTTGTAGCGGAGTTCTTCACTGAACACACTAATGTGTGGTTCAGTATATTTGTTGTTATTGTTTTTATACTTTTTGCAGTAGCTGTTATTACCCTGTGGATCCTGACGAAGGCCAAGACACTGTCATAGGTCGCAGATGGCCGAAACATGTTGATCCTCCGGATGCACCTGTTTTTAATTTCGATAGCTGCATCATTCAGCCTATTGTTGTTTTCAATCCTGTCATTGGATAGCTAAAATAAAGTTTTCATCAGCTATCTCTATAGGCAGTTTTAACTCATATTCACCAGCACTGCACTTTACACTCATCCACACACCACACTCACATAGGGTTTTTAGGACAACCCATCTGCTCAAATTAAAAAACATCTCTGAGCTCCTCCCTCGTAGAGAGGGGGTTGTAGCCCGCGTTAGGACTAAGTTCCTAACACGAGGAGGCACCCCTATGATGAAGCATGACACCTTTGGTGTGTGAGGGGAGTCGTCCTTAAAAGGGATACCTTTCCCTGTCAGGTCGATTCTTTTTTGGTGTCAATTTCTTTGAGTGTCGTACCCTTGTACCATCACAAATCTGGACCCGCGGGCTCTTGTGTGTTTTAAAAAGTGAGAGGGGAACCTCGGGCGCATGGCTTACCTGGTGGGCATCACGTGAGTGAACATCTAGAAGGCCGCGGTGGTAGAACAACAGTCCATTGATCCCGGGCCCTTCTGTTTTTTAAATTATTATTTTTATGCGGGGCGCAGAGGGCTTGTGAAATGCTAAAATGAAAGGAAACACTCTATATACATTTCCAACAAAAAAACTATCAAAAGCTAAAATTCAATAGATTTCAGAATTACATCATATTAAAAAAAAACATTTACAATGCAATCAGTCTCGCATTTACACAAGTTTGAGCTATTGCCATTGTAAATGACAATTACTTTAATTTATGTTTTGGTTTTTAAAATGTAAATAAAAGGACTTGTCATGTGCGAGACTTTGCATTGCTCTTCTCCTCCTAAAGCTATGCTTTAAAGTACTACACAGCTAACAATTACAATTCTAACAACATAAAGCCATAACATATCCCATACATATACTCAATAAGACATAGCTAAAATACAATACCATTAACAAAGCAAATAGCTTTAACTTAAACAAAGGTGAGACCTATTGCATTTCCAATGCTTGTTATATCTGGTGCCTCCTATGAAGTTATCCAAAGTTTCTAGAGGTTTCTTTTTGTGCAAAGGCAGGGCACAGCCTTTTCAATTGCAAGCAGGGCTGTGCCCAGCTCCGCTCGTCCCTATTGGCACATTGAGGCATACCAAATCCCTCTATTGTGTGACTGGGAGGAATTCACACAGTCTGTCTGTTACACCCAGTCATGTGACCCAGTGGAAGCTGCAAGCATCAATTGGATAAGGTTAGGAAAAGGCCAACTTTCTAATAGACGCAAAAACAACAGTTGATGGACAGAATGCAGAACAATGTCATACATTCACCCTAGTACAGAGATCTGGGCCTAAATCCATAGTTTTTTGCTCACCACACCACCCCAGTTCAGACATGGCCATATGCAAATCAGCCTTGACCCTGTGCCTCATGGGAACAGTCCAGTCCGAACTGCCAAGCCATGTCTTACCTGGGCCGGATTCAAGCATCCTTTTGTACCGCTTTGTTCGCCATAAGTTGGCAGGGTATGCTCAGACGTGAGTCCCTTGCTCACTTTGCCACTGGATTCAAGCAAGCCGGGCTGAAGACGGCTGAAATGCCAGAAACCGGTCCTCGGAAGCTTGTTTCCGGTCCAGGGAAGGCATTGCTTGGCAGTTCGGGATGGACTGTTCCCATGAGGCACAGGGTCAGACTGATTTGCATATGGCCATGTCTGAACTGGGGTGGCAGAGTGGGCTAAAGAACGGTGATGGATTAAACCCAGATCTGTTGACTGGGTGTGAGTGTTTGATTGGTACAGAGGCTCCGTCCATCACCACCCCCTTTTGTACAACTTTCTAATAGAGGCATTTTCGAAATTGTAATTTTAAATCCAACTTTGCCATTAAAGAGGATTTCTTAAAAAAAAATCTTTTTATTATATTCATTATATTCAAGGCACAAATCACTCAGATAGTATACATATACATTGCGTTCCAGCGTTAAACATTCCTATAACATTTTGCTTATTGGTAATTATCACAGTACTGTAATTGACAATACCCCTTGTAGTGTAGTTCCTATTTTCCCAATAGGCTCTGCGCATTGGAATAACATAAACAGCAGTGTAGACGTAGGACTGAGGTCATCTAGGTCTCTACTGACTATGTTAAACTTAATTTAGGTTTGCGCCAGCTAGCTCAGAGGTCACTGGAAACTTTCTTGAATGAATAGGGAGGGACAAGCTCCCCTGGCTCAGACAAGAAGGGATTCAGTTTCCGACAACTGCATAAACATGACAACTTTGCTCCCTCAGAATAAGAGTATATCTCTAGAGTCGTATGAAAACAATAGACAGCTATTTCACTCAGTCAGCAGTGCATACTTAGTTTCACCAGAATGCAGAGAAATAGAGAAACGGGCGTTTTCAATAAAAGGTGTTATTTATTGAGCAGTCTGCTTTATCATGCAAGAGAAATGAATTGCCACAATTGCAATACTTAAAGTAAAGTAAAGTGCATACAGTAAAAGTAGTATTATCAAATAATACTGTAAAAGCATTGATATGGTTTCTTAGCCATATGATACTTTAAAATGGATAAAATATATATATACATAAATACATTGACTAACGTACTCAACTGGTGCTTCTAACTAAGCCTACCCCGGTGTACCTGACCTAAGCCTAATACGTGGGATGGGATGAGTAAGTAGCAGTTTTAAGTTAAGTTGGTTAAGATAATTTTGCCAAGAATCTGCATCAAGAATTCTCTTAAGGGTTTAGTCAGCTCCGTACCTTGGTAATAGAATGTGGGAGGTCTGGTATCTCTTTCCTCAGGACCCGATATCCCAGCAACCCGCAAGGGTAGGCTGGAAACACCGGAGCTGGATTTTCTCGGCTGGAGAAAAAGACAGCGTCTCTCTCAGTGCGTTAAACAGGAGGGGCAGCTTTCGTGGGCACTCACATCAGCCGGGCTCTCGGGCAAGTAGATGGCCTCTCTGCTCCAAACCACTGTGTGTTTGCTTCAGGCAACTGTTGGTATTTTATACCTGGAAGGTGCCGAGTTTGACGTAAGGTTGGACATAAGACGTCACTAAGAACTAACAGTTCTTTCTGGACTTCAGGAGTTCTTGTTCAAATCAAAACAAAAGCAGGGGAGTTTTCCCGGGCTGCTGGAGGCTTGGTTTGTTTAAAGAACGCGTTGTGCTTTCTAGGAGTCGATGGGAGTAGCCATGCTGTGCTTTGGATTGCATGGGCTATTACTGAATATGAATCTGATTCTTACGCCTTCATCAGGATATTATTGATTATAACCTCACAAGGTCATAAATTGGGCATATAGAATTAGGGTCCTAGATATGAACACGACACCCACTCCACGGATTGATGTCCATCATTACTAAAAACTAAGCAATAGTAAACATTCAATGATGCGTGTGTTTTTTCCGACCCACCCCAAAATACATATTTCGCATTTGAAATGGTATAAGGTAAATACACGAAAAATGAGTGTTTGTACTATACGCTTTTCAAGCAGTGTCATCATTCAGATAAATGCATATATATATCAGCTGAATGAATAGCGAAAATTACACATGAAATGGCTCTAAAAACAGAAAAGAAGGTCGAGACCATTTCATCACATATTTATACAAATTGCTGTATATGGGCTAGAGGCTGAGGTAAAATATTGTCTCTAGTATCCTAAAATAGAAGCTCTGTTCTCTAAGAATAGTTCTACTTTAAGCAGAGTACCATGTGCCAAAAAAAAGGTAAATATTTTGAAAAATGGGCAAAAATAATTTCGCTTTCAGGGGAAAATGAGTTCCAAATATTTTCTGTAGCTTTGTTTATCAAAAAACTGAAGGCCGAATTCAGAGTTCAGGGAACTCTGTGTGCTCATTGTTTTTATTAAGAGTTATTCTCGTTGATTGGAGAGAACATTATTTCAGACAGACCCGCAAAAAATTGGTCTACCACATCAGGTGAAAGTTCGACCAAGTTCGAAAATACTGCAACTGTGCAGTTCTCTGCGTGATTGCTATCATCGATGGTTGGATCAGCAATGCTCACAGAAGGCTGTACCTGTTCGGTGCTGCTTTCCGCTCGTACCTCACCGCCACCTACTCGTAGTCTCAACGAATGCTGTCATCAGAATCGGTAGCTGCTGGGGACAACACGATGCATGAGTCTTTACCGGACCTAGCAAAGTATCGATTTCCATTGGTACTGCTGATTGTAGTGTAAGACAGACGTCCAACACGCATTCTTCTCCGCATAGCAGACATCGAAGCACAGGTATGATGCAATCTTGCCAGATCGGTCTGAATGAAAGAAACCAGGTTGTACTTAGATCTCTTAGCCGGGCCAATCCGAGGACCTTAGTGATACGGTCTTGGTATCGTTTTGCTAGGATCATTTCTTCCATCGTTGCTAGAGTCTTGCCTGTGGATTGGCTTGCCATATCGGGGCAGAAGGAGCAAAAATAAAACTCCTTCCACGAGTCCTAAGATTAAGTGTAGGCCGCCGAAGACCAAATGGACAAAATTCGGGAAGATACCCAGAACTGTTTCAAAGGGTGCTAACAGTCCCGAAAAAATTGTCTTAAATACATCTGCGATGCAACTGGTATCAGACATGTTTAAGATTTGGCTTAACACTTCTACGAAATGTACGGGGCAATTTGTTGATAAAAGGGTATGTATCTCTGCTGCTGTCCTTGCAACTTGCAGATCATATGTTTCTTTTGATGACGTTAAAGGCACAGTTGTTTGTAAAAGAATAGACTTCATTCTGCTTAAAGCATCAATTCGAATAGAAGAGATATTCAACCGAGGCCATAACACAGCCCCCATATCTGGATTGCTGTGTGGATACAATACTTGCATACAGCAAATGGCCCTGGAAGTTACAGTTGTCAGACACTTATTAAAATGTAACTACCGTTAGAAAGGGGTCTAAAAAATTGCTCTATCTGTTTTGCAGGCGTGCCATGCAGGTGACATGAAAGATTGTTTGAAGACCCTTCACAGGCTCCATGCAAATTAATTCCTTGACACAGAAGTGTACCGCTTAGTGATTTTTTACAATTTTTGCCACTAAGAACTACCTCCTTGTTTCCTTCACTATAACATCTGTGTGTATAAGGTAAATGCCAGGTTGATTTGATGTATTCTTTACCCAACCTTTCATACTGGCCTGCTGGTATATACTCTTGACAGTACTTAAACTGGAAAGTTGTTATCGGAATTGTAATCGTTCCATGTATTATCCATTCGATGATAGGTCTCTCTGACTTTGTCAATGGTAATCTCTCGAGTTTTTCAATGCTCAGAATCGTATAGTCTGCTCTTTTTTGTGCCAAACTGATTTGTTTATCAGTAAGGTTAAAAATACCGAACAATGACGTTGTGTTGATTAAACGCCATGGTACGTAGCCTGAACGCAGATTTTGCAACGTCCATCCAAGCTGTACAATAGAACGTAATTGAGACTGACCATGTTGTAACATTATTAAGTCCTGTTCTATTATATCAAAGGCAGATGATACAATGCTGTCCAGTGAATATATAACCCATTGTCCACAACAGGAAGTGATTTTTCCTAATTTATACGATCAATTTCTCGTATTTTTTCTGCTGTCTCAATTTGCATTACTTTCCATGCTTCGTTGTATGCAGCGTATATACCGGCCGCTATAAAACGTTTTTGACGCTGTTTGCGTGGTCCCATTATGAAATCACGCAAGTCAGCACTGTCTTTAAGTAGAGTCAAGTGTTGCTTCATTTCAGCCAGTGTGGATTTCTGTAGCCACTCAAGGCATAGTTTCCCTACACTGTATGTTGTAACTATCCCTGGATGTTGTCTCTGGGAATATCTAGGGTCTGGTCTGGTCATTTTGAACCCCTGTGTTTTGTTCAGGAATCTATCTTGACAGTTATTCCTGTCTGTTGGCCAGATCAACCACTTTTTCCAATCAGTATGTGTTCTGTTTTGGTGTAAAATATTAGAAACGTCTATCTCCACATCAGTAGAGCTGTCACTATCAGGTATGGGTTTCGGAATAGACGGTGTATTCAAGTCTTTTATCTTAGCTAGGCCAAGACAAGTAGTTTGTTGAATTGTGTCATTCAAGAATATCATTTGTTCTGGGATCATGCAGGCCCTAAACAGTGCTTCTGGGCCTTGTACTTGCCAATCTTTGGAACCCCAGATTGTTTTTGTTTCAATGGTGTTTTTCCAAAATTCGAAACCTTTATTTTATTATTATTATTTTTATTTATTTAAGCTTTTATCGCGCACAGCTACCCACAATGGGTTTCCCGGCGCCAGGGATAGACTGAAGAAGAAAGGAGGGTGCATCACCTGACTTGAGGCCACAACCAACTATTGGCAACGCTTAGTGAAAAGTAGAGTCTTCAGAGCCCTACGGAAGCGAAGTAGGTTGGTCTCTGATTTTAGTGCCAGTGGGAGGGAGTTCCAATATTTAGGGCCCAAAATAGAGAAGGAGCGGCCTCCCATTTTTGTCAGCTTCCATCTTGGCACTGTGAAATTGCCAGTGTCCGATGACCTTAGTGAGCGCAAGGGTCTGTAGGGTTTTACCAGCCCTTGAATATAGGCTGGAGCGCTGCCCTGCTTGGCCTTGAACATGTAACAGAGTGCCTTGAATGTAACACGTTCAGGGACGCTCAGCCAGTGAAGATCACGCAAGGCGGCAGCGGCTGAAGTGCGTCTAGGAACGTTCTTTAGCAGGCGCGCAGGCGCATTTTGCACAACCTGAAGCACATGTATGGTGGCTTTATCTGCGCCCAGGTAGAGAATGTTGCCATAGTCCAGGCGTGATGTTACAAGTGCCTGGACTACGGTTCTGCGGGAGGAGAGGGGGAGCATCCACAGAATCTTATAAAGCCACCGCAGCGTTGAGAAGCAAATGGCTGCAACCTTAGTGGCCTGTTGCCTCATAGTTAGCCTGTCGTCAATAATGACGCCCAGGTTACTAACTGCAGTGGATGGTGTTGGCGCATTTCCCAGTTCGATGGGCCAATGGCGGGGACCCCAGAGATGTTTGTTCCGACCTAGAATGACCACCTCGGTCTTCTCCCCATTCAGCTTGAGACAGTTTCTCCGCATCCAGTCGGCCACAAGAATGAGGCCAGACTTGAGTGCGGAGATATTGTTCTCGTCTCTCCCTGATAGGGAGAAGACAATCTGGGTGTCATCTGCGTAGGAGAACAGGGTTAGCCCAGCCTGTTCAACTATGGTCGCCAAGGGTTTAACATAAATATTAAATAATAAAGGGCTAAGGATTGAACCTTGGGGAACGCCGCGGGTAGATGGACAGATGGTGGAAGCTGCTTTAGAAGAAAACACTTGAAAGGTTCGGTCGTTAAGGAACGACACCACCCAGGGCAGGGCCTGGCCTGCCACACCTAGAGATTTCAGAGAGTCAATGAGGATGGAATGCGACACGGTGTCGAAGGCTGCGCTCAAATCCAGCAGGATGAGCGCCATGGTGTTTCCCTGATCGACACCGTGCCTAAGACTCTCTGTTACTCCCAGGAGGGCTGTCTCAGTTGAGTGCCTAGGCCGAAAGCCCGACTGAGAAGGATGGAGAAAAGCAGTGTTTTCGACTAGTTTAGAAAGCTGGGAATTTATATGTCTCTCCAGTATCTCCGAAAAGATAGGCAACAAAGATATAGGGCGAAAATTGGCGGAGTTGGAAGGATCTGCACCCGATTTTTTCAGTAGAGGTACAACCATGGCGTGTTTCCAAGGTTGGGAAACCTAATGTAGACATTTTGTCATAAAATTTTTCTGAATAAATCAATTTAGTATTTGTCAACATTGTTTTCATTCCTGTTCTATTCATTTTAAAATAAAACGTTCTTGGATCACTGTTATTAAACCCTGAGAAGTATTGGAATTTCTCAAAAAATGTTTTCGAACTGCCTTTTGGTGGAGTTGGACAGTGTTCCCACTGGTTAAAAGATAAAACATTTCTAGGCTGAGCAGTTTTATGCAAATAGTGATCACCATACTGGTTGTAGCAGTATAGATCTTCATAATTGGATGAACCCTGATAGTAATCATGTTCTGTAAATTTGGCTGACATTCATAAATCTGACATCATATTATTAATGTTTTCAAAGTCCCAGTCATCAGAGAAGGTACTAGGTGTCACAAAATCACTTAATGAAATCTTGAGCTGGTGAGGATACTTCAAGAGCTCGACCGGGCCAAAAATGTCATAATCAGTTCTGTCCCATGCTACCCCACCGGGTATTGGAATGGATGTGATGTTCACTGATGACAGTTCTCTTTTCTCGATGTGAGAGGATGTGTGTGGCTTTAGGACCAAGTTGATGTTCTGACTTGCTGTGTCCATTGTACTATATTTCCCTTAAATGAATTTTCCCAAACATAGAGCCATGATGAGCCAAAGCAGGAGGAAAAGTACACCTAACACAATCCAAAATTCAATCCATGGTGAAATTAGATATGTCCCTTTCAGTTGGTGAAAAAGTTCAATTACTTTGTTTTAAAAACTTTTTGTTGGAGGCGTTTCTTCATGCTCGCTTGGATCTTCAGAGAAATTTGTCGAAATTGATGAAGTAGCCTTATGCAGTTCTGTCAATTGTTGGAATTGTTTCCCGATTTTCATTTGTTTTTGCATTTTTATTTGTTTCATTTGCATATTCCGAGGCTACGTCGTTGTAGACAGGTGTTTCTTGACGAACTGGTGATGTTTGTGTTTCAAGAGGCACAAGTTCCATGGCTTTGTTGCATAGTCCTTTTTTATGCACTCTAGGTTTATCAAATGTGATTAGTCTCTCAGTTTGAACCTCTTGGATAGTTGCAAATTTTGGTATTCTGCTATTTCTTGGGAGTCCACTGGGCCTACTACTTATTATCGGCCACGTGATTGGGGTTTTACCAGGTCGATGGATACAACTCGGTTCTCCTTTTTACCAGCAAGTGGCGGTAGTACTACTGATCTTGTTCCGTTGATAGCTAAGGCAGGCACTGCTTTTCTGTACGAAGGCCCAAATTCCTTCTTTACCGCGATCTTTTCTCTTACCAGATCCCCAATCTTTGGAATCCAGACAGGTCTTGCTGGGACAGGTGGTTTTTCTTCAGTGGCCGTCGACTGTTGTTTCAACTTTATGTTACTCAGGTTTTTTCTTTTTTCATTTAAATCCTATAAAACAGTCAAACGATCTTTGATATCAAAGGTTTTTTCTTCTACCACTGAAGTGTGACTATCAAGGTCCTGAATATGCATTCTAGTTCCGAACAATAGTTTGTATGGAGTGAGACCTTTTAGAGAGTTTCTTGGCAGATTGTTAAGACTACGTTGGACACTTGTTAAATGTTTGACCCTCCCATCACCCGAACTTAATACCCTCGCCGTTATAGATTGCTTTATGTCCTGGTTTTTTCTTTCCACAACCGCATTTCCCTCAGGATGGAAGGGAGAAGAGTACCGCAATGCGATGCCCATACTGTTCATGGCCTCTTTGTAAGCTCGAGAGCTAAACGCAGGACCATGATCAGAATGTAGCATGCCAATTGCGTATGTGCCGATAAAGACTCGCAAATCTTTTATAACAGTTCTGGCGTCAGCTGAGTGCAGTGGTCTACATTTTTAAGTGAATTCAGTCTTAATTAATATGGGGACACATTTCTCCGACTGGATTTCTGCGTTATAGATAGCCTGATGCTATCTAATAGTGGTATCTGGGCTACAGGCTGGACCGGTACACAACTGCAATCTCTGTTGCAGTCCTTGCAATTTTTTGCAAAATAATAGATATCTACGCTCATTCCCGGCCACCAGTGCTCCGATTGTAGTTCCATCAGAGATTTCAGGATCTCTTGGTGCCTCAGACCCAACCCCATATGTGCTTCTTGTAGTAAGAAGATTCTCTGGTTCGTGTTTGGAATTACCCTATCCCCCACTCCAGGGATTCGAGCAAACGGAACGGAGTTTGCATCAATTATGTATTTATTACTGAGTGGATAGTTGAGAGGTAATGCTGCATAATCGCCTTTTAATGAGGCTTTTACCGCTAGCATGGTTTCCCCATCCATGTGTTTTTCTGAACGCTTTTCAGTGGCTACGGAAGCCGGTTGAACCGCTTCCGCTGTGGCTGTGTTAGCCAATGAATTCCCTGCAACGTGAACGCCATCACATCGATGACTCAATGCGTGTATCACGTGAGTCTTTCGGAGTTCTTTCTGCAAAAGAACTACCTGTTCCCAAAGCCTTTTATGCTTTATTGTAGCACCTGTGTCATCTTTGTAACCGTTTTTGATCCATTTCTGCATGTCACTGTTTTAGGATTTGACGCAGAAATACGAATCGCACACTCTAAGTGTGGGGAATTCGCGATCAGCATTTTCAAGCGCCATCTTTAAAGTTCTTATTTCAGCTCGCTGAGCTGAACATTTCCTGAGTGATTCCGTTTCGGTAATCCTTGGTTGGAATTTACCAGAGCGCCAGCGACCTTTAACAATCGCGCACGCTGCATCATAGGATTTATTTTCTACATCATAGTGTTGTGCGAATCTGTCCATATAGATTACGCAGGTATATTTTTTTGGAGGCAGAATTTCAGCTGGCAGAGGATATTCGCGTTCATACACTAGATCATCTAGTTTTTTCAGTTTTGGGTCAAAATAGTATTTCACGTCTTCTGTAGCAAAATAATTTTCCCATCTCTGTCCATTTTGGATCTAATACCCCTTTAACCAGGTTACGAGGACTTGTTAACGCCTCAAGGGCTGATTCTGCTGAAAAAACAGATATTCTTCTGCCTTGGGCTAGGGCTCTTTCTTTAGCTACAGCAGTTCTAACCGCAGTTCGAATTTTTTCTGTGGAGCTGAACTTCATTTCAGCTTGAGTGTACAAATGTGATTTGTAAGCTATAAATACAGTTTCTCCCTCATTAGAGGTCAGGTATGTGAATCCGCATCTTCCTGGGATGACTCGGATTACAAGATTGCTTGTGTTTTCACGGGTTTGCAATTTTGTTTTAGTTAACATGTCTGTTTGTAGTGATCTCAAAATTTCTGTGTGTTTCTGAGTCCAATTGGTTTGTTTGAAATCTGGTCTTATTTATTCATAGAAAGGTTTAACCCTCTCAGCATAATTTAGAATGTATGTTCTTCCGAAATTCAGGAAACCTAGTAGTGATTGTAAATTCTTCAGCGTTTTTGGTGCTTGAAGCACAGCACATTTCTCTAAGAAATTGTCTGCCAGGATTTTGCCTTCACTTGATAATTCATATCCTAAAAATATGACAGTTAGATGGGCAATTCGTGATTTTTTAAAGTTGAATTTGTAACCCTCTGAAGTGAGTCCAAGTATTATGGTTTTCACTCTTTTTAAGTGAGTCTCCAGGTCATCATCTGTGAGATAGTTGTCATCGACATATGATAATGCTTCATCATCATATATTTGTAGTAACTCTGTTACCCTTGCTGAGAATAATCCTGGGCTGTTCTTGAATCCCTGTGGGAGTCGGCAAAATTGTTTTTGCGATCCAAATATTGAGAAAGCGGTCAAATACCTGCTTTCAGGTGCAATGTTTTGACAGAAGAATCCATTAGAGATGTCTAATGTCGTTTTATATTTTTTGCGCACAATGTTATTCATTAGTGCTGCACTATGTGAGTTTTGTACTGCAAATGTTTTACAACAGGAGTTAAGGTGTCTGTGTCCAAGACTAGACTATATGAATTGTCTGGCTTGGAGACAGGAAACAAAGGATTGTTCATTTGAGAGGTGCATGTTTCGATCACCCCTTGGTATTCAAGTTGATCTAAGATACTGCCTTTGTGCTGTGGGCCGATTTTTTAACTGGATCTTGTGGTGAGGTGAGTCCTCATCCCATCCTACATGATTTTTGTACAAAGCAGGAGCGTGGGCTACTGCCCATTTTCTTGCCAATGTGTATTTTTTATGAATCTGGATGTGATTTGAGAAGGCAGGCATAATCATTTCTCCGCCATGAGGGCACTCCTTGACAAACTCTGGTGGCCAGTCTTTCTCAGCTAACAGAATGTCATAGCCTTTTGAAAGTTTTTCCCAAAAGAGACCTTTTATTTTCCTAGTTTTATCTCCCTCTACACGTAATGTCATTTCATATAGTTTATGGGGCACACTAACTCGTGTGTCTGCAGTTTCCACCTGAATGTACTCATTCATGTCCACTGTCTCCGGAAGATTCATCAGGATCTTGCGAGCTATGCTCACTTCTGCTGCGCTGTCTAGCATTGTCTGTTCCCACTCTCCGTTTTTCAGCTGTGTCCTCAGAATTCTCGGCATGTTTAATCTTAATACTTGCTACCTTATTTCTGGGATATTTAATTTTTTTATTCTGATGAGCAGGTTCCTTGTCTTTGGACTTGACGTGCTCTTCTCTGTGTTCTGACCGTCCTCTTCTTTCCGATTTCTGTGAGGAAGATCGAGAAAGATTCAGTGAGAAGGATCGAGAGGGACGTGTATCAACATCTTGATATCTGTCTGGTTTTCTTATTTTATCCCTATCTCTAAGGTTGTATCTTTTTTCAGAGGGTTCCCTTTGGGGAGACTTGTCTTCTCGGCCTGGAGATCTCTCTCTACGCTGAGGAGGCCTTCCTCTGGACCGGAAACGTTTTTCCCTGGGAATGGAACTCTTTTTTGGAGTTTTTAAATTATTTTTAATTAAAAAAAATTTCAGGATTTTCAGTTAGTTGGGGTTTTACCGGTTTCCCACCCAAACTATCTCTTCCTAGCTCTTCATAGGATTTTTCTATGATTCTGGCGAGTTCAAATAGTTGTTCTGCTATATCTGTTTCCTTCAATTTCTGGCGGATCGTTATATCATCTCTTGCCACTTGAACTAATTCTCTATATGCCTTTGTTACTTCTTTTAGTTTAACTAGGAGTTGTTCACTTGACATTATTTCGTAGTCTGGGTGTGTTGCAAAGTTGCATAGGACCAGCCCCGTTTCTTCTGGTCTACCTAGTGGACCGAGCCTGGTGATGTGATCATTATGTTTTAGGGCGCCTTTAAACCAGAGCAGGTACTCTTGGTATTTTAGTGGAATTTCACTCTCCTCGAAAGGAGTGTATTCATCCGGAGGTTCCTCTATTTTGTAATAGTGGAAGTCTTTTGTCGTAGCGTGTGCTGCTGAAAATGTATCCATGAATAGAATACCTCTGTCTGCCGATATTCATGTGCCTCTATCATGAATATGACTGTACCACCTCGTGCTGTCAGTCCATTTTCTATAAGTTTTGAGTTGTAGTTCTTCTTACATTGACCGGAATGATTATAGCATCCGGGTCGGTTTCATGGAGACTTGTGTCTTCCTCTAAAAGTCGAGCGGCTATTCTTGCTCGCTCCCTTTCTTCGTCACTTTCTGCCATTTAACTGACTGAAAGTTTTCTGTTGCAGATCGAGTTTCAAGGAAACAAAGATTAGGTGCACAATATTTTGGAACACTGCATCCTTCAACGTTGATCAAACCAAAAACTAATACATAGGATTCTCATCCTACTAAGTTCCGGTGGATATTAACCTTTCACCCACTCCAGACGTCTATTGGAGTTTTTACGGGGAAATGGTTCTGTGTGAAAAAGCACGACTGAGATACTCTAGTGTCTTGCGTTAGATTATCGCCTTACCAAACGTTGGGCGCCATGTAGTGTAGTTCCTATTTTCCCAATAGGCTCTGCGCATTGGAATTACATAAACTGCAGTGTAGACGTAGGACTGAGGTCATCTAGGTCTCTACTGACTATGTTAAACTTAATTTAGGTTTGCGCCAGCTAGCTCAGAGGTCACTGGAAACTTTCTTGAATGAATAGGGAGGGACAAGATCCCCTGGCTCAGACAAGAAGGGATTCAGTTTCCGACAACCGCATAAACATGACAACTTTGCTCCCTCAGAATAAGAGTATATCTCTAGAGTTGTGTGAAAACAATAGACAGCTATTTCACTCAGTCAGCAGTGCATACTTAGTTTCACCAGAATGCAGAGAAATAGAGAGACGGGCGTTTTCAAAAAAAAGTTTTTATTTATTGAGCAGTCTTCTTTCTCATGCAAGAGAAATGAATTGCCACAATTGCAATACTTAAAGTAAAGTAAAGTGTGTACAGTAAAAGTAGTATTATGAAATAATACTGTAAAAGCATTGATATGGTTTCTTAGCCATTTGATACTTTAAAATGGATAAAATATATACATACATAAATACATTGACTAACTTAAGTACTCAACTGGTGCTTCTAACTAAGCCTACCCCGGTGTACCTGACCTAAGCCTAATACGTGAGATGGGATGAGTAAGTAGCAGTTTTAAGTTAAGTTGGTTAAGATAATTTTGCCAAGAATCTGCATCAAGAATTCTCTTAAGGGTTTAGTCAGCTCCGTACCGTGGTAATAGAATGTGGGAGGTCTGGTATCTCTTTCCTCAGGACTCGATATCCCAGCAACCCGCAAGGGTAGGCTGGAAACACCAGAGCTGGATTTTCTCGGCTGGAGAAAAAGACAGCGTTTCTCTCAGTGCGTCAAACAGGAGGGGCGGCTTCCGTGGGCACTCGCATCATCTGGGCTCTCGGGCAAGTAGATGGCCGCTCTGTTCCAAACCACCGTGTGTTTGCTTAAGGCAACTGTTGGTATTTTATACCTGGAAGGTGCAGAGTTTGACGTAAGGTTGGACATAAGACGTCACTAAGAACTAACAGTTCTTTCTGGACTTCAGGAGTTCTTGTTCAAATCAAAACAAAAGCAGGGGAGGTTTCCCGGGCTGCTGGAGCGCGTTGTGCTTTCTAGGAGTCGATGGGAGTAGCCGTGCTGTGCTTTGGATTGCATGGGCTATTACTGAATATGAATCTGATTCTTATGCCTTTATCAGGATATTATTGATTATAACCTCACAAGGGCATAAATCGGGAATATAGAATTAGGGTCCTAGATATGAACACAACACCCTTATTTTAATCCAGTTTCTCCTCCCATTTTCTTCATCAGTGCCCTCTTCCGCCTGCACCCTTGGTGGCTCACAGATGTATCCCCTGAATTTATTGCAGGCCCCCCAAATCCTGTTCCACTTCCGAGGACAACCGCAACGGATGAACACTGTCCTCTCGGCCACCATAGCTGTGTCCATGTCTTTGCACCATGCGACGTGTGTCGGTGATTCTACTGAGTCCCATTTTTGTGCGATATTGCGTTTTGCAACCATTATCCCCAGCGTGGCCCAATCCTGTGTTGGACAAGTAAGGTCATTCAGTTCCCAAACATTTAGTAAACATCTCTTGGGTTCTGGCACTAATGATACTTCCTCTGCTTGCGATATTGTTCTCATCACCTTTACCCAATACTCCATGATCTTCGGGCATTGCCACATGGTATGTGTTAGAAATGGGATCTCTGGTTGGCTAAGGCTTGCGCCAAAACCAGGCAGAGACCACCTCTCTACGTCAGGGCAAGGGAGTTACACGCCAAGATAACCCCTGCTCACCCCCTTGGTAACGTGACACGAGCAGTAAGGCTGATCCCGGAGGCTTTGTAAGTTAAGCATTTGCGCACGCACCCAGCAACAACACCCAAGGCCCACCACAAAGGAAACTCCACACAAGGTTATATATAAAAATAGCCTTTGTATTATACCAAACACATTAGATAATAAACGCACACTTTACAATGTGCCACTGGCAAGGGCAGAATTTACAGGTGATTATATACACGGGACAGGGCCACATGGACCACTGTCAGGAATAAGCACTTTTAGAACTAGCACTTGGTAGAATTAGCACTTTGTAGGAATAACACTTAGAACATAGCACATATAATAACTGTAGCACCAAATAGCAAATGTAGCACACAACCAGTAATCACTGGTAAAAGGTAAGTACCACCTACGCAATCCTAAACACCTTAGGCAAATATCACGCAGGGAACCATGAACTCACTAGCATCACTCTACTAGGGCAAACAACCTCCTAAGCATATAAAATACTTATAGAGGGATAGGCATAAAGGTATTGCATAAATCACATTAGGCAGGTAATCACATTGGCGCCTAAAAGTACACAGAACTGACCCTAGGCCTACCTGGCCTCTCAGGGGCTTACAGGCCCAGTGTCTAGAATGTCTGGGCTGGCTGCGCAGGCAGCCAAAGAAGATGCGCAAGGGGCCTAAACGTAGCAGCTGCCCACTAAGTGCTGGGCAGCTGGGGATCTCCTCTGCACTGGGGGAGCAGCCTGCTGTCAACCGGGGGTGCTCTACCCTTGGAAATGCCCCAATGCACGTGGAGCCTCGTGGGCTCTAAACAACACAATGCCCCCGTCGTTGGAGCCTCGTGGGCTCTGAAGAAATATTCGGCCAAATGTGGGAGCCTCTTGGGCTCTAGCCAACAATGGGCCCGCAAATCAACGTTGGAGCCACGGGGCTCGGAGTCGCCAGCAAATGCGCCAAATGCTGTGAAATGCCCCCGCACCGGTGGAGCCTCTCAGGCTCTAGACACCGCACCGGCAGGAGGGGATGGGCGGGCACCGGCAATGTGCCCCGATGCCCCTCTCCGCAACACTGAATACTGGGGCACCACTCACCGGCTGCTCAGGGGCGCTCCTCGTCTTGGCTCTCCTGTCGGGGCTGCTCCGGGACTCCTCCGTCCTCGAACACTTGTAGCGCGGGGCTCTCCTTCAACACCGGACCCCCGCCTACACTTTCAGCCGCTCTCCTCTCGCTGCTGGGCCCCACGGCAGTCAGGGGCTCTCCCACGCTCCCCACAGCACTCTGGGGCTCTCCCTCGCTACCGGGAGCCCGGGGGGAAGAGCTTGCTACCTCTTTCCGGTGCAGGAGCATGGGGTAGGCTCCCATCTGGTTCCTGCTGGGGCAGCAGCCAATGACAGCGCGGGTCGCCCGGCGAGCCTCCCGCAGCCTTAAGCAATGGCAGCGCGGCTCCCCAGGTGACATCAGCTGCTGCTTCCTCGGCTTGCTCTCGGCCCCGGCAACCTCAAACTCAGTGAAAATGAGGGGCTCGGCTCCCTCAAGAGGCACACAGCTGCGGGGTAGGCACCCGCGCCGAAAAGGAAGGCAAGGGGGGGATCCCCACGCCGGCTAATCCCTCGAGGCAAGGGCTTGCAGCTCCGGGCTGCAGAGGAAATCAACAGCGCTCCTGGACAAGAGGAACAAAGCGCCCCAAAGAAATAAAAGTAAAGCGCTCCCTGGCGCTAGGGGAAACAAAATCACCAGTCCATGCAAAGTCCTTAGGAAGGCAGGGGAGGGGCAAAGGCTGGGCCCAGGGGCCAGCTCACAGGGCCCTCCAGGCAGGGAGGCAGTCCCCAGTGGCGGTCCTCCTGGCGCCCAGCAGCAGCAGCAGGCCCCCCTCAAGCTAGGATCAGCAAGAACATTTTTCAATGGGTCACAGCCCCTTTTTATACAGTTACATTCTTTGTCTGGGTCTGCAGGGTGGGGGGAAAACCAGACACAGCTGGTTCTGGAGCACTCTGTTGTGCCCAGCCCCTCTTCCCATTCACTGGCCAGACTAGGGACATCAGACTCACCACAGGGGGCGGAGCCAGCATTGTGTAGGAAAAGCCCAGCCTTATTCAGGTGCACTCCTCCCACCCATCTGGCTGTCAATCTCCCTATTCACACCGGGGCAGACCCATCTGACTCCTGGAGCCAAGCTCAACAGCCAGCTCCAGCCAATCACAAGCCAGACAGTCGCTGCACCTTTATTACACAGACATGCCAAATTCTAGAAGTGACACTTCCACTCCAGACACATTAACGCCACACACATCCTCGCGTAGCATTCAATCTCACGAGTCTGCACATACCAAACTCGAGACCGCACTCCCCACGCATCAGGAACTAGTATGGACACATACATTCCCCATGCATTCCTATGGGAGGGCAGGCCAACCTCAGCACACGCACGCACTTTACACTGGGACACAGTGGTAAAGTGTGCAGAAGCCAAAAATCACTAGCACCAGGTCACATTTAAAAGCAAAAAGTTTAGGGGTGAACCTGCCAGAAGGGCCAAGTCCAACAGTATGATAAAATGTACCCTCCTCCCCACACCGACTTAGGCAATGCGGGTGTGATTTTGTACCTATCCTGTAAAGGGTGAGCCTAGTGTAGTAGGTTCGATGTAATATTTTGAGCTGCACCAACCTGAGTTTTGAAGGTATTCCCACCTCCCGTGGGGAAGCGAGTGCCTCCTGCCAGTCAGTGTTGTAAAGATCCCCCACATCACGGGGCCACTTCTACCTGAGTGCCACCGTAGGATCAGGTAAGTTGTTAACTAATTGCGGTAGGTGAGAGAGGTAGCCTGTTTATGCATGCAGTCTCTCAGTAGTCTATCTTCTAGGGGTGTGGCCTCCGGGACCTCGGTACCAGGTGCTAAGGCAGCTTGCAGTGCGTGTTTTACCTGCATATGTCGAAAGATTTCGGAGGGTGCCAGTTCATACTGTTGTTTGAATGTAATTACTTCCCCTTTGCTCCACATGTCGGCCACCGAGAATATGTCGATTGCGTCCTATTGAGCGGACCCCTTACAATTCCTAAGTCTTCCCAATCGCTGTGTATCACAAAGAGGGGTAAGTTGGGTTATAGCCCAGCCTAATTTAGTGCGTGCTGTGTGCCATATGGTGACTGTATGTTTTGTGTCCCCTAGTGATGAGGGAGCTTGCTTTTTGTTATAAAAGGGCAGACAGCATACCTTCTGCTCCTAATCCGAATCTGTCTGCTTTGAGTGCAGGGTCCGTTTGTGGGGCATGTATCCATTGATTAATGACTTTCAACTGAGCTGCCCAATAGTATAATTGTATGTTTGGGAATGATACTCCTTCGTCATACCACCCTTTAACCAACTTGTCCTGCATTATGGGTGCTGGTTTGTTCCCCCACTGCAGACTAGAAACCTGAGCTGCTATCGTTTTGAAGAAGCTTGGTGGCACTGGGAAAGGTGTCTTTTCCAGTGTGTACAGGAATCGAGGGAGCGCTATCATTTTAAAAAGCGCTGCCTTTCCCAGCAGTGGTACAAAAGGGAGTGGTGATGGACGGAGCATCTAAATCAATCAAACACTCAAACCCAGTCGAAAGATCTGGGTTTAATCCATCACCATTCTTTAGCCCACTCTGCCACCCCAGTTCAGACATGGCTATATGCAAATCAGTCTGACCCTGTGCCTCATGGGAACAGTTCAGCCCGAACTGCCAAGCCATGTCTTCCCTGGACCGGAAACAAGCTTCCGAGGACCGGTTTCTGGCATTCCTGCCGTCTTCAGCCCGGCTTGCTTGAATCCAGTGGCAAAGTGAGCAAGGGACTCACGTCTGAGCATACCCTGCCACACTTATGGCGGCCAAAAGCGGTACAAAAGGGGGTGGTGATGGACGGAACATCTGAATCAATCAAACACTCAAACCCAGTCAAAAGATTTGGGTTTAATCCATCACCATTCTTTAGCTCACTCAGCCACCCCAGTTCAGACATGGCTATATGCAAATCAGTCGGACCCTGTGCCTCATGGGAACAGTCCAGCCTGAACTGCCAAGCCATGTCTTCCCTGGACCGGAAACAAGCTTCTGAGGACCGGTTTCTGGCATTCCAGCCGTCTTCAGCCCGGCTTGCTTGAATCCAGTGGCAAAGTGAGCAAGGGACTCACGTCTGAGCATACCCTGCCACACTTATGGCGGCCAAAAGCAGTACAAAAGGGGGTGGTGATGGACGGAGTATCTGAATCAATCAAACACTCAAACCTAGTCAAAAGATCTGGGTTTAATCCATCACCATTCTTTAGCCCACTCTGCCACCCCAGTTCAGACATGGATATATGCAAATCAGTCTGACCCTGTGCCTCATGGGAACAGTCCAGCCCGAATTGCCCAGCAGTGTCAGTGGTAATGCGCCCCAATGTACCGCATCCCTTTTTAAACGTTCCAATGGAGGCATGAGATTTCTTTTAAGATTTTATCTGGGTTAGCTGTTATATATATATACCTAGATATTGAAATGCGTCTTCCATGATCAGCAGTGGACAATCTGTTGGGAGTTGAGGTGGTGGGCCATGAAGTACAAACAAGATCGATTTGGACCAGTTTATCATGGAACCAGATGCCCGACCAAACAGTTCACATGTATTCAAGAGTACCAGTATGGAGCGCCTAGTGGAGGCCATATATAATAATACAGTTTTAAAGAAACAAGGGAACCCTTTAGGTAATCAAGGTACTGGGGTCTAGTATATAGCAAGCAACAATGGTCCTTAATATAAACAATTTAAGAAAAAGATGCAATTATATACAACAATCTGTACTATAGGTAAGCATGTGTCCAGCCGGACACTGATTTAATCAATGTTTAAGGTTTAAGACAAAATATAAGGCGAACAGTTACAAAGTGGGATACAGTCCTGTATCCAGTATATAAAACATAAATGACAAAACAAGAGAAAGGTTTTGCAGGCAATTCAAGAAAGGAGGCGCTAGTAATAGAATAAAGAGTTCAACTTGCTGGCCTCATGTAGTTTTACATATTTCAATGACAATTTATGCGTTACTACATTAACAGTCGACGGCGTTTCGATCCTATGTACAATAAAGGATCATCATCAGGACTCAATTAGATTGCCTGATTATGCAAAGCCTGTGGAAAGGGAAGCAAGGGGAAAAAGGGACAGGTTTTAGCCCTTTGGCAAACACAGTATTGCACTGCTGCTATCCATGCCATACTTAACGTGAAACCAGCAATTCGTGCGTGAATTTTGTACGTGTCACGCATTCCGTGAACCAGTTTGTGATTTGTGACTTAGGGAGTAAGTGGAAGTGCTGGTGAGGCGTGGGGCCGTGGATTTAGAACGGTTAATTTAGGCTGGGGTCGGGTGGAACAATCGGGGGATCGCACCTCCTGGGGGCTCAGCTCATGGGATCGGCAGAGATGCGGGGTGATGGGTCCAATGCAAGGAGTATTGGATGCCTGTGGGAGATGCAGTAGGATTTAGTCAGAGGGCATGATCGGTATCGTGAGTTAATTGTTGATCAGGGGGGAATATAGCCTGTTACCTGTTGAAGAGTCAATGTGCTCAGACATTAGGAAGGCGCATTAGTTGTACGTGGCATCAGCGGTTGCAAGCGGCAATCAGGGTGGGTTGCGGTATAAAAAGCTGCAACCAAGTGAAGTACAGCCTATGGAGGGAGTAATGGGGGGAAAAATACGGGGTTAAGGTGCCTGTTTATGGGAGGGGCGGGCGGGGGGCCAAAGGAAGGAGCCTTACCGGGAATTTGAATTCTGTTGCGATGAGCAAATTGCTCAGAAATAATTTGGATCCCCTCTAGTGCGGGAATTCCGGTGAAGGTAGGCGATAACAACCAGTATTTCGGCAGGTAGCCTGATTCTGGAAAATTCAATAAAGGCTAAATGAGGTAGCTAGCACGGACGATTCCAACGTTCGGACAACAATTAGATTATCTAGGGGAGCCTAAGCGAAGCCTTACCTTAATGTCCTAGATGGGAAATCCTGGCGTCCTTCCGGCTCAATGGCGCTGTGAGGGAACCAAGTGGGAGTAAACCCGGTATTATTAATCTCGCACCAGGATAGGCGCCATCTTGTGAGTGGCCGAGGTAGAGTTTACACGTGGTGTGTAAGGCAGGTGCAGCGGCCATCTTAGTGGTGGCAAGGGACCTTGGGCTTCAGAAGCCGTAATGTCGGCGGGCAATAGGAACGGTTAGCTCTAGCAATCTCGGGACAGTGAATGAATACAAGAGAGAGCCTGCGTGTATTAAGGAAACAATCCAGACATAATTAACCTTATAATCATTCCAGTACCTTAGAAACAATGGGTCCTGAGTTTCAGCAGATACAACGGGGCAGGCAATTGGCGGCTATATTGGGACGGTGAATAAGGTGCGACTGAATCCGAGTCGGGAAGGGGATGATTAAGGGCCCAGCACCATAGGACGTTTGTTTGTAAGGAACAATTAAAGACATATATTTACAAAGAACCAATCATTATGTACAAAAATTATGTACATATATTTACAAAAAACAATCATTATGTACAAAAAACATCAAAAAAACGGAATAGGAACAAGGTTCGAAAGTGGGCACCCATATTTCATACAACAGTGACATTGTTTATATTTTTCAGAGCAGGGAGGTCCAATCTTCATTTCGGTTGAGACCGTTCTTAATACTGTCCAATAATATGAACATTTTAAGTTCCTCTTTGTTGAGTAGCAACAACATGTCGCCTCCGCTGGGAGGTAACTTCAAAGCTTTCAGAACTGTCCATTTAAAATCATTTTCCGAATGGCCTTTTTGTTGGTAGTGGTCAACCAGAGGAGCATTGGGTGTTTTGCAGCGTACCCGGCTCCGGTGTTGTCCAATCCTGGTCTTTATTTTTTGCTTGGTCTGGCCAACATAAATACATGGACATAAGCATTGGATCAGATAAATAACATCGCTGGTATTACAATTGCTGAAAGACTGAGAGGTAATCTTTACATTGTTAAATATGAAGGATTTACCTTCCATTGTGTAATCGCAGACATTACATGAGCCACATTTAGCATGTCCCTCAAGGGTTGTCTGATTCCAATGTGCGTCTAATGTTAGGCGCTGTGGGGGGCTTGGGAGTGCTGCCCTCACCAGGTGATTCTTGAGATTGGAGCTTTTTCGAAATGCAAAAATGTGACGTTCAATTTTAAGGTTTCCAGCATTAAGTAAGGGCCAGTGTTTCAGAATGGACTTTCTCAAAGAGTTCGATACTGGAGAGAATGTTGTTACGCAAGCAGTCTTGGTACCAGGGTATTTTTGTTTGAGGCTGAGAAGGACCTCCCTTGGGCAGTACCAAGCTCTTTTGGCTGTCCTACGGACTATCTTATTAGGATACCCTCTGTCTTTGAGTTTATTGGATAGTACAGAAGCTTCCCTAAAGTAGTCCTCTTTGGCAAAACAATTCCTCCTAACTCTCAAGAATTGAGAGTATGGTAGTGAATCCCTTAAAGCTCTTGGGTGGTTGCTGGAGTAACTAAGGAGAATCTTGCGTTCAGTGGGCTTGTGATAGAGTTTGGTATGCAGGCAGCCGTCAAGGTGATAGATAGTTAAGTCAAGGAAGGAACTGGAGGAACGATCGACTGTGCTGGTAAATGTAAAACCTTAACAGTTGTTATTGAGCCAGTGAATAAATTGCTGGAGAATGTTATTGTCTTGATCCCAAATGAGAAAAATGTCATCTATATACCGTCTCCAAATGGAGACGGCAGATGAAAATGGGTTGGTAGTGGAGAGTATGGTATGCTTCTCGATGTCGTCCATAAACAATATGGTCAAATTTGGAGCAAAAATAGCGCCCATGGACGTGCCCTTTGTTGCTGGTAGAATTGTTGGTCAAACATAAAAAAGTTTCTAGTAAGACACAATTCGAGGAGTTGCAAGATAAAAAGTGTGGGTACTCTGTGGGGTCTGGGTCTAGAGTCTAAAGTGCTTTGTATCACTAGCATGGCCTCAACCTGAGGAATATTCGTGTACAATAATTCGACGTCAAGAGTACGCAACCTTTGATTACCTTCAGAAAACGGGAGTTCTTCAATGAGGTTGACCATCGCCATGCTATCTCTCACATAGCATTGGGTAATGGGAAAAAAATCTTTAATGAAGAAATTAACAAAGTATCCTAAGGGTTCCAAAATGGAGCCACAACCAGATACTATGAGTCTTCCAGGGGGATTAGTAACACTTTTGTGGACCTTAGGGAGGGTATATATGATAGGTGTTCTGGCAGATTTAACATTTAGAAAGGAGAATTCCTTTTGGCTAATGAAACCAGATTCCATATATTTTGTCTTAAACCTTAAACATTGATTAAATCAGTGTCCGGCTGGACACGTGCTTACCTATAGTACAGATTGTTGGATATAATTGCATCTTTTTCTTAAATTGTTTATATTAAGGACCATTGTTGCTTGCTATATATATAATAATACGTCATCCGCTTATAGTGAGATGCGGTCTTCACACCCTTCCGCTCATCTAATTCCTCGGATCATTGGTACCCACCTAATCCATGCTGACAGCGGCTCCAGTACAAGGGCAAAGAGCAACGGTGACAGGGTAGCCTTGGCGTGTGCCACGTGTTATTGGAAAGTCTTTGGAAATGTGACCATTGGCCGTAACATGTGCCATCGGTTTAGTATATAGCAGACGTATCCATGCGTAGAATTTAGGGCCAAAGCCCAAGTGATTAGGCACAGTGAATAGGAAGGGCCATTCAACCATATCGAACGCCATTCGAGCGTCCAAGGAAAGTATGACCGCTGGTTCCTGAATATATGGGATACGGGCCATCACAACGTGCAGGCGTCTCAGGTTCAGAGCCGTGTTCCTGCCCAGCATGAAACCGGACTGGTCCGGATGTATCAGGGTCACAGGGTGTGGCGTTAGCCTGATCGCGAGTAGTTTCGCAAGGATTTTAGCCTCTGCATTGATTAAAGATATTGGGCGATGCGAGGTGCATTCTTCAGGGGGCTTTCCAGGTTTTGGGATCGCCACTATGGTGGCTAATCGTTGATCTGGTGGGAGTTCACCTGTCTGCAGACTATCGCAATACATATGTAACAGGTGTGAGTTCAATGGGTATACCATTAGGTCCCACTGCCTTCCCAGATTGCAGTGAACCGATCGCCACCTGTAGCTCTTCGACCGTAAGATCGGCCTCAAGCGTAAGGGCTGCCTCCGGTGTGAGTTTGGGCATAGCAATATCTTTTATGTAAGTCAGCGCTTCTTCCATAGTCATAGTTTATAGTGACGTGTAAACCTGCTGAAAGTGTTGTGCTAGTGTATGCACTATTGTCTGCGGGTCAGTCGTCACCAGATCGTCCCTCGCCCAGATTCGTGCTATCCATTTTTTCCCTTGCTCCCTTTTATCGAGCAGCGCCAGGAGTTTTCCTGCCTTGTAGCCGGTTTCGTATATCTTATGCTGGTTGGCCATCAGTCGCAAGTTAGTCGCTTCCCTAAGATATTCCCTGTGCTGTTGTTGTTTAAGATGCAAAAACTGGGATGTAGTCGGTTGGGTTATCGGTGTGT
This sequence comes from Lissotriton vulgaris, assembly GCF_964263255.1. NCBI lineage: Eukaryota > Metazoa > Chordata > Amphibia > Caudata > Salamandridae > Lissotriton > Lissotriton vulgaris. The sequence goes on from NC_141691.1 coordinate 1,997,637,955, forward strand.
TGGCCATCAGTGTTATGTAGTTCTAAATTTATAGCATTTAGTTCCTGCTGCTTTTCCCGCTTATGACCTACAATAGAAGCAATGGACTGCCCTCTGAGAACAGTTTTGTAGGCCTCCCACAGGGTAGTCGGGGAGCAGGTCGACAGGACATTTACTTGAAAATAGTGTTGTGTTGCAGTGGTGATACCCTTCTTGATCTTGGGGACCTGCAGGTAACCAGGGCGTATGGGATAGACACGCTGCCGCACCTTGTGGTGATATGTGAATGTTAAAAGCACTGGGGAATGGTCAGAGATGCCTCTCTGGACCTAATCTCAATATTTTCAACATTTCTCAAACTATCTGCTGATGCGAGAAAGTAATCTATTCTAGACAGACTACTGGGAACCCCAGATTGGAAAGTGAATTGTCCTGCTGTGGGGTGGGAACACCTCCATATGTCAGTGAGCCCTAACGTGTCTATAAAGCTCCCAAGGCGAGAGACGCCAGTTGCGTGTACCCTCGCGGGGTATCGGTCTAGGGTCCCATCTATAGTCGCATTAAAGTCTCCTCCAATCAGCAGTTCCCATTCCGGAAGATCAAGTGAAAAGTCACTGAGTGCTTGGAGCGTTACAGCATGAAGGGCTGGGGAATGTAGACTGATACTATATTGATAGATCGCCCCTCCCATTGACCAGCAATGGCCGCAAAGCAGCCGCAGTCGTCTGTCTTTGTTTTATGTATTATCAGCGGTGACTGTTTTCTGACTAAGATACCTACATCCCTTGAGCCAGAAGAGAACTCCGAATGTGCAATCATTTTAAACCCCCAACTGTCTAACGCCTTACAAGTGGCACCAGTGAGATGCGTCTCTTGTAGCAGTATCACCGTCTGGGAGCAGCGTTTTAAACATTGTAAAACTAAACCTCTCTTTATTTTGACCCCCAGGCCATGCACATTCCACGTAATCAAGGACAGGGGAGCTACTTGGGACATGGGAAACACCCTCGGATCAGGGTCTGGTGGGTCCCGGCTTGTCATAACTGGCATGATGTACAAGTAGTGCTACGGAATCATGTGTGCAATGTACTTGTCGACCACTGTCTGAGAATGTTTCATATATGAGTGCCTTACTTGAAACTATAATAAGGAAAAAACATAACCATAATAACAATCCCACTCCATCGACCCCCCACCCTGCCTCCCTGCTAGACGGAATCGAAACTACCCGCCACCCCAACTTTGCAGAGTGCTCAATACCCAATCCCAAGAACAGTACTTACGTGTAGGGGGTGAGAAGTCCACGGGATGCCGTAGTCTATCCCCACCCCAAAGGCAATCTTTCAACAAAGTTCTGCTGCATCTTTTCGGTAATTCTGCTGCTGAGGCCTTTCTTTCACCCCCAAGCAGGGGGATGGGGGGGTGTAATCAGGTTCGCCAATTCCCTTTTGTCACAAAGTCCTCTCCAAATGCATGCTCAAGCCGTGTAATCTTCACTTGGTTTTGGTGAGTCCCAATTGTGCATTATCACTTGTCATCATTCCTCGGCCTCTGACCATTGCGTACTGTCTTCCTCCTGTTCTTTTCTGCGATCCCTGGAGTCATCTTCCTCCCTCCGCTGCTGGTTGCATCTCTCCAACCGTCTGGACCCCTCGACTCGTCGCCATACTTCGAGCCAGTCGTGGGCTTCCTCCGGTGTGTCAAAAAACCATGGTTTTCCATCCGCTACTACCCGCAGCTTCTCCGGAAATAGAATGGAACAAGGTAGCTCCCTTCGTCTAAGTAATTTCTTTATCTCAAGGTAGCTCCTGCGACGTTTAGTAACTGCCGTTGTGTAATCTGGGAAAAAGGAAACCACAGAGTTGTGAATGCGCTGCGGCGGAGCCACTCTTGCTGTTCGCAGTATAGCATCCCTATTGCGGAAGTAAAAAATGCGGGCCAGTACTGGTCTGGGGCGCCCCAGGCTTGGGCCTTCCCCCCGGCACCCTGTGTGCTATATCCACGGAGATAAAGGTTGAGAGTCCTCTGGGCTGAAGTCTAGTCTTTATGAAATCCTCAATATAAAGGTCCATGGCTGGACTCCCTTCTCTTTCGGGAATGCCAGTGATTCTGACTTATTGCGGCAGGAGCGCCCTTCCTGGTCATCCAGGTTTGCCGCCATGAGTCTATTATCTGCTTCCAAGTGGCTGACCTTTTTGAGCAGTGTGGCAGAGTCTTTAGACAGGGATTTAGTCACTTGCTTCACCTCCGTGACCCTGGCGGTCATCTTTTGAAAGTAGGCCCTCAGAAAAGAGACATCGGTGGAAATGGAACCCACCGTCGATTGTACATTGGTGAGAGCAGTCATGATGTCTTCCAGCGTCACTATACTCACTCCTTCCCCATCCGGGCCTTGTCCGTTACGTCTTTGTGTTCCGGCAGAGCAGGAAATTCTCTTGCATATGCGTATTTATCTAGCTTTACCTGAGAGGTTCTGCGTGGACCTCTGCCCCCCATCCTTGGCCGATTAATATAGCGTTGGCCGGTAGTCGCCGCCGCCTGCCACGGAACCTCACTCGACGAGCTGCCTCTCTGTTTTTCCGCCGCACCAGAAACGTGTGGGCAGTGGGGCACTGGTCCAAGAATGTCCGCACAACAAAGGTGAACTCATTGATCAGGGGCACACTGGCAGCCTGTGTGTTTTCTGCTTGGTTCACAGGGTCTTCGATCAGTTGATCAGTGTTCATGTACAGCGTCGGCCCGGGGGGTGCCGCCCAAGGAAGCACTATCGTTACTTGCGCCGGGAGCCGAGTATTTACGGTTTCCCTGGAGCAACAGTCATGCCCTCCTTCGCCTGTGCGTCATTGCCCAGTGTTTTTGGTTCACTTCCCAGGCTCCCTACTGAAAGCGCAGCGTTAAAATTCTCTGCGGCCACGAAGTGGAGACAATATGCATTTCAAACTCCTGGCTTCTTGTCGCCTCAGGCGGGCCTCGGTACCAATTGAGGCCCCGGCTTCGCCCGGGTGTCCAGGCCACTTTCTCCATTAGGGCGTACAGAGTAGTTTTAACTTTCTTTTATGGGGCTTTTCTGTGCTTATATATTTGCTCTTGGCCCGAGATCCGGCCACGTACGTCTCGAGGCGGCCACCAGTGCCTTCGGGTCTCGGCTAAAGAGGATTTCTAATTGCAATTTTATTGATCAAACATGAAATATTTTTCTGCCTTTCAATTCAAATATCAGCACATACTAAATGTAATAAGACAACCCAATATTATCCCATGGGACAGGTAGGCCTCACAGTAGTGAAAAATGGATTCATAGGTTTTCACTACTAGGACATGTAGAACTTAAAAGTATATGTACAACCTGTTAATTACCTTGCCCTATTGGGTACCTAGAGTTTACCTAAGGGGTGAAATATATGCAATAAAAGGAGAGTTTAAGGTTTGGCAAGGGGGCTATATTTCCAAGTCGAATTGCCATTTTAAACCTGCATTCAGGCTGCAATGGCAAACCTTGAGTATGTTTTAAGGGCCTACCTAAGTGGGTGGCACAATATGTGCTGCAGGCCCTCTAGTAGCATTTAATCTATGAACCCTGGGTATATTGTAGACCTCTCTACAAGAGACTGATAAGTATACTAAATATGCCAGTCAGGTGTACACCAATTTAACCATGTTTTGAGGAGTGAGCACAAGCACTATAGCACTGGTTAGTAGCGGTAAAATGCACAGAGTCCTAAGGCCAACTAAAAACTAATTTCAGCAGCAAAATGGAGGTAAGTAGTTAAATGATTGGGGGAAGACCACCCTAAAGCTGACAAGTCTAACAGATTGGATATACATTTGTCTGGAAAGCAAGGCTATTTACTGGCTAGAGAGAACTATACCAGTGCAGGGAAGATGAAAAGGGACATATTCCAAAGGTTGTTACTTCCTGTTATCAAGAAGGCTGGAACAATGCATTATTACACTAGCAGATTACATGGTATGGGAAGAGCTACTCTAAAAATGTAGGATACCTATTGGTAAGTGTATTATAGTTAACTTTAAAGTGAGAGATGGGACCACTGGGGTGGTACCATCAGTTACATCATTCCCCTTCCACAAAATTAAAATAATACATTGACACCTCATTTGGGCAATCCCATTGAAAATTGACTTTGCAGAGCTCACACTACAATTTCATGGCTGTAAAGATATGTGACACACAGTTGAAGGTGAATAATAAAGTGATACTGACTTGAAGACGTGCAATGTAAAATGACCCAAGATGAAAATGTAAAGTACAGACCGATGCTTAATGACTGGAAGTGAACTCAGAAGCAAAAGTATTAATCGTGTGGGCTTTGTGTGTTGAGGCGAAGGTGATTGATGTTCTTGCCGCCTCCCATTGACTCACTGCTTCTAAAAAGAATGTGATTTTAATACTGCTCTGTGCACATTTATCTTAGTACTGCTGACTGCAAGGGAAAGTTGATTACGAACTTCCTCGCATTTTTTTAGATTGTTTGCCCAGCCTCTGCATTTTATCGTATACTGCTATGTTTTGCACACTGTACCCTGAGGGCTAAACGCGATCCCCGGTCCGTCACGGTTCCTTAGTGCCGGTTGTACGGAGGGACGCGACTCCTCCCACCTATTTCTTCACTTCCGGGTGGACGGGGTAAAAGCAGATGGGGGCCCGGCCGTGCAGCGGACACGCGCAGCGGGCGCGCCAAAGGCACGCCCGTCTGTGCCCGTCCGCGACCCGAACGTGGCCAGCGCCAGCCATGCTGCCAGTGGGTTGAGGGGAGGGGAGAGGAGGATCTGTTGGACTGGCGCAGAGTTGACAGCCTGCAATACTGCTAATCATTGCACATTTCATCAGATAGATCTGGTAAATATGAACCTGCCACCCAACTGCTCGCTATGCGGACAGGGTTTAGATGCATCAATTGATAAAGTAACTCCAACTGATCAATCTTTTGACATACTAAAAGGAATTCAAGCCTGTCACCCAGACCCTGGCAAGCCGTTTAGGGCTGGTCTTGTGAATTGTCGATCTCTCCCGAGACATGCCGACGACATCTGGCTGACCCTGATGGAATCATCTTGGGACGCCATGTTCCTAACTGAAACCTGGTTAAACGCAGATACCATGGCATCTATCACCCTAGCCATTCCATCTGGCCTTAAAATGTGCTTTGCAAACAGGGAGGGAGGAAAAAGGAGGGGGGGGCGGATTGGCTATTATTTTTAAAAAATCATGGAATCTGACTGCCTCGTGCTCCCTCGACCTCCCAGGTATTGAAGGGCTCCATTTTTGTTTTCAGATAAATGCTAGGGTAGCATTAGCAGGTCTGCTTATTTACAGACCTCCGGACTGCGCAGCAAACACCACCTATGATCTCTGCAACTATATTGTGCAAAAATCATTAGCCCACACAAATTTCATGGCACTCGGGGATTTCAATTTCCATGTTGATAACCCCAACAGCCTTCAAGCTACCCAATTTAGCTCACTTCTAGCAGCAGCTAACTTAGTACAATTTATCTCAGGCCCCACACACAGGGCGGCCATACCCTAGACTTAGTTTTCTCTAATTTCCAGGCTTCAGTAGAGACTCCCCAACGCCTGCTCTGGTCAGACCACTACCTGATTTCTTTTAAAATAAATATGAGCAATCCAGGCCAGGCTAAAGGAAAACGACCCACCATAAAGAGGAAGTGGAAAAACTTTACAGCTGAAACCCTGGGTCCCATTTTGGATTCAGACCCGCCTACACTTACCTCTGATCCAAACAGGGATGCTGTGGCAATGCATTACTGGATTGCTACGGCGGTAGAGGCCGTTGCACCTGCAAAACTTTCACTATCACGTAGACAGTCGCCATCGGCCCCGTGGTTCTCAGAAACACTTAAAGCAGTAAAAAGCAGATGCAAGAGATTAGAACGTCAATGGATACTAAATTACAGTGATGCGGACAAGGCATGCTACAGAAAGGCCTTGAATATGCTACACAAATTTCATTGCGTCCAGTATTCAGAAAGCGGACCACTCGGGCAAAGAAGTCTTTAAGGTAGTCCAATCCTTCTTTAAGCCAAGAGCTATCGAGACGGAGGTGTCTTCAACTCCAGCTATGTGTGAAGACATCTCCAACTTTTTTGACAATACAATTCAAAAGGTATATGACACTTTCTCTGCCCCGACTGCGACAGAGAGGTCATATTCTACTCTAGCTAGTGTGCCCCATCCATCGTTCTTATCTTTTGCTTCAATTTTGCATCAGGAGGCGCTAGCAGAGATTGGAAAATGCAAATCAGGGGCCCCTGACGATCCCTGCCGCCCAAAACTCTGGAAGATGTTTTCACATTCCCTAGTCACTACACTCACTCAAGTCTAGAACTCATCCCTCACGTCCGGAATTTTCCCCGACTGCTGGAAGCATGCTACGCTGCTTCCCTTGAAAAAAAAAAACCTCCGGAGCATCTGGGTATTTCAGCAATCTTAGGCCTATTTCATTACTTCCTCCGCCCAGGAAAATGCTGGAGAAACTGATCCAGCGCCAACTGAACAATTTCATTGAAGGAAATAATGTACTACATGAAAGTCAGTCAGGCTTTCGGTCGGGCTTCAGCACCGAGACGGCCCTCATAGAGGTAGCTGAGTCGGTCAGATGGTTATTAGATTCAGGAGCATCAGCAATGCTGGTGCTCCTGGATCTATCTGCGGCTTTCTACACGGTCGATCATGCTAGGCTGATCGAGAGACTGGAGTGTATCGGCCTGGGTGGGGAGGTGCTGGCCTGGCTCCAATCCTACCTGAGTGCCCGTTCTCAGAAAGTCGCCCTTCACCCTTTTTCATCCTCACCTAAACCTATACGATGTGGTGTTCCCCAGGGGTCAGCCCTAAGCCCCTTACTTTTTAATGTGTATCTGGCCCCTCTCTTCACCTTAATCGCCAACTGGGGCGTCAAAGCATTTTCATACGCTGACGATACTCAGTTGGTGCTCCCTTACCAAGATCAGATGGAGGAGGCCTTTAGCAATTTCAAGGGATGTCTCTGTGATGTCGCCATCTGGATGAACACGAACAAACTAAAATTAAATGCAGGGAAAACGGAGGTGATCTTTTTTGGGAAAGGCCCTGTGCCCTCACCAGATCTTTGGTGGCCTACTGAAATGGGGACTCCTCCTTCTCCTAGTTCGAGTGCAAAAAATCTAGGGGTGAGGTGGGATGACAATCTCTCTTTCTCCGCCCACATTCAACAAGTAGCGGCTGGTTGCATTAATAAACGTAGAAATTTACGAAAATTTCTGGACTTACTACCCGAAGACTGCCGCAAACATGTAGTCAATGCCACAGTAACTTCTAGGCTGGACTATGCCAATGGCCTTTACTTGGGCTTACCGAAGTAGGCTATCCAGCGATTGCAACTGGTGCAAAATGCGGCGGCAAGGCTGATCAAACACATACAGTTCAAACAACATATCTCGCCACATCTGCGGGCGCTGCACTGGCTACCAGTGGCAAGTAGAATTGAGTTTTGCAGGGCAAGTGCCCACACTATCTCAAACTAAGGCTCCCCCGCTACAAACAGGCACTCCCCCTGCGCTCAAATGCGCAAAATTCGCTCCTAGTTCCACGTGTCTCTAGAGCTTGGCTTGGAGGCAGGACGTTCTCAGCGGCTACAGCCAAATTGTGGAATGCCCTACAACTCGAACTGCGAAATGCGTGCTCAGAATTGTGTTTCAGGAAACTGTTAAAAACATGGCTTTTTAATCACTAAACATCTTTTTTAACACTTGTTACACCCCCCCCCCCCCCCCCCCCCCCCCACCATCTCCCCCTTGCTCACTAAGAGCCGGGACACCTCAGTGTGAGGTAGCTGTTGCGCTATATACACTTCAGTATTATTATTATTAAGCAGTGGTCCGGGGACCCCTGAGCGTCCGTAGCACCTACTTAGGGTGTCCCCGACTGCTGACAAAATAAATAATATTAACAGATTTATGAAGAGTATACAAGTAAAGAAGCAAAATGTAAAACTGAAATTTTTTTAATGTTCTGTTAAATAATAATCACAACCCTAGTAAGGTTGAACCCTCGAAGTCACTAAATTAACGTGAGCTCAACCTCCTGGTAGCTGTGTCAAAGATTAGGCTTAGTTTAGGGAAATGTGTAAAGTATTTATGCAGTACCAAAACAGCAATAAAGTCAAAAGGCTAAATTATAAAAATCCCAAATAAAATTAGAAAAATAGAATAAATGTTAATAAGCAAAATAACACCAAAATGACAAAAATGTAATAAGGAGAACCGGACATTTGGTTAAAAAAACATTTTAAAGTAAAAAAAAAAAGATTCTCAAAACCGACATAGTGCCAAAGATAGTCCATGGTTGCGGTAGACCGGGAGCTAGAAGTAATTAAAGGCGTACAGCGATAGAGCGCATGTCGTATACACCAACTAGGTTCGTCCTGGTCAAAGATTTTACCTTCTGACATAGCCTTTTAAGTCACAGTCAATCACAGGAGTACAGTTCTAAGGCCTCCAGGACCTCAGGTGAGGCACTTAGAAACTCGCAGGGTGTCAGTGGGTGTCAGAGGTAGAGTGCCTATGGCACTCTACCTCTCTGACCAATAAAGTAAAGGTTCCTACACACCCTGATCTTCCTAGTAGTTCCTGTTTGCCTTAGTGAAAACAGGCCCAAAAAGTCATGTCCATCTAGTTTGAAGTCTGCACTGTACCCGCAACAAACCTAAAGAAAGAAGTCTGGCAGAACAAAAGCAGGGCCCTTCAGCAACCAGGCAGGGGACATGCAAATATTGTCTTGACATCCTGTTCTCTCCCTTTCAAGTGTGCCCCAAGTGTTACCTGTGACACAACAGACCTGTCAAGAAGGATTTGTCACTGTGCTGTCAAAAAGAGGGCTACAACCCCCACCCTCCTGTAATCAACCAAGAAGCTCGGGATCGGGGAAGGACAGAACAGAACACGAAAACAGAAGTCTTCACCTATGGGTGCTCTAAATATATGTTTATTGTCTTACAATAAAGAGGAAAGGTGGAAGGAAACCAAAGTAACTCCGCTACTTCGCGGTTGGTCCACAGTCTGAGGTATAATAAGACAAAAACAATGCATATAGTTAACGATACCCATTAGCAACCAGCTCCACACTATGTTATGGTCCAACCGTCCTCCGCATGAATACCGGTCCCGGTATTCCCCAACGGAGGGCACTGTGCTGAGTAACGGCCGAAAATGCAGTTCGAATGCTGTTGCTAATGTGGCACGTATGAGATTGCGCTCGGCAGTGGGGGTGCGCCCGGGAATGCCCAGCCGGGCACTCGACCGTGCTGATGGTACTGTGATCTAAGGGAGCAGCCGCTCGACCTCTGTGTCCCCCATGCTACCGTAGAACGCCAAGGAGCTCGAGAATGCCCAGCCAGGCACTCGACCGTGTGAAGGGGCTGATGATCAAGGGAGCAGCCGCACAACGTTTGTGTCCCCCACGCTACTACTGGCTAAGAGGCGGAGACGCGGCAAACACCTCCGTGGTGTTCGTCTCCGCTGCCAGCAGTGAGGGCAAACGCGACAAGCAGAGACGCGGCAAACACCTCCGTGGTGTGCGTCTCTGCTGAGAAACTCTCAAGGGGGAGGTGAAGAGAACCGCCGCTTCTCTCACCTCCGTACTGCCGATGATGCCAAAAACAGGCCGGCGTCCGATTCCAACAGGCTTGGGTCCAAAGGTAACTGGAACAAGGAGGCCGGCAAGGATCAAAATATCCGACGCCTTCCCTCGGTCGTTATCTCGTTATATGGGCGGTTCTTGCCTACGCACTATACGCGCTAGGCATGCTGGTGCCTGTAGTCTGTGTGTGCCGGTTGCGGTCTCCAGCGATAGAAGTGCGGTGGGGGGGGGTTCTTGACACCTCCATATTCTACTGAGCTCAGAGGTGTTGTCTCTGTCCACTTAGGTCAGCCTATTGTTTGCTCATGGGAGGCATTTCAAACCTTTTTTCACATCTATTCAAGGTTATTCACTGAATTGGAGGTGGCAGAGGCTTATGCTGATTAGCATTGTGACAGTTCAGAGAGGTAAAAAGTAACTTTCTAAAAGTGACTTTTCCTCAATATTTATTAAAACCCAACTTCACATTTGAATTGGATTTGAAAATTAAAATATTTGTTTCATTTTTTTTTCTAGCTGGCCGTTTTCCAGAGTTAAGGCTCGCCACAGTGAAAATAGATACTGTAGGGTAATGGTAACATTAATTTTCTACACAACCCACTTTTAAATACTATGCACCCTTCTGTGTTAACTACAAGATTTAAAAAAGGATGACTTACTAATATTCAAAAGGTAGGTTTTTACCTTTCAAATGGTTTTGCCAGGTCGAACTGTAGGATTAAAGCGATTCAAAAGGGGATGATGGAGGGAGCGTTTGAGCAAATCAAACAGTCAACCCCAGTCAACTGATCTGGGTTTAATCCATCACCATTCTTTAGCTCACTCAACCACCCCAGTTTAGACATGGCCATATGCAAATCAGTCTGACCCTGTGCCTCATGGAAACAGTCCAGCCCGAACTGCCAAGCCATGTCTTCCCTGGATCGGAAACAAGCATCCTGGGACCGGTTTCGGATTCATAATCCTCATCAGCCAGGCTATCTTGAATCCAGTGGCCAAGTGAGCAAGGGACTCACGTCTGAGCATACCCTGCCAACGTAGGGCGAACAAAGCGATACAAAAGGGGATGATGGACGGAGCGTTCGAGCAAATCAAACACTCACCCCCAGTCAACTGATCTGGGTTTAATCCATCACCAATCTTTAGCTCACTCAGCCACCCCAGTTCAGACATGGCCATATGCAAATCAGTCTGACCCTGTGCCTCATGGGAACAGTCCAGCCCGAACTGCCAAGCCATGTCTTCCCTGGACCGGAAACAAGCATCCTGGGACCGGTTTTGGATTCATAATCCTCATCAGTCAGGCTATCTTGAATCCAGTGGCCAAGTGAGCAAGGGACTCACGTCTGAGCATACCCTGCCAACGTAAGGCGAACAAAGCAATACAAAAGGGGATGATGGACGGAGCGTTTGAGCAAATCAAACACTCACCCCCAGTGAACTGATCTGGGTTTAATCCATCACCATTCTTTAGCTCACTCAGCCACCCCAGTTCAGACATAGCCACATGCAAATCAGTCTGACCCTGTGCCTCATGGGAACAGTCCAGCCCGAACTGCCAAGCCATGTCTTCCCTGGACCGGAAACAAGCATCCGGGGACCGGTTTCGGATTCATAATCCTCATCAGCCAGGCTATCTTGAATCCAGTGGCCAAGTGAGCAAGGGACTCACGTCTGAGCATACCCTGCCAACTTAGGGCGAATAAAGTGATACAAAAGGGGATGATGGACGGAACGTTTGAGCAAATCAACCACTCACCCCCAGTCAACTGATCTGGGTTTAATCCATCACCATTCTTTAGCTCATTCAGCCACCCCAGTTCAGACATGGCCATATGCAAATCAGTCTGACCCTGTGCCTCATGGGAACTGTAGGATTACCATGGCAGCAGTCAGGCTATGCAGGGTTAGTCTGAAGCTAGGTTTGCCTTGCCACTGTAGTGGAAAGCATGATAGGTGCGGCATTGTACTAATAACATTTAACTTACCTGCCCACTTTTCACTTTTTACACAATATACTAGGGACTTGCAAGTTAAATGTGCCAATTAGTAATTACCCAATTTAATAATGCTTAAAAGGCATATTTCCTAAAACTTCTCTTTCGGCAGACTCAAAAGAAGTCTATTGCCACAACAATGCTTACCTTGTCCCAACCATAGTGTTCAGAGGTGTTTTACCTCATATCAGTGATTTGCAATTAGAATCTTCAAAATATCTTTTTTTTTTGTTCAAATAAAGCACACAAGCTGTTAGCCTGTCATCTCTTTTGAATTTCATTCTGGTACCACGGATCTTGATTTTTTAAAAATCTGGCAAAATTCAACCGTTTTGGAACAAATTCCATGGAAAGGAATCTCAAAATCATAATCAGAGGGGAACTTTTGAGAGTTTATTCCAAGTAATTGATGAATAAATTAACGATTACAAGCACCATGATACAACCTTGTCTTTCTCTTTGAATGTGTTGTTTATTAGATCTTCCACCATTGTATCTCATCATTGTGGCAGTTGTGTCAAAATAGTACATTCTTTCAGCTTGAAACCTTACCTGAAAAATTACAAGCTGAAATCAGGCTCGTCATGCACATGCAGGAGGCTCAGTATTTAGAGGACATGGCCCACCTTTCTTGAAGAGTTTGAGATTCATTTACAGAAAACAACCAGACAAAAGTTTAGGCAAGCTATATTCCATGAATATACAAGGCATGTCTATTATCTATACTACTATTATCTAGAGAGAACTGTGTCCTTTGAGGCAGGTAAATTCAAAAAGTACACCACCAATCCAAACACTCAATACATCTTTGAAAACGTCAGGGCAAGCAGATGGACATAGGCTATATAAGAAAAAAATATATATGTTAGAAGGGAAAAGTAATTTTTAAGGAAAAGTAGTCCCTTCGAAGTAGCGCCAGCTAACGACGTGCGTGCTGACATCACGGGTCGGCGGCCAGGAGCGCGGAAGCCGGAAGCAACACCCTGCGAGGGCCGGAGCGCGGAAGTGACACCCTGCGAGGAGCGGACAGGAGCGCCGAAGCAACACTCTGCAAGGTTCGGAGCGCGGAAGACACACCCTGCGGGGAGCACCCAGGAGAAAGAAAGCGACATCCTGCGAGGTCCGGAGCACGTAGGAGCGGCCAGGAGCGCGGGGAGGACCGTCGACATCAACATGCCCAGGGGAGCGCAAAGTAAACGCGGACAGGAGCTTGGGCAGAAGCGGCCAGGAGCAAGAAAACGGGAGCAAGGAAACAACACTCTGCGCACGTGATGCTGGTGAGTACGCTGTGCTGTGAGTACACTCTGCTGTGAGTACGCTCTGCTGTGACTACCCTATGCTGCTCCCGCTGCTGGCCACTCTGCTGAGTGTCTCCTGCTGCGGTGCTGCCCCCAGCCCCCTTCTGCCCCGGACAACGTCGGGACGGGCTGCTAGTGACATATATAGTACAGTCATCCCCTAAAAAATGAGAAGTACATATTTAGTCTTCTCTGGAAGATCCTGAATGGACTTGGGCTTGTAGGATCACTGACATAATATCGACTACAAACTGCTACAGAAAATTATTTAATACAATTAACATAATTATCAATTAAGCAATTAATAAAAAAGAATTACCAATAAAACATTTATTAACAATTAATTCAAAATGAATATCAATAAATAAATACAAATATTTAATTAATTACAATTAAATTACTTCCCACCCTATTCCCCTATAAACCCACAACCCGCTACAGAACTAAAATACAAAATTAAATTAAAAATAATTAGTAATTTCCAAAAATGTATATTTAATTTAATATAAATAAATTACTTCCCACCCTATTCCCCTATAAACCCACAACCCGCTACAGAATTAAATTCCGCAAAAATTAAAGAACATAAAATTCATTACTTAAATTAATTACAAAAAATAATATACACGGGGCGTGGCTACCGGCCGAGGGAAATGGCCGCTTAGTCCAGGAGCTCCGAGGCCGTTGCAGCCCCAGTGTTGCAATCCGTTCATTAATCCGATTTATAGGAGTCCATTGAAAGACTCCCCCAGCATCGGAACCCAAGCGGCACATATCGGAAGCACTCCGATTCAAATCCGCCACCGTTATCAGTATTTATCACAGCTCGACTGCCTGCGGCCTAACGGGACCTTCGGGACCAGGAGCTTGCGTGATTGAGGATTCCGGCGGCGGAACTTTGGAGGCGCGGACCCCAACACCACAACGCGCCTGGGGCATACAAACGGTGATTCCACCCTCATCGCCCCCTCTTGTTGTGCCCGCCCCGGTCCTGGCAGTGGAGGCTTCGCGGCCTGAATTGGACCCCCCTGTGCGGTCGCTGACCTGACCGGCTCCAGTCTCCGGCTTCGGTGCACATCTGTCGACTCCAGGACAGCTAGATCCTGGTGGGTGACGGCGGCTCTTCGGAGTCTCCGGTGCTCTCGCTGATCCCTCCCCATACTGCGAGCAGCTGCGGACCGGCCCCTCAGGGACGCGTTCTTGAGACGCTGGACTGCACTGACCCTATATCCTGTGATGCACCGGTTCCACAGGTGGGATCTATAGCGTCTGCTTTCTCGCTGCTGTACAGGCCATGGGACGCACCCTGGGTTCTGATGGGCCCCGGGTTGGATTGGTGAGGACCCTGCACTGCGGGGTGCGCCTATTGCATGTGGTAGAAATGTCCGGACACACTTTTCCTCCGGGAAGGTGGGGCAGTCTGCTGGCCTGGAGTGTAGCGGCCTGCAGGTTCCTTGGTGTGGCGCCGGCTGCAAACGGGGTAATCACTCAGACATCTGACTGGTCTCGACTCCCCCCCCCTGCGCCCCCCTACTGCTCTGTGACTCTTGCCATTGCGGTCCTCTTGGCACCGAATCCAATACTTGGAGAGCCACAATTTAAATTGTGAGACACCTTCCTTTGCGTCTGCGTCGCTCCCAACAACCTCGATAACCTGGCGGGCAGAGGGCCTAGAAACCAGGCTTTACAGGCTAAGTTGGACAAATACGCCTACGAAAAAGGGTCACACACGACGCCACCTCATGGCAAAACGCAGGAGGGCGATGGAGGGAAGAAGGTCACTCTTGATGATATCATGAAGGCCCTAGTGAATGTACAGGCGACTGTTGGAACAATCTCCACGGACGTCACCCTGCTTAGGGAGGACCTCCACAAAATGGTGGATAGGGTGAAAGAAGTGGAGGTAGTGACAAAATCCTTGGTTCAGGACACGTCGGAACTCCAAATATCAATGGCCCGCATGGAAACGGAGAACAAGATGCTGGCCGAAAAGCTGGACGACCAAGAAGGACGCCACTCGGCGCAACAACATAAGGATTATAGGTATTCCGGAGACAGAGGGGACCCAGGCAATGGATCTGTATGTGGAGGAACTGATAAAAACCAGGCTACAGCCTAAGGGACTTTCGCATTTCTTTTCGGTAGAGCGCGCTCATCGAGTACCTGGAGGAAGGCCAAAGCCGGGGGCCCCACCGAGACTGGTCCTAGCCCGTCTTTTTAATTTTAGGGATAGAGATGCAATTTTGCAGGCGGCGAGAATTTCCCCTCCTATCCGGATGTTGAACTCAGTCATATCCTTCTTCCCGGTATACACAGCGGCTGTTTCGAGGAGCGCCGCAACTTCTTCGAAATCAAGAAATTACTCCGGGTTAAGGAGTTACAGTACTCCATGCTCTTCCCGGCGAGGCTACGGGTAGTGGCTGAAGGGCAGACTTGGTTCTTTGACTCACCAGAAGCGGCTCACGACTGGTTGGAGGGATGGCGCCCAGTGCCCAGAGCGGGCCGAAGACCGAGATCTCATCGCCGCAAGGAGGGGGAAAATATCCCAGAAGTGCTGGATTCTGGTAGCCAGGAGACCCACTGCGAATTGCCCCTTGAGCAGGAATGACATCAGCAGTGTTGTGGACAATTCTTTTTGACTGAGGCGGCAACTTGAACTTTTTTTATTTAAGCTGACTTGTGGTCTTGGACTAGGGCGATCCCGCGGGACTCCGAAAGACTGTGGCCTCGTAGGATCTTTCCCCTGACACGCAAGTATTGCAGCTATGGGAAGGAAGAAGCACTCTGCTGAGTTGGGATGGCGGGCAGTTGTAGGTTCGCTAAGCAGGGAGGCAGGGAGGGGGGGTGGGGCTTGGGTTGGGAAGGTAACTGATAAGCTTATTTCTGTTGATTCTATTGCATATGTGGTTTTCTTTGTTGGTTTTGTTGAACGCAAGCTGGACAGGACAGTAATTTGGCATGCTACCTTATTCTTTCGAGACAGATGTAATCCTAGATGTTTGACACCCCTCACCTTTGCTAATGGCTGACACTGCTTCGCAGGAGCTCCAGGTGTGAAATCTGACGAAATTGATGTACATAGACAGCATTCATTTCCCTTCTTCTCCCACTCCTCTCCCTGTGGGCACCATGGATACTGTAAATTATTGACCGTATCACCCTGCCAGTAAGAACCCGTACCCCTATGCATATGTACAGCCATTTTGGGCACCTTGGCCTTTCTACCCATTGGAATCCCCAGCTTCTCTCCTGCGCGTACCTTGCACCCCCTCTCTCATGTATAGACCGTGAAACCCTTTCCCTTTGCGCGATCCTGATATGAAAGGTAACCCTCCTGCTTGACCCAGGCCTTCCCCATTTCCCTCTCGAAGAAGCATCCTTCGCCTCAGCTGACATATCCCCCCCCCCCAGTTGTATCTGACTGCCCCTGTTCTCTCATGTACAGGTCATAAGGTCTCTCTCTCTCTCTCTTTGCGCGACTCTGGCCCTGCACGCACCCTGACCCCCTCCTTCTCCTCATATGAGCAAGTCATAAACCCTCTTCTTCCGCAAAGCTCTGTCCTTGAGAGTCACGGCCGCGCCTGACCAGCACCTCCTTCCCTTCTATGAATGCCCCTCTATTGACAAACCCTCCCTCCACGCTCGATTGTCCCCGCAGGCATGAATACCACTCCTTTGATGACCCCTTCCCCCGAGTTCGGCTGACCACACATGTCCGAGGCCATCGCCTAAGCCAGGAGATACCATTTACTGCCCTTATTGTATGCCTAGCCACCCCACCCCCTGGGCCATGATCAGGCGCACACATCCTACGAAACACTCAGCTGCATGATTGCCCTCCCCTCTTATCAGCAGGTCAAGGGTCCCCATTGTGAACGTATGAGGAGTAGGATCATCACGAGGATTATAGGGATGTCTTTCTTTGCGTCATACTGTCTTGATTGTGCCATCAAATGTTTTGCAAGGTATAAAAGCAAGAGTCTCAAGCTCACTTGTTAGAGCACCTCCCGAAAGACACTGTGTTTCGTGTCCGAAATGACTGGCTCTCCTCATGAGAAATAAACTCTGTTCTTGATTCCTGCTTCCAGCGCCCGTCTCTTTATTTTGGTAATTATTCGGAATGGGAACTAAGAGGCGGTTTGCGCCAGCAGCCTGGGCATCGATGGTAATGCGGGCTCATTTTCTACAATTGGCGTCCCAACGCGGGGTCCATCAGTGACATAGGGTTCGGTAAGAGAGATCCAGACGAAGAAGTGAACGTCTAAAATGATCGGAGTATACCTGCCTTGAGAGGGCCCTAGCCCGGCTGCCGATCGACAGAACTTCACCAATTCTAAAAGGACCTCTCTTGAGCGACCTATTGTCCTGACTGGAATCCCACAGGAATGCTACATGGAGTAAGAGAAAAATCAGGCGCTGGAGGAGGAAGACGAAGAACTGTCCGTATGGTCCGGTCCGGGTAAGATTAAGTAGGGTGTTTTTACGCCTGATTGGTAGGGTGGCTCTATCCACCTGATTGATTGATTGTTTGTATTGAAAGTCGGTATTTGTATACTGATATTGTTGGTATTGGTTCATTTAGCTTTGAAGGCTACTTGACATATTGGTTCTCTTTTGAGAACGAGACATTCTCTGTTTGCAAACAGCGGCGAATAGGAACGTCGTCCCTCTTTGCAGATAGAGAAGGGTAGGTAATGCAGACTTTTTGTCCCCCGTTGTAATTCGTCATGCCTACTTTTCTCCCCACTGAATTGTTTGAAGTCGATTAATAATCGATTGTTGTTCTTTGAGATCTTCCCTGTCCACAAACAGAGACGAATAGGAATATTCTGTTCCCTTTGTGGATAGCGAAGGGCAGGTAATGCAGACATTTGTCCCCGTTGTAATCCGTCATGCCTGTTTTTCTCCCCATTGGTTGGTTGGTTGCCTGGACGTTGTTGTCCCAGGAATTGTTTCGTTTGAGGTATTTTCTATTTGCAAACAACGAGAAATAGAAATATTCTGTTTAGTCTTTGCAAGTAGAAAAGGGTAGGTTATGCCCCTTTGTGAATTCGCCAGTCCTACCCACTCCCCACTGGTTGGTTATTGTGGGGTAGCTCGCATGGTCCGCCCAGGAGACTACCCTTATGGAGGACATATGCTCTCTACTCATGGGCCATTTAGTAGAAATAGACCGACTGGTCCGTCCAGGAGGCTACCCTAGTAAGTGGAAGTACATCGCTCGGTCTGTCCAGGATGATACCCTAATGAAGGAATATATGTTCCCCTTTTGATCGATAATCTCGTTCCACCCCGGACCATTTATTGGAGGGGACTCGTCTGGTCCGTCCAGATGTACCCCCCCCCCCTAGTGAAAAGGACACATAAAATTATGAAGTGATCACCGTTCCCTACTAACAGAAAGCTTTAGCTCGAAACACGCTAAGGAAGAGAAAGAAAAATAAAAAGAAATCAGGCTAAGTCAGTAACCCCCTGATGAGCTTTTGACTTCACCAAAAATAAGAAACATTAGAAATAGTTCGTAATAAGAAATGAAAAATGGCGAAAAGATTTGATAGCAGAACATAGCCGCGAGGTAGCTAGGCTTCACTGCCTGTTCCTGCTCCCAACATGTCTGCCTCATTGCCCGCCCCGCCCAAATAACGGTCACATGAAATAGAAACAACTCAATAGGTACCTACCCCCATTCCGGAAGCTCCCGAAGTGCAACAGGTCCGCGGTTACGCCCATCCGGAAGGCGAGGCCTCAAGGCACGAGGGACTCGCCTGGCCACGGTCAGGAGGAGATGATGTTGGGCAGGCGGTCCAAAGGATGACAAGGACCTCTCCATCTTTTCTCTTCTGCCGCCCGGCAGGCCGCGGGGAGAGAGGGGGCTGTCTTGCCTCGGCCACCGACCACCCCTCTCTCTCACCCGATCCGGCTTTTTGTCGAAGGCCGAAGCCAAGGCGAGAACGGCGGCAAATCAAGTAGTCCCGCCACATGCCAAATTCGCCGCATGCCGTCGCCTGCATAGGTACAGGCAGTCCTGCCACATTTCAAGCTCCCTGGGGAGTTGGAGGCAGTCCCGCCACATTTCAAGCTCCCTGGGGAGTTGGAGGTAGTCCTGCCACATGTCAAAAAGGGAGGGGGGGGGCTGTCTTGCCTCAGCCGCCGACCACCCCCCCCCCCCATCATCAATGGCTGGCACGGCCAATGTCGAGACGACGGAGCCAAGGAACGGCGCGGGGTCGCTGGAAGGGGGAGGTGGCGCGAACGACCCTCCCCCACCTCCCTCCAGGTGGAGGCTTCCAGCGACACCCCAACACTCTTTGCTTAAAGAGGGTCAACATCAAAAAGCGGTCTCCTGCCCAGGACGGGCACTCGCTCCATATCGCCTCTCCTCGACCTTGAAGATTCTATAAGAGCCGGGGGGCCCCCGACCCCCTGCATGGGTGCCCCCGCCCCCTTCGCTGGGAACCACGACATCGGTGCTACTCCTGCCGGCACCAGACTCGGATCGGAAATGGCTAAAATGCCGCCACGGCGCAGGCTTGTTCAGTTCCGGAGGAACACCAAAATGACCCGGTAGGAAAATTGTTGCCGCCCTTCCCATTCTTTGACTCGTGGTCCATATTGTTAGACTGTTAACCACATTGCACGAAACTTTCTGAACTGCCAATGGAAAGTTCTGGGCCAACCATGCGAGACTAGAGACACTCTGACTGTGCTGGAACTTGCCTGACCACACCCAAAATGGCGCCGACACAAAATGAGACGTTTTTAATGAACTTTGTTGCACCCTGATTGCGCAAGCTTTTTACCCCGAGATATATATATATAACGTTTTGGATAATGAAAGTAGATATGAAGGATATTGAGTATGTGCTTGGACAATGAATTGACTTAGGGTGGGTACCGATTATGAGTTGGAAAATGAATTGGTGTAATTTAAGGTAATGAATGAACATTGGATAATGTATTTATGAAATTATTAAAGATGAATTACTGACATGCATCATGCTTGCTCTGTAGGGGAGTCTAATACGATTTTATTGCACTGCCGCACTTTATGCAATGAACTGCCACCAGCTTCGTTCTTCCCATGTACAGTTCCAATCTGCTCCGTGGCTGGTCCACTGGGTTGTAGGCCTGTATTTATGCGTCAACACTTTTTATTAAAAGTATTTTAAAAAACGAAAGCATAGTTGTAGCGGTTGCATTAATGAGTTTTGAATGTATTTCTACTGTGAGCGACGAGAAAGTATGATGAAGGTTAAAGGTTAAAAATGACCCGATATCTAGCAACCACACTATGTTTCGCAGGCAGCCGGAAAAGTGCTTTAGAAGCCCTAAAACGACACCACAGAAATGCCACCTGACCGCCACCCTCGTACCCGATCAAAAGGGGTTACGACCAAGTAGCTCATGTTACACAGATCGTCAAGGATTATCTGTCTGACCTTTCTGGTCCATCTGGGCTTAAACGCCGTGATGGTAGGGAAGTGCACTACGTGGAGATAGGTCGAGTATGTGGTAGGTAAAACATTTCCGGATTACTGCATGCTGATGAGGTTTGAATATTGCCCCCCCCACCCCTTCTTTCTCCTCCCTTCTGCAGGTCACGTCGGAACTCTGGCTGATGTATGGATGGACGACGACCGAACCGCCGATGAGAAGGGGAAGAAGGGAATATGAGCATGGTCCTTATGACAAATAAAAGTTTTTAAAAAAGACGTAGACTTAAACATGACTGTTCCTCCTTAGAACATAGCAACGGGAGGATGGACTGACATAGAGACTGGACAAGTACTGAATGACAAAAAAAATTTTTTGACTAGAAACGACGCGTTAAATAATGTGACTGGACGGTTTGACTAGGTAGGGAAAGGACAAAGAAAAATATACGGGTAAGGGTTGCCACGGCACCACCCGCCTAGGAAGTTAGAAATGTTGCCGATGTTCAAAATGCACTGCCCCCTTTCTCACACTCTTACAGATATAGCCAAGCTGTCCGACTGTTTTCCCGATCAATATTTGCCGTTGCCTCAGCCTGGAGAACTTCCCACCACAGGAGAAAACAGAAAAATGGTTTAAGATCCAACCATGGGTAACTAGCGCAACCAGGTTAATTTCTGATCAACCAACCGAGGTGTGAGTATTGGTAATTGGGAACGCTCGCAGGCATGACAAGCGAGAAGGGAAAGGGGGGAAGGGCAGAAAGAGCTAAGCACGTAGATAAATAGGATAGTAAAGATATGTAGAAAATATAAAAACAGATCTTGTAGACTAACAATTGTTTCCCGTCTTGTCGTGAATGTCTTGTATATGCGTCACATATGTGCCGTCTTCCCTGTCTGAGTTTGTGTGTGTGTAACGTACGAATTTATGTCTCCCCTCTGTCTGTATCTACAGGTCACCTGACCTTTGCCGTTCTGTGTTGTGAGCGCACTAAATGACCTATTTTCGTACACGTCTCTCTCTCTCTCTCTCCACTCCTTTTTATCTCTCTCTCTCTCTCTCTCTCTCTCTCCTTACATGTCATACGTGTACCGAATGGCTCGTTTAGATTGCGGACGACTCTCACTCTCTATGAGAGTCTCCCTATTTTTCCCTCCCTCTTTTTGGTAAAATTGTGCCCCACCGGCACCAGTCTGATTTGATACATATTGAACACAAAGGTGTTCAGCGAAATTGACCAAAACTAAAATAACTATATCTCGCCATGTTACTGCCTCTCCTTTCTGCAAAATGAATGAACTTGAATTGGCTGAGAAGGAAAGGACAGGTAAGACGACTAAAGTCCCCCA
This sequence comes from Lissotriton vulgaris, assembly GCF_964263255.1. NCBI lineage: Eukaryota > Metazoa > Chordata > Amphibia > Caudata > Salamandridae > Lissotriton > Lissotriton vulgaris. The sequence continues at coordinate 1,997,659,670 of NC_141691.1, forward strand.
AATCTGGCCATTTATAGGGGAACTGTATGTCAATGGCATCCTATGTCTGTTCTTCAGAGACGAGCGTCAACGTCTAGATTGACACCCAATACCCAGATTGCCCCACCCCTTTGCACCCAAGCGCAAGCGCCCGAAGCATCCCCGCCCCATTTTTGATAGAACCACTTCTGCTGTCCCGGGTATAAACATAATGACCATGAGTAGCTGTTGACCCTTGAGGAAATCTTGTTTTGCCCGACTCTCGACGATAACACCCCCGCCCTGTCTGAAAATGTTAGCCAGTCCTGAGGGGAAATGCTATGTAATATTGAATATGATGTAACGCACAGTTGATGGAAATGTCATTTATCCTCACGTGAGTTATAAATAAGACAATGAATGAACCTGCCATAAATTCAGTAGGAAAGTCTGACACATGCACTGCTTGGTAATTGACCTCTGACTATGACCGATGAGCATAAAATCTCAAATGCGTAAAATTGGGGGAGGAATTCATATGCGTAGATGTCTTCTTCTGCCATCTCTCTAAAACATTGTCTTGTACCTATTCAAAGATTCATGATCACCGGAGGAGATGGGTCAGATGTGAATGTTCAACCTGACTGCAGATCTTGGGACACGTATGACATCGACTAAAGGTGGAGCTGCAGAGCAACAAGGCACGGGATGAGACCGCAATTTCAACGTGGAAAATGAAAAATGACGGGCCGCCTTGAAGCCCTCCGACTGCTAACCCACGTGTGCCTGGAGTCTCCGGGCCCGATTCACAGAATGAACTTACTACTTTTGGCATTCACAGAATGCACTTACTACTTTTGGTATTCACAGAATGAACTTACTCATTTCGGTATTCACAGAAGTTAGGACTACTAACTTTAGGACTCCTAAATGCCTTCTGGGAATACCGAAAGTCTTAAAATTAGGATTTTTCTCAATTTAGTAGTAGTAAAGTTAGGACTACTAACTTTAAGACGCCTAAATGCCTTCTGTGAATACCGAAAGTCTTAAAATTAGGATTTTTCTCAATTTAGTAGTAGTAAAGTTAGGACTACTAACTTTAGGACGCCTAAATGCCTTCTGTGAATACCGAAAGTCTTAAAATTAGGATTTTTCTCAATTTAGTAGTAGTAAAGTTAGGACTACTAACTTTAGGACGCCTAAATGCCTTCTGTGAATGCTGAAAGTCTTAAAATTAGGATTTTTCTCAATTTAGTAGTAGTAAAGTTAGGACTACTAACTTTAGGACGCCTAAATGCCTTCTGTGAATACCGAAAGTCTTAAAATTAGGATTTTTCTCAATTTAGTAGTAGTAAAGTTAGGACTACTAACTTTAGGACGCCTAAATGCCTTCTGTGAATGCCGAAAGTCTTAAAATTACGATTTTTCTCAATTTAGTAGTAGTAAAGTTAGGAGTCCTAACTTTACTACTACTAAATTGAGAAAAATCCTAATTTTAAGACTTTCGATATTCACAGAAGGCATTTAGGAGTCCTAAAGTTAGGAGTCCTAACTTTACTACTACTAAATTGAGAAAAATCATAATTTTAAGACTTTCGGTATTCACAGAAGGCATTTAGGCGTCCTAAAGTTAGTAGTCCTAACTTTACTACTACTAAATTGAGAAAAATCCTAATTTTAAGACTTTCGGTATTCACAGAAGGCATTTAGGCGTCCTAAAGTTAGTAGTCCTAACTTTACTACTACTAAATTGAGATAAATCCTAATTTTAAGACTTTCGGTATTCACAGAAGGCATTTAGGAGTCCTAAAGTTAGTAGTCCTAACTTCTGTGAATACCGAAATGAGTAAGTTCATTCTGTGAATACCAAAAGTAGTAAGTGCATTCTGTGAATGCCAAAAGTAGTAAGTTCATTCTGTGAATCGGGCCCTACGTCTGCCTTCTTTGGGCCCGATTGATAGGCCTGCCTGCTTGTTATCTTTTGCTCCCTTGGTCCCTTTTGTGTGTCCCAGGAACTCTGGCCCAACTCCGCTCACTCTCTCTCCTATCGACTATTTGAACAACATTCACCCACCTTCCCACGTGACTTTTTGCCAAAGGAAAGAGCTGCAATTATATGGGAAGAGGGTGTTGCCACAGAACAATAGGTGCCGAGCATAAGGCGCCGCCAAACGGACTGTTTAGGGAACAGGACTGAGGTCTAACAGTGGAGGACTGACCGCACCCTGCAACACGTAAGGATAGAACCGAGCTGGACCTATAGCTCCACCGCCGGTGCTCAACAGCGCCAACGAAAGTACCCGGATTAGAGCCTACCAGTGATGGCTCGTTGATAAAAGGACACTGTGACGAAGAGATCTTATGTATTGAACTGAATTCCGCTCCCAACTACCTGGTCAAAAACTGTTCATTGGTCACAATTTTTAAGTCAGAAAGATTTATGCTATGTAGTGCTTTTAATTGCCAGGAACACAACGAAAAAGTAATTTCCTATGTACTGCATTCTCCCCATCACCTTAACTGTCTATGATTGTACGCCACATGTTAGTATCGACAAAGTGCTAATTCGTCAACGATGCTTGTCTACCTGTAATACCATCAGCTGCAAAAATGATTGCTGTCATGTAAAAAGGGGCGACTGTGAAATCTGACGAAATTGATGTACATAGACAGCATTCATTTCCCTTCTTCTCCCACTCCTCTCCCTGTGGGCACCATGGATACTGTAAATTATTGACCGTATCACCCTGCCAGTAAGAACCCGTACCCCTATGCATATGTACAGCCATTTTGGGCACCTTGGCCTTTCTACCCATTGGAATCCCCAGCTTCTCTCCTGCGCGTACCTTGCACCCCCTCTCTCATGTATAGACCGTGAAACCCTTTCCCTTTGCGCGATCCTGATATGAAAGGTAACCCTCCTGCTTGACCCAGGCCTTCCCCATTTCCCTCTCGAAGAAGCATCCTTCGCCTCAGCTGACATAGCCCCCCCCCCAGTTGTATCTGACTGCCCCTGTTCTCTCATGTACAGGTCATAAGGTCTCTCTCTCTCTCTCTTTGCGCGACTCTGGCCCTGCACGCACCCTGACCCCCTCCTTCTCCTCATATGAGCAAGTCATAAACCCTCTTCTTCCGCAAAGCTCTGTCCTTGAGAGTCACGGCCGCGCCTGACCAGCACCTCCTTCCCTTCTATGAATGCCCCTCTATTGACAAACCCTCCCTCCACGCTCGATTGTCCCCGCAGGCATGAATACCACTCCTTTGATGACCCCTTCCCCCGAGTTCGGCTGACCACACATGTCCGAGGCCATCGCCTAAACCAGGAGATACCATTTACTGCCCTTATTGTATGCCTAGCCACCCCACCCCCTGGGCCATGATCAGGCGCACACATCCTACGAAACACTCAGCTGCATGATTGCCCTCCCCTCTTATCAGCAGGTCAAGGGTCCCCATTGTGAACGTATGTGGAGTAGGATCATCACGAGGATTATAGGGATGTCTTTCTTTGCGTCATACTGTCTTGATTGTGCCATCAAATGTTTTGCAAGGTATAAAAGCAAGAGTCTCAAGCTCACTTGTTAGAGCACCTCCCGAAAGACACTGTGTTTCGTGTCCGAAATGACTGGCTCTCCTCATGAGAAATAAACTCTGTTCTTGATTCCTGCTTCCAGCGCCCGTCTCTTTATTTTGGTAATTATTCGGAATGGGAACTAAGAGGCGGTTTGCGCCAGCAGCCTGGGCATCGATGGTAATGCGGGCTCATTTTCTACACAGGCTCCACCGTCAACCTTCACTCTACTTACATGGAACGTCAGAGGGCAGGGGGACAAGGTGAAGAGAGGCCTGATATTGCAATATCTGAAACGGTGTGGCCCAGCAGTGGTTTTTCTGCAGGAGACACATCTGGTAGGATTCGCAGTTCGGGCTATAGATCGATGGGGATATAAGATGATAGCTCATGCAGAGTTCTCCTCTGGCTCCAGGGGCACGGGGATACTTATTAGGAAAAACTTTCCACTAGTGGTGCAGCAGACACGAGTCGATGATCAGGGCCGATTTGCAGCCCTGACCTGTCAATGGGACGGGCGGTTATTTAATCTTGTTTCTGTTTACATATCACCTGCGCTCCACACACAAGCCCATGTAGCCCTTACTGCATTCCTGTTGAAACTACCGGTAGCGACGTTAATGATAGGGGCCGACTTCAATGATATAATTGACGGTACGCAGGACAGACTACCTGTTTGATTGGACACACAGGGTGGGCCCCGGATGCTTGGTCTGGTGGACGCCGTGGGACTCACAGATAGCTGGAGATTTACACACCCGACTGAGAAACGCTACACTTATTACTCCGAAGTACACAACTGCCTCTCACGCATTGACTATTTTCTGGTATCCGCAGATGCTATACAGGGAGTAGAGGAGGTCACTGTACGTCCTAGGGGCATATCAGACCACTCCCCAATAATGTTGAAGTATACCCACCACCAACCTGTAGGAGACGCATGTTCCCGGTTTATGCAGGCTTCCTCCAGGTGGCACCTATCATGTTGACACTTACGCGTACCACTAACCGATTCTTCCAAGAAAATCAGGGTTCGGTGGACTCACCCAGTGTACTCAGGGAGGCATATAAAGTGGTCCTTAGGGGACAGGCAATGGCTTCCATCGCAGGTCACAAAAGGGAGCGGCGGGCGGCCTTGGACAGACTTGAGATTGAACTGTCAGCGGCCATTGCAGAACAAGAGACCCGCCCTTCGCTAGGAGCCGCTCGCGCGGTGCGTCTTAAACAAACTGAAGTTCTGACCCTCCAGAAAGAAGTGGCGCACACTCAGATCCAAGCCACTCGACACAGGGTATACGAACTGGGAGACAAGGTGGGGAAAATGCTGGCCTGGCTAGATAGAAAAGAAAGAGCAAATAAAGTCATAGCACAACTGGAATTGACGGGGGCTCAATGGTCTCTCACCCTGCTGATATAGTCGACGCTTTGGCTGATCACTTTGAACAAATCTACGCTCCCCGGGCATCCTATACGACTGCGGAGGCATATGACTATATTAAGGATCTCACAATACCTAAACTCTCCCCAGAAGCAGCACTTCTCTTGGAAGCGGACATTACCATTGACGAGATTTCCCTCATAAACGCGGAGCCTAAGATACTGGCCAAAATGCTGGCTTTGCGACTGACTCCGCATCTTGTGTACCTGGTCCACCCGGACCAGTCGGGATTTATGCCACATCGGAGCACGGCCCTTAACCTCCGTCGGCTCCCCGCGGTCCTGGCGCAAGCGCCACAAATCCGGGAACCTGCAGTTATCCTCTCATTGGACGCTACTATGGCGTTCGATACAGTAGAATGGCCTTACTTGTTCGCAGTACTCCAGCACATGGGGTTCGGCCCCAAATTTTGTGCCTAGATCCGTCTGTTATTTACTAAACCCCTGGTGCATGTCGCCGCCAACGGGCAAATTTCTCGAGACTTCCCTCTTGGCCGAGGTACGAGGCAGGGATGCCCATTGTCTTCATTGCTGTTTGCACTGATCTTGGAGCCACTCGTGATCTGGATCAGGTGGGAGCCCTCTATTAGAGGACTCCGCTGGACCGAGGTATGGGAGGACCGCATATCCCTATACGTGGATGATATCCTTTTATATCTCACCTCCCCCAAAACATCTATTCTCGAATTGCTCAACGTCTGTGAGAAGTTCGGTAGAGTGTCTGGCTACAGGATAAACTGGACTAAGTCCATCCTCTATGTTCTCGTGGCCCCCCCGCCTGTCTTGCCCCTGAGCTGCCCCCTGAAGACCGTAACATCGGCATTCAAATACCTGGGTATTCTCATTACGCCAAACCCCGACAAATTTTACGATTTAAATCTCCGCCCCCTACTGGAAAGGTTTAAACGCGACGGTAAAGTATGGCAGACTCTCCCTCTCACACTATTGGGTAAGGCGGCGCTGTACAAAATAATGGCGCTTCCGCGCTTCTTGTATGTGCTGGAAAACACCCCATCATTGGTCCCTGCAGCATATTTTAAAGCATAGCCGCAACGGTATCTCATCTGTTGTGGGGCGGGAAGCTACCCCGAATCGCGCAAGATAAATTAACTAGAAGCTGGTATGATGGGGGATAGCGCTTCCAAATGTCGAATTATACTACTGGGCGGCACACCTTAAGCTGATTAATTTCTGGCTACACGCCCTACAAACCGAACCGGCATACCTCGCTGATAGACACTCTCTGGAGGGCAAGGGACTCCTCTATAATCTCTACTGCCGCCGCCCCCCCCAGACTTGATAGGTCCTACACAGCACTCAGTGCAGTTGTGGTACAAGGCCAACAGACGACTTAACTGCTCGGGAACAATCACCCAAATGACACCATTGTGGGACTCCTACCAATTGGGCTTTCTTCAAAATAGTAAGGGGTTCCGAGCTTGGAACGCCATTGATATATCGGTGTTGGGGGATCTTTGGAAGAAAGGTAAAGTGGTTGACTTCGCCCACCTGCAGACACAGTACGAGATGTCGCAAACGGAGCAGTTTAGATACTTCCAAATCAAGCACGCACTACAGTCCACTATACCTGCAGGCACCGTCCTACAGGAGTCCTCTCCTCTTGAGGATAGACTCCTGACGGAACACATGCAGGAAAAGGCTACCTCCTTCACTTATTGGAAACTTATTAATAACCTCCCAGACGTGACGTCCACATTGCAACAAAACTGGTCTGCAGAGGTGGGCCCCTTTGAAGACTCTGAATGGCGGGAGGCCCTCTCCTCACCACGGGAAACTGCTATTCCCTCCAGGTTGAAGTTAATCCAATTTAAAATACTGCATCGTACATATTACACTAGGTCGACCTTATTCAAAATTGGGAGGGCTTCGCATCAATTCTGCCTACGTAACTGTGGGGAGGAGGGCACATTTTTCAACACCATTTGGGACTGTAGATATATGACATTGTACTGGACGGCAATGATGCGAACGATTTCCCAGGCACTAGACGTTTCCTTGCTGCCAGAACCACGTCGCTGCCTGTTGAATGTGTGGGAGCCCAATGACCTTAACCACCGGCAACAAGATTGGGTGACGCTGGGCATGTTGATAGCAAAGCGCAACATCGCTATGCTGTGGGGGTCGGCTGTTGCACCGACACTCAGTAAGTGGTGTAAAGACATGGATGAGGCGATGGTGGCGGAGAAAGCGGTATATGTTCACCGTGGTTGCCCAGGGAAATCGGATAAAATCTGGGGGGCCTAGAACAAGTTTCGGGGCAACATTTGTGCACCACTACGTGTTGTTGAGGTTGAGGAAGACTTAGATTAACAAAATTTGGTCATGATGAGGGTATGGGGTATTGTCATGTTAAGGTATCATGTTTCATGTTTATTGCTTAATGTACACAGCAAATGCGATGTGCCAGAGAAGGCGAGATTATGTGATTTAAAGGAATCTGTGCAAACTCTCCAAGTTGCTTTGTTGATATAAAAATAAAATAATAATAATAATATACACTTTTCACACATATACTAACATACAAAACACTTAAAACATTTTTGACTTTCTATATTTAAAAAATCGATATTACATTACTTACCTTCAATTCGATATTTTTCACCACTATATTCTGTCCATTCTGTATTTTGTCCATTCTATATTTTGACTTCGATATTTTGGTACTTCGATATTTTGAATTCGATATTTTGTCTAGTTACCGGGCTTGTAGTATCAGCAGGTCTTTCTTACAGCATTCGTTTTTGATTTGGTACACTACAAGAATATCCAAGGTTCGTATTTTTCCCATCCTCGTCAGATAAGTAGAACAACTCTTTGTACCTTTCTCAAATGTGCTAATACCCCATTGTATTTTATGCCTAAGTTGTTAAGCTCCTTTTCATTGCAACTTGCTGCTGAGGGTTTAAACCAGTGGTCCCCAAACTTTTTTCAGCGGGGGCCACATCAACGTTCCTTTCTGTGATGGGGGGCCGGGGTCAGTCTTATAACAGGAAATGATATGGACCAAAGTGACAACCAGTATTATTGTGGAAATTATAATGACATTTATTTTGCAGCTGCCCTTCGCTGGGCCTTGGCGCCACCTATTGGTTTGCAAAAAAAGTAATAGAAAGTCTTATGGTGTTTATTTGAAGTACCAACCAATACTCCTTTTATTTTATAGATATAGATTAGATTCGAAAATAAAAACACAAGCTGATGATAATTTGTTTGCCACACAGTGAAATAACATTAATACAGAATAATTGTAATAAACAGGCTGACTTTAGGGTGGTCCTGGAAGCATGCAGGCCCTTCAGGAGGAGGGCAGGATAACTCCCTTTGGCGACGACACATGTCCACTGGTTTTCTTGTGTTCTATTGAATAATAAAACAAGAATGAATACGTTGAATATTGAACATTAAGACTTTTTGAAACTTTTAAAGCTAACATTTGATTGACACCTTCTTAACGTGTGCCCGGGACTTACATTGCATTGACATTGTGTAGGGTTTGACCGTACATAAATTTAGGGTTTTTAGGTAATTATCCCCTTGCCTGGTAGCACAGAACACTCAGAATCAGTTAGATAATAATGTAATCATTGAGGTAAGGTCCTGCCTTTCCCCATCACTGTTCGTGTTTACCCCAGGTAGCTGTTCTGGCTTAAGTGGTGTACGGGAATAATAACCTTCCCCTATTGTGTTTCTTCTAACACATTGGGGAAACAGTTCCTGCACATGTGAGATGTACTTAACCACCCCTGGGATTTTGTTTGTGAGTATTATCATTTAATCTCACATGTCCTTACTTAATAGAAAATGTTTCTGCATATATTCAAGGCATGTGTGCTCTAGATACTCATGCTTTGCATACTCGTGCCATTTAGGGCTGGGACAGGATGGTGAATGTCTTTATATGCATATTTTTTATCATTGAATAATTGCGGATGCTTCGTATTGTCAACACTATATTATTCATGACAAAGGGGTGTTGTTCATATTTTCTTCGGGAAATAGGTTCTGAAGGTCCTGTTAGGTAACCAGTAGGACGTCTCTTTTTATGTTTCTTATTGTCAGAAGCAGCAGAGAGTATGTATCTTCTAGCAGGCATTTGACCCTTTAGGTCCTCCAGTCTTCTTTTACCTTTTTTGGGGTGTAAAGGGGTTATGTTTGTCTTCTGACAGAGGACTCTTAAAGCTTAAAGACGACTCTTGAAACCTTTTGAACTCTTTCCCTTCAAGGACTGATTCTCTCTGGCCTGTACAGTTGCTTTTATTTGTATGCTTCATGACAGAAGTCATAGGTTTCATTAAGAGCCAGCTCTTGTTTTTCAATCCTACGTGCTCTTGGTCAGTCTTTAGTTGACTGCCTAGTTCTCCTTGGGAACTTTTGTGGGATTAGTTTGCAGACCCTCCTCCATTGGGTATAGCTATGGTATTTAATTCAAAGGTAAGGAATCTGCGGCTAGATGTCTCTATCAGATCTAAAAATTACTTACCTTCTGTAACGCTATATCTGGTATAGCCTCAGATTCCTTAACACCATGACCATCCTCCCACTCTGCGAATGACCTCTGAGGTAAGGGTTATACCCCTTCAGTGATTCTTTTTTGTTCAAATCTTTTTATTAAGGTTTCTCATATCACGCCCCCTGAGGGGGGTAAGGCAGAAAGTGATTACACATTATTACACACATATGAGGGTTACATAGCAATGAATATGTATGTATGTATGTATAGGCGTTCTTGTATGTCGCTATCACTGTCACCCAACGGGCATCCTGGCGCTTAGACTGTCATGACATAGAAGTACATCTAGCGGTCTTCTTGTGACAAGTAGCCATAACCTCGCCTGACTTTGCTGCAATTAATGGGTCCGTCAGCGTGTAAAGTGGAGGTTTGAGTGTATTGTGCTAGGGCCCTCGCCTCCGTTTTCGTGAGATTGCGTGTCAGTAGAGGCGTATGTGAGTGTCGTCCCCGTGTGTGTCGTCATAATCCTGTAATCCCGTGATAGATACTGGTGAGGGAAATGTGCGCCGGTCTCGGAACCACCGGCCTGTAATATGAAGAAAAACATGGAACCGTGGGGGAAAGATTTCCTAGTGAAGCATGTGGTGCTCGACGTGTGAGGCACGCTAGTCGGGGTCAGCGGGCGCAGTGCATGGAGGGTGTAAAAACCGTCAGTTAAATGGTGAGTCGGTGGAAGGGGGGGCCTGCCGGTTGGGGGGGGTGCCCCCGGGGCGAGAGGGGGGGCATTCGCCGGGGTCAGCGCATCCTATCTGCGAGAGAGGTCTACAGTCTAGCCGCTCCGTTTTGTACGTAGGGGGGCTCAGGTGCCTGGTAATTGAGTGGGGTGTTGCGGGGAGGCCTGGGTGTGAGGGGGAGATGGATCTGGTATGACTTCTGGGGTCGTTTCGTGCTTAAATTGGATGAGCAACTGTGCCCATTCTAGAGAGATGGGGTTCTTTCGCATTCCCTTTACTTCCTCGTCTCGCAAAAGCTCCTCCTCTGGCGCCCCCCCATTTGTTCACTGCTCCTATCCAGGCTGCTTCTGGGGGCCCGAGGGGGCCCTCCAGTGCATGGCAATGGCTCTTTTTGCCAGTAGAAGGGCAAAGGAGGCGAACTTCCACTGCAGTTTCTCCGATTTCTGTCTGTTGTATGTTCCCAACGCGCAAACTTCCCAGGATTCTATATGTGGTAGGTTGACTAACGTGCGAAGGGTCTGGTGTATCGTTGTCCAGTATTGGCATAGGGAGGGGCAATCCCAGAATGTGTGTTTAAAGTGTGCTACAGGTAGGTTACAACGTGGGCAAAGAAATGGTGTGTCCGGGTAGTATCGTTGAAGTTTATCTGGCGTGAGGTAGGCCCGGTGGAGAATGTTGAATTGTACATTCTTAAATCTCGCATTTCTGGATACTTTTTTGGTATATTCCAGGGCGTGTTTCCATTCTGCGTCGTGAAACACCCTGCCAACGTCATCTTCCCAAGTCTGTCGTAGGGTGTCTAGGGAGACGTTTGTCAGTTCCTGGTGGCTTTAAAGTGCCACGTTACTAGATGTCTGCCTGATCCCATACGAAGTATTGTATGGAGCACTGGGTGTGCGGGTGGTTCCCCGTCTCTCAGGTCCCAGAACGGTCGAGTGTTCTCTTGGAGCTGTCTATGCGTAAGGAATTGGCCTTGTGGGAGGTCATATCATTCGACCATCTGTTCATAGGTGCACAGTTGTCCATCCTGGATCAACTCCACTATCTCCGTTACATCATGATCGGTCCAGGTTTGTAAACTCCTGGTGGTGAAGTGGTGTTCCCCTCGAGGGAGACCTACCAACGGTAATAGTGGGGAATAGAGCAGCTTATCCTTGGAAAGTCGGTGAATGCGCATCATATACTTGCGTGCTATGGATACCTGGAGCGGGTGGGTGCGGGACGGTTTGGTGTCCGGTAGGAGCATACGTCTGATGACCGGAAGAGGTATTTTACCGGTGTCTGTTGTAGTTTCCACTACATGGCGTTCCGCCGTCCAGTGGGACAGCCACTGAAGTTGCGCCGCCAGGAAATATGATTCGAAGGACGGGGCACCTAGGCCGCCCTCTGTGGTGGGCAACTGCTACCCCATATGAGCGTTGTGAGCAAGGTGTCCAGTTCCCAGAAAAAGGATCTGGGTGGGATCCCCAGGAGATTGGTAAAATGATAAAGTAGTCTCGGTACCATTATCATTTTCGCTAGGGTCACCCGGCCGATGGGTGCTAGGGGCAGAGTTTTCCAGAAGGACACCGCCGACCGTAAGCCAGCCAGCACTTTGCGGTGGTTGCCTTCGTACAAGTCTGCGGGGGATTGATACAGTCGCACTCCCAGATATCGGGGGCTGCTCCGTTCCAATGGAGCAATTGCGTGCCTAGCGTTTCCGTATGTGGCGCCAGATGGGGTTGAGCGGGTAGACGGTCGACTTCTCCCAGTTGACCTTGAGTCCTGAGATAGCTTCAAAGGCTTGCAGGGTGTCCCATATTGGGGTGAGATCCTCTGTCACGTAGCGGAAGTAGATCAACAGGTCGTCTGTGCATAAGGAGACACAGGGAGTTGTCTCCGCTAGCTTCACCCTCCCTACGTAGCCGTATGGCCAATGGTTCAACCGCTAGCGCGAACAGAAGGGGAGAGAGCGGGCACCCCTGCCTGGTGCCTCTTTCGATTGGGAAGGGATCAGAAATTAGTTTACCGATTCTCACCCTAGAGGTGAGTCCCTTGTACAGGAGCCGCATGTATGGTAGTAGGGTCTGGCCATAATTTAGGGACTGGAGGACCGCGAACAGATGTGACCACAACAGAGTGTCAAACGCCTTTTCTAGGTCGAATATCAGGCATGCTGCTCGGGGGCACCTGTCGCGTACACTGTCCTGGATGTGGAAGAGCCTCCTTAAATTGTGTGAGGTGTTGCGCCTGGGTACGAATCCGCACTGGTCGGGGTGGATTAATGTGGGTATGAGTGGACTGTAAAGGTCGGCTAATATTTTTCCCAGGATTTTACAATCCGCGTTGAGGAGTGTGATGGGTCTGTATGAGGAAGGGTGTATGGGGTTTTAAAAACTTCACCATAATGGATTCCCGGAACGATGCGGGTAGGATCCCTGTTCACAGGACCTCCTCATATATGAGTGCAAGATGGGGCACTAACTGGGCTTTGAATTTGCTATAATATTCTAGCGGGAGCCCATCCATTCCCAGTGATTTCTTTCGAGCGAGGGACCCTATGGCATGTTTAATCTCTGATGCTGTGATTTTGCTGTCTAAGTCTCTTTGGTCTTCTGAGGATATGGCGGGAAGTCTGTTTATGCCTAGGAATTGTTGTAGCGCGTCGTGTGGCGCTGGCTCTGGGTTGCGGTATATTCCTGTGTAGCATGTGCGAAATGTGCTTAGGATACCAGATTGAGAGTAGGGGAGCCGGCCTGTTTCGTCTATCAGCTCCGTGATGGGTTGCGAACTTGTGTCCTGTTTGGCCATCCATGCTCGGAGGGCGCCCGCCCTGTTGCCCTCCCTGTGTATGCGGTTTGCGTATTTACGGAAGTTATATTTCCGTAGGTCCTGGAGCGTTTCCGCGTAGGTCAGTTTCGCCGCTCCTATTCGTTTTGGGGAGACCCCGCCTTGGTTCGAGTCTCGGGATAATCCTGCCAGTGCCATCTCCGCGTCGCCTAATGCCCTTTCTAATGTTCTCCTCACCCCCACTATCTGTTGGATGCAGTGTCCGCGCGGTGACCTTAGACGCGTCCCATTCTAAGCCTCTAGTGGAAGCAGAGCCCGCGTTGCATTGGAAATGTGCACCGATGAAGTCCCCGTGTGTGTGGCAAAAGGCCTGATCGGTGAGGCACTCCTGGGGGAGTCGCCATGTGGGGACCGGGGGGGGGGGTGGGGCGGCCGCCAGCGCAAGGTCACCACACGTTGGTCGTGGTCAGACACTGTGTGTCCGAGGTAGTCGGTGTGTTGTGTGTTGTGTTGTATTGTTGGGTGGATTGTAGAGGAGCATAGGAATCTGTATAGGCGCACCCTAAGGTTGTGTGGGATAGAGTGGAAGGAGTATAATCTGGTCGTTGGGTGCCGCGATCTCCAGGCGTCTATTAGTGCCCAGCGCCCTACCCAATTACAGAAACTCTCAGTTTGTTTGTGCGCCGGGGAACTCCGTGGAGGGGGTGTGATCTGTTGAGGAGTAAGTCTAACACACAGTTGTAGTCCCCTCCTAATAGCCAAGGAATCGCAGTATAGCGGGCCAGGATTCCAGTCAGCTCACCCAAATATCGGTCCTGCTCTGTGCTCGGGGCATAGATGCTACCAAGCAGTATCGGCTGACCTTCTAATAGGCCACTAATAAAGGCATATCGACCGCCACTGTCTACCAGTCGGGTGTGTTCTTTGAATTGCACTCCAGGTCTGATCCACACCAACGCGCCTCTTGCGAAGGCAGAGTATTTCGTGGCACATATGAATCCCCGCCATTTTCGGTGAAGGCGGCCTACCTCTTGGTTTGTCAGGTGGGTCTCCTGTAGGAGGGCCACTTGCGCCTGTTGTCGTTTAATGTAGGCGTATATGGAATATCGTTTAGTGGCTGTGTGCATCCCCCTGACATATAATGTTATGACTTTAAGATCCGAGTGTGGTGTCGTGGGTGTCATGATACGGTTGCGTCATGTGAAGAGCTTGTGGGCCCCCCCCCGCTTCCATCCCCACCCCCGATCCTCCCCCGGTCCCCCTGCCTCTCGCCGACCCAAAGATTCTTGCTTCTTTGTCCGCTGGTTGCATTGTCACTAGGAAAGTAATAACATTCAGGGGGAATAAGTTGCAACTTCGGGAAACATTCCCAACTAGGGGGACCTATCGCGCGGGGCAATACGTCCAAACCGTAGAACATGTAAGTTCGTTAGTCCATTGCTGAGGGGTGGTGGCTAGGTTTCCTCTCCGGCGCCGCCGGCTCCACTATCAAAATGTGAGTGACTATGAAAGTGGCTCCACAGGTGTCTTGAGCGCTGCCAGGCATGTCCGGGGTAGTGCGATGTCGACCCGGTTGTGCCCTGGGTCCAGCCGTCAGACCCAACCTTACTTGTACTGTCCTGGGCCGCTCGGGCCTGAGGGGGCGGAGCAGCGCGGGCCGAGCCACTGTGGCGGGTGACCTCCGCATATTTGTCCTTTGTTACATAAGCAAGTCTGATGTCTGGGGTGTCACCCTCAGGGGTGTTTGAAACAACGTCATCACGGGGCAGTACAAAGCCGTCCCCTGGCATGGAGAGGTACTGCTGAAAAAGTTCCGGATCCAGACTGGCACTTGGAGAGAATTTAAAGTTAAGGAATCTGCGGCCAGACTGTGTCTCTACCAGATATAGCGTTACTCAATGTAAGTAACTTTTACAGTAAAATTCTTGAAAATCTATGTCCATTGTTTCTCTGTAAGTTCTTTGCATAACAGTGCATCTCATTCATCGCAATAGGTGTGATTTGACTCAAGTACAGCTCAATAATTAATTTGTATATAATGGAGCTATTTCCCTTTGTACATGGAGTTCTACATACAAACCCCTCCATAGGGGATGAATCTCTAGTGCCCGCTTCTTTATTAGGAGGTTGTAAAACCCAATGTCAAATTGGTGTATAATGGAATCCATCCTTCGACCCAACTTCAAAATCTTGTTTACAATCGTTGAAGGATTTAATATGGCCCTTGCAAATATATCACTCATCATGCGGCAATCGCCATCTCTACATGTACCAAAGGGGCCTGGTTGTAGTGCTGGGTTGAATGCAGGGTTATAATATAGAGAGTGTAAGGAGAGGGACCCCAGATGTTTATTTGCCCCATACTGTCAGTGTAGTTATTTTGGATGTGCTGAGGTAAAAATTGGGGGGTCTGTCTACTCGAGGTTTCCACACCAGATCCCACATTGAGGGATCTGCAATAGCTCTGTCCATATGTAGCCTGAGTTTTTCAGGCTCAAGTGAGCTTCTGTCTGCTAAGATTCTCAACTGTGCTGCCCTATATTAAGTTTGCATACCTCAGAGGGCTAGGCCTCCTCTCGCTCTCTGGAACGAGAGAGAAATCTGTAAGCTACCATGGGTCTCCTATCCCAGGATATATTTTTAAATCACTCTTAAAACTAGCAAAAAAGGTCAGGGGTACCAGTATTGGTAGGGTGTCGAACAAATAAAGCAGATGAGACAAAATATTTATCTTTATTTTATTTACTCTACCTATTCAGGAAATCAGCATGTCCACCTATTGTCGGAAATCCCCTTGTATATCTAGTAGGAATGTTATTAGAGGTTGACCTTATCCTAAGAGGTCTGAAACCATAGATGTTAGCTTTACTCCTAGGTACATAATCCATGTAGGTGCCCAGCAGAAGTTGGACTGCTCTTAAATTTCATTGATCATGCATTGTGGAAGAGTTAAGAATCTCTGATTAATGTAATTTTTATTTTTTTTATTTTTGGAAACCTTTATTGTGCAACAAAAGCTTACAGGTACGGGCCCACAACCATGCAGGCCGGCCGCGAAATCAAGTAATAGCACATAAGGCAAAATCAAAACAGCTCAGCAGTCCCTGAGACGAGGGCAGCAATTATACGATGCATTACATACTGGAGAAGGTGGGACCACTAAGTACAGGATAAGTGAGGTTAATTTTAAAGTTATAGGTAGGAAGGATCAGACGCAGTCACTTCATCGAGAACACATGGCGGGCAATGATCCCAGCGAGTCAGCAACAAACCAGGCAATAATTAGAGGAGCATCAGAAGAACTTGAGGATAAGGGCAAACAGTACAATACACACTGGTCAGTACCCGCCGCAGGTACGTGAAACATCTTGACTGACAGTAGTGGAGAGACCAACAGCCGTAACAATAAGCAACGCTACACCTAACCACCAAACTGACCCAAAGAAAAAAGGAAAAAGAGAGAAGAGTTAAGAGAGAAAGGAGAAAAATAAGGCCCATAGAACCAAGACGAAACAAAAGACCCACCCCCAAACCCCCCACCCAGCACGCATGCAGAGGCTACGGCCTACCCCCCCCCCCAGCAGTGTGCCTGTCGCCCAAAACCCAGTCCCGAAATATAGACTTAGAGTAGAGAAAAGGGAAAGGAAAAAGAAAGAAAGAGAAGGGAGAAAAAGAAACTAAAAACTAATGGGAGAGGAGACATGTAATCAAAACGATCTACTCCCACCACCCACCTCTGCACAATTTAAACCCACGAGAAGAGGAAGTCGCTACAAAGTCAAATACAGGAACTTGATGAGGAAGCGATCGAAAGTACGCCATTTATCCATGCACGAAGTAGTAGTCCGCCGATGTAAAGTGTCTCAACCCTGTCCCTGTCTGTCCAGGGCCAGAGACGCGGAGTGCACATTGAACCAGAAGCGGACGGGCCAGGAGAGAAAAGCAAGAACTCCAGGCCACAACACACGGCACCAGTCATGATGGCCTCGGATTGGGCCAGCAAGAAGAAGCAACAGCACCAGCAGGTTCCACGAGCAGCGCCCCGTCGACCAAGAAGGGGCACACGCTCCACTAGTACGAACATCAGGTCCCGGCTCAGCAGGGCAAGGCGAGCAATCACCGGGAATCACGGCAAAGCAGGCCCGGACGGACCCCGGTCGGAGTCCCTCTGTCATTTCCACTCCTTGGAAGCGCTCTTGACAAAGTAGAGCAACGGGCACCCAGACCTCCAGACAAGCGACGGCCGTAATCTCATCAACCTCCGGGAAGGTCCGTGCAGCACAGTCCAGCGGTTGGTCCGCACACGCGGGGAGCGGCTCAGCGAGCACGTCAAGAAAAACATCGTCCGGCCTGGCGGTGTTCAACATCATGGACTCACGCCAGGAACTCAAGGCAGCGAGGACGTCGCCGATCGTAGGATCACCCCTACAGTATTCAGCAAACGTGCCGTGCGACAGGCCAGTGTTCCCGTCGTCGACGGGTCTAGGATATAGGTCGCTGGCCGCCATCTTGTCAGCACGGCGGGGCCGCTGTACACTCCAGCCCCGATCCGGTTGCCAGCGGGTTCCAGCGAGAGCCAGCCGGGGACAGTCAACCGCACCAGCGATGCGGAGAGGCGGGCCACCAAGGCGTTGGAGGTAGTCGGCGCCTCTGGCCCATGGGCGCCGACCACCGAGTCCGGGCGGAGGGTTTCAAAATGGCCGGCTGAGAGACAAAGGGGAGACGCGTCTCCCATGCAGTCAACCCCCGTCCGTGGGATGCGGCACCCCGCCACCAGGTCCCACCAGGCCCCGGGACCATCCAGCCGGGCCCGGTCAGTCGTCACCGGTCCATCCGCACAGTGGCCTCTTCGGTCGACACCACTCCTCCACCAGGGGCCGGCGCAGGAACTTCGTTCCAGTCGGGGAGCCGCAGGCAAGTCCGGGCCCCTCCGGAGCAGATGGTAAGAATCAGCAATCTATCATGTTTCCATATAGCCACGAATACGTCTTCTCGGGGCAGGATACGGCACAGGATTAATAAAACAGGCTAGAAGGTCGACGGAGCCGAGCTACAACGCGGCCATCACGGTCGCGAGCTAGGCTCCTCCCCTGATTAATGTGTATTAATTTTAAAACCAGCCACTTTGTCAAAAAAAGCATAGATGTTTCTGTATTCTAGAAAGGGATATAGTTGGTTCGGTTAGTGTCAGGAGACATAATCAGTGAAGCACATACTTTTCAGTTCTTCCCGGCCAAAGTGCAAGCCCTGGATATCAACATCATTTTTTAGCTGAATGACTAAACGTTCAATATTAAGGTCAAACAAAAGAGATGATAATGGGCAGCCCTGGCATGTCTCCCTCTCCAATTGAAAAGGTCTGGGCATCCCCCTGCTCAGAATCACTTGAAATCTGGGTACTGGTACCCCACTATGGCCATCAATAAAAACGGGCTATCCCTTCAATCATTTTCCTTTGAAGTACCAGAGATAATAATAGAATGGTTTCTCTGTATCGAACGTCAGCATGAATGCCGGGATCTATTTCTTCTTCTTTGCTTTTATGATAAGTTGTATGACTTCACTAATATTATGGTATGCCTGCCGATTTCTTATGAGAAATCATTGGTCTGGGTCCCGCCCTCCCAGGGTATTTAAGGGCGTTACCCTCAATCCCCAGTATCTGCATGATGTTTTCCCTCTGAGGCGGAAGCCGGAGGTTTGCTTTGCTCACTCGTACTTTGTGGCACTAAAACGACTGAAACGATTGAATTGCTAATCTGTTTATTTTAGAATTTGTAAAATATTTTAATCAGGTGCTCTTTTACTTCTCCGCCCCCCACCTCAAGGCGAGATTAATTCGCTGAGGCCTTTTCACGTTCTCTTCCCACAGCGCCGCTGTACTCAGGCACTGGGAAGCTATCAGCATCACTTTGGGCGCCATCTTTAATTGGGAAGGCTGGCCGCTTTGCTCTGCGCCCCTCCCACCCTCCTCCCACCCCGCCCAACTATGTATATCAACAACCGATTCGCCCGTCCGCGCAGCGGGCGGGCGCAGCGGGCGCGACGGCGGCGCGCCAAAGGCAAGCCCGTCTGCGCCCGTCCGCGCCTGGCCCGGGCCTAGGGCCACCCCCCCTGGTTCTTTCCCTCTGCCCCCACGTATTCACTACTCTGCCGCCCAGCTCCAGCATCTTCGCCCAACGACTAGTCAGTCATGTCTCATATCCCACCCAAACTCCTTGTTCACAAGCCAAGTTACTCACTGCCCAGGTTGTCACGCCATGATACCGTCTGCCCGCAAATTACCCCCTGGTGGTAAGCACTACTCTACGGAAACCCACACCATTGCGCTCGCGAACGTTCGCTCGCTTGGCACACACAGCCAAGACATTCATGAGCTGATCCAGGATCATAAAATAGATCTCCTGTTCATGACAGAAACATGGATGGGCCAAGCGTCCGACCCAGATCTAGTCATAGCCGTTCCTGCGGGGTTTACCACCCACAGACTGGATAGGCAAACTAAGAAAAAAGGTGGTGGTATTGCCATCATTGCTCGTGACACTTACACTGTAAGGTTCACGATGATTCCACAGACTTCCTGTGAAGCCTTAGAATTTGCTATCAAACTGTCCCCTTCTTATACCTTTAAAGGGATTCTCCTTTATCGACCTCCGGGGCCCAGGAATGATTTCTTTGGGGCTCTTAGGTCCTTCCTGGAAACATCTGCGCTTGACAACTCCTTCACCATTCTAGGTGATTTTAATTTTCATTTTGACGCTCCTGACAACCCTGATACCGCTACGCTCTTAGCTGACATGTCCACCTTCGGCCTTCTTCCCCTGGTTCACTCCCCTACGCACGAAGGAGGTCACACGTTAGATGGCATTTTTTCAAATGCCACGGGCCTCCAAGTCACAGAAATACTCCCCTTAACTTGGTCTGATCACCATCTCATCCTGGTATCGCTTCAAGTACATGACCCTTTGGCCGACAAACCCAACCCCAAGCCCCGCCAACCCTATCTAGCATGGGATGATATAGATGAATGCAGGCTGGAAACCTTGCTCAAAGACACCTCCCCCACTCTATCTCCCGACCCTAACACCGCTACTTCCCAATTCCACAACTGGGTTAGCTCGGCAGCCAAAGACTTGGTCCAAGTCAAACAACGGTCACGCAACAGATCTACCCCGTCGGCCCCGTGGTACACGGAGGAATTACTCACACAAAAGCAACAGTGTTGAAACAGAGAGAGACACTGGCGGAAGGATTACACTCCCGAAGCCAAATCCCTGTACAAAGAGTCAGTAGCAAAATACAAAAATCTTATTTTTGAGGCAAAAAAAAGGTATTACTGCAACAAAATAGAAACTGCACAAAACTCGAACAAACCTCTATATGAGCCCACCAAACAATTAGCAGGTCTCTCTGTCGATCTCACACCTCCCCCGTCCCAAGCTCTCTGTGATGCTCTGTCCAAGTTTTTCTTCAGCAAAGTTGACAATATTTATCAGGTCTTCGCCAATAACGCAACCCCTTCCCACAGGCCTTCAACTCACCTTGACGGACCAATCTTTCCTCAGTTCAGAGAGGTGACCTGTCCTCAGGTGCTAAACATCGTTTCCTCCATTAAATCTGGCTCGGCTCTAGACCCCTGTCCCTTGAAGGTCCTGCGGCCAATCATGGATGCAGTTCTTCGGCCATGACTAATATCTGCAATTCCATGTTTAGCCCAGGTACTTACCCTGAGACACTAAAGAAAACCCTTATAAAACCGCTCCTCAAAAAATCTACCCTTGATAAGGAAGAACTTAAAAGTTACCGCCCGATCGCCAGTCTCCCACTACTAGCGAAAATAGTGGAAAAAATCATGAATGCCCAACTCTCTCTCTTTATCGAGGACAATAAATGTCTGGACGAATCGCAGTTTGGCTTCCGCCGTTTCCATGGAACTGAGACCGCCTTGGTCAAAGCGGCGGATGACATCAGATCCATTCGGGATGCAGGAGGCACAGCAGTCCTGATATTATTGGATCTATCGGCGGCCTTCGATACGGTCGACCATACCACCTTGGTCGACCATACCACCTTGGTCGACCGTGTCGAGAGCATAGGCTTCCGAGGCAACGCAAAAAATCTTCTTGCCTCCTTCCTGGCTAATAGGACCCAGGTCGTCACTGTAGGACCTTTTGAATCCTCCCCCCTGTCACTGCCATGTGGAGTTCCCCAAGGCTCATCCCTCAGTCCGACACTATTCAACATTTATGTGTCGGACCTTGCCAAAGTCATCAGGGCACATGGGATGAGCCTCACGTCCTACGCAGATGACACCCAATTGGTCCTCGCCGTCAAGAATGACGGGCCTCAGAAAGCCAACTTGTTCAACCAGGGCATGCTGGCAATTGGGAACTGGATGGCACACAACTGCCTGAAATTAAACTCCGATAAATCGGAAGTTGTAATTTTTGGCAATCTTTCCCCGGAGTGGTCCCCCCTTTGGTGGCCTTCACCAATGGGCCAGCCTCCAGACCCGGTTAACAAGGTGAGGAACCTGGGAGTCCTGTTCGACAATCGTCTGAACGTCTTACCACATGCTAACCAGATCTCCTCCTCTGCCTTTCATAAATTAAGGCTCATTAAGAAAATTCTGCCCTTTCTACCTGAAAATGCCGCCAAAACATTGGTGAGCTCCCTAGTACTCTCCACCCTAGACTACTGTAACGCTCTGTTTCTAGGTGCCCAGGAGAGAGTCTTATCAAAAATGCAGGCTATTCAGAACGCGGCAGCCAGACTCCTAGGGTGAATCCCCAAATACCAACCGGTGTCACCCACCATAAGACAACTTCACTGGCTACCGGTGAAGAAGAGGATTAAGTTCAAGTCCCTGTGCTTGGTATACAAGGCTTTACACAATGCTGGACCAGTGTTCTTCACTCAGAACCTAACCCCCTACTGCCCTTCCAGATCACTGCGCTCCTCCAGTTCCCTGGAACTGGTGGTCCCCCGAACCAAATCTGTCAACTGGGGTGACAGAAGATTTCTCGTAGCCGCACCGAAACTGTGGAACACACTGCCTCACTCAATCAAGACCAGTACTTCCCTCTGGTCTTTCCGCAAAAACCTCAAAACCTGGCTTTTTAATCAATGAGCTTCAGCTCCCCTTGCTGGCTAAACATTGCAGTTATTTAGCGCCGAGATGCCCGCGGGCCTTCGTTCGCGCTTTACAAATGCTGTTATAAATAAATAAATAAATAAATAAAATGAGTGTTAGAAGGACCATCTCCAATCTCAGGGCTAGAATTTTTGTGTAAATTTTAGTGTCAACATTCAGGAGGGCTATTAGCTTGTAAGAGGAGCACTGCTTTGGGCCTTTCTCTTTTTCATGGATTAGTGTAATAATGGCCTCAGCCATTTTGGGGGGTTACACTTGCTTTAGTCACGAATGATTTATGCAAGTGTGTTAAAGTAGGTGTTAGTTTATCCGAGAAAGCTTTATAAAAACTTCCGGAGAATCCGCCGGACCTGGGGTTTTATTAACCTTTAGGGTTTTACTGTTGCTTTGAACTCATCTTCTGAAATCAGGGCTTCAAGTTCTAAGGCTAGGGGGCTAGGGAGTCAGGCCGGGGTGAGTCGTTATATAGGTGTCATGCAATGACTCTAGAGAGTGCTCTGCCTTGGATAGTGAAGCATAATAGTCCTGGAAGACTTCCAGTTTCTCCTCCCCTTTAGTTAATTTATCTCTATTCTTTAGATAAGTTTCTTTCATTAAGCCCTGTTCTTGCTTGATGCAAAATTAGTTCCTATGAATCAGTCCTAGAGTATGTCTGATGGACATGAAATTAAAATGTGAAATCCCTCTGTGTGTCATGTCGTTCTTTCCAAACATCGCACAGCCCAAGGTTTCGTAGCTTAGCTTTAAGTATTTTGGAGAACCCCCCCTGGTGTGTAATTAGCCCTGTTGTATCTAAGGCAGGTTCCATACCATGTTAAAGTCTCTCATTAGAAGGATATCCCCTTCTTCTAATTTGCCTAGTACCCAGCACAAGCAGCTAACCTGTCCAGTATTTGTGGTGTATAGCTTAGCTATTGTAAGTTTTTTCCCCACCAATAGAACCCACAACAAAAATAGACCTCCTCTACTTGTCACACAAGTGTCTTCAACCTTAAAAAGTAGATGTCTATGGAGGAGAATTACCACCCCATTATGTTGTGAGTATGCCGAAGCATATAGTGCATATAGCACTTGAGGCTATAGTTTGTGTTTTAATCGGTTTTCCTGATTTTTTTCAAATGGGTTTCCTGAAGTCTATTTATGTTGTACCTCCCTCCTGTTGCCAACTTTTTATGCATTTGTGGAGCTAAGTCCCCTAACTTTATTTGTTTTATAAACAAACTTTATTGAATTTTCTCTGCCAAAGACATGCTCGAAGAGCAATTTTATGCATGTAAAACAGGACATGATATAGCATACATGTGAAAAATAACATTTTTGTACATTAATAACGGGAACTGGAAAGAAGAAGAAAAATAAAACCAAAGAAAGAAAAGAACAGGCTGCAGTAGTGATGGAGAAGAGGTAGAATCTTGAAAGTATGATCATGTCTAGTCCCCTAACTTTCAATGTGAGTACTTGTACCATTCCATTCCACCTTGCATGATGTTGTGTATTTAACATGAGCATGTGCAGGTTTTAGTGTCGGCATTAAATCAGCCCCTGTCAATTTACCATCTCCATCTGGCATCTCAACTTGTTTGTCCCAGACATAGTTATGGGACAAACTTGTTGGTGTCTAGCCAATGAGGCTGGAGCTAAATCCTGGAAAAAGGCACAGTCTTGGTCCTTAAATCTGATGTTCTCACATTTTTGCACCAACTTCAAGACCTTCTCTTTAGTTGGGAAATTCTGAAATTTCACCTCTATATCTTGAGGGCGGTTAGTGTCGGCTGGAGGTCTGAGACCCACTATGTTCCCTCTATTCAATAAAATATCTTCTGGTTCAGCTCCCAGCAAGAAAGCCGATAATCCCTCCACAAGAGATTCCACATTTGAGCCCTTTGTTTGTTCTTTGAGCATCTTCTACGAATATTTTCAAGCCTAGCATGGTTTTCACGGTCTTCTAGCTTGTGTGTAATCTCATCATTTTGAGTAGACCTAGCAGGTCAAAGGCCTTTCAGCGAATCAATTTGGCTTCTTGCAGAGATTTCCCTTTCAAGTTTTAATATGTGTAATAGATCAGTGTTCGTGATGGCCATATTGGTATTCGCTTGGACCACAGGTGGTGTGATAATGCGGCAAATAACTTTGTGACATTGCTTTGTGCTTGCTACCTGGGGGCATGGGTTTGCTTTATGGAATCCCCTTTGGCTTAGGGTCGCAATCTTCCTGCGTCATGTTACATGCCTCCAGAACCAACTATAAGAGACTTCTTCCATGCTCTCGATGTTCCGTCTCATCTCCCTAGAGGGAGTTCGGAAATCTTAGTTCCTTTTGTTCATCGATATTCTTGGTTCGCCTGTGCTGGTCTCCCAAACTGCTGTCAGGACATATGTTTTACTTCTTTTGTCAATTTCTGTTAAAATTGTAATTTCTTTCCAAACAGCGCCTTAGGCGGGCAGAAGTACTAGTGATCTCTTCATTCAAGGTAATGGCGTCTCAATGTTAGTTCGGTCCTCAGAGATTCCGGGATCACTCATATGCTGCCCTGGGTTTTCTGTAGCAGTTGCTCATCTCGGTCCATGTACACGCCACTAGCAACTTTTGATAGTTCTCCCTAGAGAATATTCCTGCAGTGATCTCTGAACCACTCAACCCCCCACCCCCCAAGGAGAAACCACGCGCAACTCAGTTGCAAACTCTACTGGCTCTCGGTGACTGGGGCCCATGGACAACCTCATACATCCACTCGTTTCCGACACTACTGGTCCTGTAGTCCTCACAAAAGCACAAACATAGGGAACCTTGGTTGGCATCAACGCCAAAGGAATGGGGCAAGAAATACGAGATCTCTCAAATACTCCCAAGCCAAAAAGTGTGGCTACTTTCCCCTTAACTCACTCCTGGAATCTGTCAACAAGCTATAAGTCTTGCTTTTGGCCGACAGTCTCCATCTCCTTTGTCAGTCTCATAAACACAGACAGACTTAAAAATTTGAAGTCAGCGAAAAAAGATGGGAACATCTTCCCAGCACCTCTCTACTCTCTTTCTGCTGCTCATGTTTGTAAACATAGTGTCAAGCTTACCCCGTTCATGTATCTATTGTTCATGTCAATTTACAGAGAATCTGGCTGAGACTTCCTTTCTTTAATTTCCTCTTGCATAGCCATGATGTTTACTGTGTAATCTCTCTGGATGGCATGGCTTGAGTTTATTCCTCTAGAACACCTTCCTGTATTCTTTTGTGGCCTCTCTGTCCACAAATTTGTTGACATTAGAAACCTACTACACTACCTTGTGTGGCCCACATCACTTATCACTTATCACTCTTGTACAAATGGGCTTCAGCATCAACACCTCCTGACGGCCTGGTACCAATCTACACCCCTTTCTGATTATACCACTCTTTCAGCAACTCTTTGCTAGTCTGAAGTTTTTTCTTTATTTGACATATGTATTGTCCGGAGGGCAATCATGTAATTCACAATATGCTCCTGAAGTGATTCAGAAGTTCTTTCCCACTCTTTGAACAAAGTGAAAGGGCAATAAACTATGTGCACAAACATAAGTTCAAAAGAAACAGTAACCAACTCCTGTCTGTGCAATCTCCATGTAAGCACACAAGAAACATAGCAGGAGAAGATTCTGCTTCCTCCTGAAGTTCTCTGGTAGAGTTCCCATCATGCTTTAAATGGTCTTGTCAAACCGCTCCACTAATCCATTGGCTTGTGGACTGTATGCCTCTGAGAAATGGTAAGCCACACTAGCTAGCTTCTGCATCTCTCTCAAATAAAAATAAATAATATTGGTTCCTCCGTCTGAAATCCAACTGTAGAAAATATTGAAAGGAGAACCTAGTCATTATGTTTACACTTGCACTCCTCAGATGCACCTCCTGGATACCTGGTGGCATGATTTACCGTAACCAAATGGACCAACAGTATCTATTCCCACTTGTTCAAATGGAACACCTTTAACGGGCAGAGGCATTAATGTTGCCTTGATCTTACGTCTTAACATACCACTCGGTTGGCAAGTGGGACTGTATCCTTAGAACCTCATTGTGTGTCTGAATATCCCAGTCCAGTAGAACAGAGGGTGCAACCTATTCTGGGTCTTGCTAATGGCACTTTGTAGACCGAAGACAACAGAAAGTTTGTGCGCACTAGTGGGACCACTTGTCTCTTGCTAGCTCCTGGCTTAGGAATAAGAGGTCCACTATAAAGCAGTTAATTCTCACAGCTAACATAATGCTTTTTCACCAACCCATCGCTAAGCTCTTCATGGTTTTCCTTCTGAAGACCCACAAGCGTAGGGCACTCAAATTGCTCTGCCAAATTCCTGGAATAAGTACTCCAGTAGCTAAGCTAACATCCCCTGAAACTGTCAGTGAACCAAACTCCAACATCTGGTCCGCATGGTGTATCTTATCCTTCTCTATGTCTGGAGTAGACAAATCTGGATTGGTCCCACTCTCCTACTGAGGTTTCAGCCTGTGCTCTGGTTAACACAGCTGAAGGGGTCCAAGCCATGTAGGCTTCAGGTCTTGTACAAAACCAAGGGCAACCGAAAAATTGCCTTTGCGTTATTCAGCACCATGCAGCTCCCCCACTTCCACCTCAAACATTCTGACTTGCCATTGATCTCTACCTCAACTTTGGCAATGGGTTATTCCATGTCATCTCCACTAGCTACCAAGCCTGTTCCTGGGTGACCAGGGAGAATCTCCTTGGGATTGAGATATTTCCTCTCAACCATAGTCCTATACGCTTCTGTATCTGTTGGGCCAGGAACTATCCTCATGTTAATACTAACTTCTAACACAAACCCAATCCCTCCCGGTTCTTTGCCGAGAAGGTGGTACCTGACTGTAGAGCCGTGCGGAGTGCCCCAGCAAAACTCTCCACTCATTTCTCATGAATTGTTGTAATTGGATTCTAGTTAATGACCTCTCTTTTCTAGCACCTTTCTAGTGGGCTTGAAAACCTAAACAACAGTACCTGCAGCCCTTTGTTTTTCATTCGGGCTGTGTACATCTTTCCCTTTAGTGGTACCCCCTTAGGAACTAAGCTGGAAGTAAAGAGACCGCTAATGGGAAAGAGGGGAAGGAACTGGCAAGTGGATCGAGAACTTTAGTAGTCTTACCAAATCTGAAATAAGTCTTAAAAAAGGGTCCCTAGGTAAATCTTTGAGGACATTACAGAGCTCCAAAGTGTGTAAACGTCCTACTGGTCTCCAAGCAGCAGCAATAAGGCCTATGGATAGGGCCCCTAAAAATTACACCATCCCTCAGAGCCATTTTTCAGGTTGTTGAGAAGGATATAATGCCAGAAATGAGGGAATTGGTGGAAAACTCCAGCCTACCTATACTCTGAGCAAAGTTAGGCGGGTCACATGCATACTTCTCGGGTGAAGTGGGGGAATGTGAGAAGGCCATTGAGTATATCGAGAGGGTCCAGAAGGCAGATAAAACAGGTACAGAGACAAATCAGGAGCGTGGATCAGATCAGCCTCATGAATAAGTTTTATATTTTAGCCACTATCAGCGAGAATGATAAAAATTATGTAATAAATAGATCTGGAGATGGGCAAGGAATAAAGGATGCCTCGAATGTTCACACTTAAGAAGAACCTGACCCAGCCTCTGACCCTTATTTCCCATAAGAAGTCATCTTTATCTACTATGCTATCCACTAATCTACCATCTCTTGAAGGAGTACGCACAATGCCAACAAAAGTAATGGCAGAAGTAAGGAGCAGGTTTAAATTTTTCGAGGGAAACTAAAAAGAGATTCATGAGTCATGTTCCTTATTGTAGAAAACAATTGATGAGATTGGGAGCAGAAACACTATATTGGGAAATGTACTGCAGCAAACAAAAAAGAAATTGAAAAGCAATATAAAAGAAACCTCACCGTTAAAGTGACAAGACAAATGTATATTGATAATTTTGAAAGGTTGGAGAACCACTCCTGGAGGAATAATCTGAGACTCATTGAGGTCTCGGAGGTATTAGAAGGAAATAACATTAAAAATGTTGTTATAAACCTCCTGAGGGAGAATATATCAAAGGATATTCTACAATTGATTTACAGCATGAGAATCCACAGGTTTACAGTGATTCCTTTAAGTTCAATCCTAGTAGGCAAAAGCCTAGAAAGAGTTTAGGAAAGGCACTGGGGGTTGGGTAAAAAGATGCAACGACTACAACGGTTAGGTGATAAGGTCCAGACACGGTTCACTGTACTATGGGTAATGTTGAAAAACAAGATGTTTTACCCCAGACCCATAGAAGATGTTAAGGCTGTCATTGTAGACTTAAAATACCATACATCAAAGGGGGTCCAATGCGTAAACATGCACATGCATGTAGTTATGAAAGAGGGCATTCTATATTACACAGTCATGGACCTTTAACTTCCTAATGCCAATTTTTAAACAACAGTATTCCAGTTGAAGGATCAATTGCTTGGGGTGTCTCAATGCACTACATCAGTGCTATTCATTGTAGGAACATGCAGTGGGCACAAGGGTGGGGCAGTGGTAGAGGAGTTAAAAAAAATCATAGTTCTCTTTCACAACAACATAGATCCAGCCCACGTTTCATACGTCTGTAGGAGAAAGTAGATGGAGCTGAATTGGTAACATGGAATGTGAACTGTCTGCGATTGACGGTGAGGCAAAATCAAGCTTTAGAATAGCAAAATAAGTCAATGGCCTAAGTAATTTTATTACAAGAGACTCACATAAGTAAACCAGAATGTTTGTTTTTCGAAAGGAAAAGATGGATCAAGTAGTGTGTAACCAGATCAAACTGGGTGTAACAAAGGGGTGGCTATCATTGTGAGACAGATTCCTGAGCTTGAAGTAGTGCAAGCTGATAGAATCCCTAGGTTGTTGGGTCATTGACTAGATAAACTATAATTAGGATTTGTTTGTTACAGCTAGTTACTGTGGTCCAGATATAAAAGACTATGGTTTGCTTCACATATTAGTGACACACCTTGTATGCTTCTCTCGGTTAATAATTATAGAGGGAGTCCCTAGATATATCTACATGGAGGTGAACCACTAATACCCCAAAAACTCAGATATGTGCACAATATCATGCATACTCTGGCAGTTTGGATACTTGGATGGAATGTGCAGGAACACAGAGAGAGTTCACAGTCCAGTCAAAAAAGTATGGTCACTTTTCAAAGTTAGATTTTATTGTAGTAGATACTCTTTTGGATAAAAATGTGACAGTAATGCATCAACCATTCCATATATCTGCTCATGCAGGTTTTGAGCTCAAGCTGAAGACTCATTCACATCTCACTAAGAGATGGACTATGAATTGTAAGTTGTTTAATTGAAAAGATCCTGATTAATGCCAAAGAGTAATTTGATTTTAAACTTAGTACAGTGGGTCTTGATGTAGTTTGAATGCTTATAAAGCAGTGTTGAGAGGGGTCATAACAAATGTCTCAAGTCGCAAGCCTAAGTTTGAGTGGGCAAACAAACAGCATTTTGAGGCAAAGATCCAGAAAATCCAAAGTCAAGTTCAGATATGTACAGATTCGTTAATCAAGACCCTTTGAATATAGATCTAGCAAGGGCACATCAGGATTTCAGGATTATGCTTGAAAATTATATTTGTAAAATTTGGGAGACTTGTAACACTAGCCACTATGAGTTTGGAGAGAAAATAGGAGCCATGTTGACCTGGAAGGCTAGAACAGATACTATTAGAAATCATATCAGGGAAGTAATGAACCTCCTGACAAAACAGGTAGTGTATAACCCATTAGAATGAGAGAAAATATTTTGAAACTACCACAAAACAGGTATAGGGAATATCTTATTACACACTTAATAATAACACAAGAATAGCTTAATAAAATTTCATTTATTTGGGTAACTCAAGAGCAATTAGATGAACTATATCTCCCAGTTTAGGAGAAGGAGAGAGCATCGGGTTATAGTAAACAAAAAAAGAGGTAAAGCTGCAGGTATACATGGGATTCAGGAAAGTGTATAAAGCTTTGACAGCGACAATACCTTTGGTTCTAAGGAGGATGTTTAACTTCATCTTTGTAGACCGGAAAAAAGTACTACATTCTTGGAACAAAGTCATAATAGTTCTTATCATGAACCCAAATAAAGACCCTAAGCGGTGTGAATCTTACAGACCCACCTTGTTGCTTAACAGTGATTATACGATCTTTACTGGCATTCTTGCTAGGAGATTTAAGCAGAGTTGCAGGACTGTTAATCCATGAAGATCTGTTGGCTTTTATTCCTGGTAGGCATATTCATGACACAAACATTGCTAGGATCTATTAATTTAACAGAACAGACCCAGGCCCTACTTGCCATTATCACACTAGAGGCATTTGATAGTGTAAATTGGGAATTATTATGGGCAGCTCTCAATCAATTTGGTATAAAGGGAGGCTTCACCAGTGCAATATAGATGCTACAGAAGAGCCATTTAACTAGGATTCTAGTAAAATGGCAAATTATCCTCAAATTTTCGAATAGAAAGGGGATCCCAGTATTAGTGCTGTTCTGTATTAATTGGATATTCCATTATTCTCCACTCTTATTCCTTTGTCTTTTCCCTTCCCCAGCACCCTCTTCTCTCATTGTCTTGGTATGTCCTCACTACAAATGCAAGGTTATGAGAGTTTGATTGGTGCCAGTTAGGGTTTTTGTTAAGATGACTACCTTTTGTACAGTAGCGGAATAAAGTCTCTGGTACCTTTCAACTTTTGGTGCAAGTTTTCTTCCTTCTAACAGTGGCGATGGAGACCGAGATCCTTCATCACCATTTCACTGCACTCGGACGCAAATTGGAGTTGTGCTCCCTACTGAAAGGTTGGAAAAGATGGGTGCAGATGATCCTGCCGCCAGCTCACTCTTGGTGGTGATTGCCCGTGTAATGTAATGTAATGTAAGGTTTTTTTTGTAAAGGGCGACTATCACTCCAAGGAGCATCTTGGCGCTGAGAAAAAACCAGACGGATGGAGGAGCTGGTTCACTTGCTCATCGTGGTGTACCCAACAAATCAGATTAGGCTTTTACACTGCGTATCGGGCAGGCTGTAGATCTAGGTCTTTAGTAGTTTCCTAAACACTGATTCAGAGCTGGTTTGACGAAAATTGCAAGGGGAGTTTATTCCAAGCATTCCAAGTGGAGAAGTGTGGCTCAGGGGTTAGAGGCGGCAGACCCGGAAGCTGAGATCGGCCCTGGACCACGGTTCAATTCCCCGCCCTGACGGGGGTTGGGCTCAATAATTCCACGGACTCGATAATTCTCGCTCCGGTGCCTACTCGACTCACGGGTTCACACTCTGCGACTCTGGGCAATAGCTTGCTTAATCTCCACAACGGCCCCTCGTGGCGGGATGCCTGGCTTTCACCTTGTGGATACCCTGCCGGGGTATCTCACAGGGGAATACCAGGACGGGTTCCCTAAGCAAGCGCATAGATGCCTGCGATGTGGGCGATTTGCGCTATATAAATACATGTACATTTACATTTACATTTGACCCTAGAACTGCCAGAGCTTTCCCTCCCCTGGTGGTCAGTCTAAAGGAAGAAATGGTCAGCAGGTTTGCGTTTGAGTTTGCGATGGGAAGTATCGTTTAAAACTCTTTTGAAGATATTTAGGCCCTTGTGAATGAAAAGCTCTAACTGTGATCAATAGGACTTTAAACAGTACTCGCTTGTGGATCAGCAGCCAGAGGAGGGCATCCATCGCTGCAGTGGCTGATGATTTCCTTGGCCATCTCAGCACCATTCTGGCCGCTGCATGCTGGACCATCTGCAGCTTGTGCGTGACCGCTTTGATGGTACCTGCATATAGACTGTTGCAGTAATCTAGCCGAGATGTTATGAGGGCCACTAGTACCATACGCCTGGCTGGGAGTGGTAAAAAATCGAAGAATTTCCTCAGCCCTTTGATAATGCTAAAACAAGAACCCGCCACGGCCAGGGCCTTGGCGGACAGGGCAACATCGAACTTGACTCCTAGGTTCCTGACTGCATTTATTGTATTAGGGGGCACGGTAGCGACTTTAGGCCACCACTGCTTGGGGCTGAAAAGATTATATGGGCCAAAAGGCAGGATTTCAGCTTTCCCTGAGTTACACCTCAGGTGATTATTGCTCATCCATTTAAAAGTGGCTAAGAGGCAGTTTTTTAAATTTTCTTCCGCTTCTGTTGAATCCTCATCCAGCACCAGGATGAGCTGCGTATCATCCGCATAAGAGATGGTGTTAATCCTAAAGGATGATATCAGTTCAATCAGGGGGGTCATATATACGTTAAACAGTGTCGGGTTCAGACAGGATCAGGACAGGACAGACTGTGGAGGGCGGTTCCCCATCTATGCTCCGACAGGGATGCGGGAGGCCAGTGCCAATATAGTATGCCTGTCCCCCCATCAGAAACCTGGGAAGGTTAGTCATCTCTGATGGCGTCTCATGCAGCTGATTCATGGCATTCCTAGCCTCGGTTTGAACACAATACCATCTTGAAAGGCATACAACCCTATGAAAATAAACTTCATTAACTTTCTTCCTCATATCACCCGGTAACCTCACTTAGTTAATGTGGGCATTCTTAGAGTTCATAATAGGGGTCCTCACTAGTCATACCTACAATTCCTAGTGGATAACTTGTGAAGAAATGTTTCCTTGCTGGTATCAATACTATTAAGTGTGCCAGTAGATTAGGGATTCTCAGAGTACAGCCCGAAGGCTGCATGCGGCCAATCTGACCTTTATATGTGGCCCCCTGATCAACAGTTGCACTAGGCTCCTGTTCACTCGACTCAGCGAGGACATTAAAAAAATGTTAAATCGACAGGCAAGCCTTCACTTAAAGGTTAATTGAATATAAGTAAAGAAAGTAACTAGGTTGTCCTGCACCATTAAACTGTAGGAACAACTTAATTTTCAAAACCATCTTGCAGCAAAGTGTCTAAATATGATTAGATTCAAAAAGTGTATTTCATTAACCTGTAGAACCATTCCACCTTAGTACATCAGAATAAATCAGTGCATTGAGAAGTATTTCTTTAAAGTTGGAGTTTTAAAATATGAATTTAGAAACAGTCATTATTCCCCTTACGCTGACAACAATGCCAATAGTGAACTAAGAGGCAAGTCAGTTGTTATGCACACTCCTAGGGTGCCCTAGGTACCTATTACACATGAACAACATTATAGTTTATTAAATCAAACCCAAGAGAAGGTTTTGTGCAGCGCACATCATGATGTAATGTATTTTTAGGTCCTTTTATATGTGATAATGGGGAAGAAGGATGGAAAATGAAATAAATAATTTGCCTAGGATAACACAATTTGGTAAAATGGTGAAGCTGGGAATAATTCTAAGTTTTCTTGTTTCACATTGTGCAATTCAGCCACTAGATGTATAAGCTTTGTTTCCCTTATACCCACCTTACCACCCCCTCCCCCACCGGACCACCACCCTGCTGGCATCAATGTGACCCTAGGTCACATCGCAGAACAAACTTTGTGGCCCATGGGAAAACGTTTGTGAGTACCCATGAACTAGAGCCACTTCAAAAAAAATCTACAAACAAAAGGTGAGCTACCAATACCCTGGAAACCGTGGATTATTAAATATCTTGTGGAAAATGATGGGAATGAAATGCCTGTAGATGGAAGAAAGTTTATTTTACTAAATTCCCTTGCTTCAGAGGGACAAGACATTTTCAGTTCACTCACTAAAATAGAAGCTCCAGAGGGGGAAGATTAGTATGATGAATTTGAGTGAGCAATGTTAAGGCTAGAGGAGAGGTTTAAAACACTACCTGGTCAACATTAGAGAGATATCATTTCCACACCAAAAGGTAGAGGGAGGGTGAAACATTCTGTGAGTTTCTAATGACTTTTAGAAGCCTTTCAAACACATGTCTTTTGAGGAATAATACTAACAAGATGATCCGTGGCCAACTCATGGTGAATACAGGTAACAAAAGAAAACAAGAAAGAGTTATGGAAGCTCCCACACTGGATGAGGTTAGGCTGTCACATCACCAAGGCAATAGAACAGTCCATGAGTTGGGTCAAAGAGGTAAATGAGACTCGTACAAGTAAGAAAGAAAACTAATTGTGTTATTTGACTAGTAGACAAAGTAAAACAGAAGTCATAAAGAGCCAGCGTACTGAAAAATAAAAACTAATGTTACATATGCAGAGATGCTTCACACTTGGCTTACTCAAAAAATTGCCCCACGGTATACAGGGAATGTATTGTATGCAAAAGAAAGGGCCATTTTGCAGGGTGTGGCGGGACACTAAGAAGCACATCAAATCTAGAGTGTCCAACTTAACAGCGGAACCTTCAGTTGTTGCAGAAAGGAGAAGCAATTAAGAGGATGATGAATAAGAACATGATTCTAATGGAACAAGTGGAAGAGAAAAACAATATGGAAGAAGTAGTGCATCTTCCTTTTTTTCTTTACAGGTGTGCAGTAAAAACCTATAGGGCATTGCCCATTCCATGTCATCTATGCACTATAATCTCTAAATC
This sequence comes from Lissotriton vulgaris, assembly GCF_964263255.1. NCBI lineage: Eukaryota > Metazoa > Chordata > Amphibia > Caudata > Salamandridae > Lissotriton > Lissotriton vulgaris. The sequence goes on from NC_141691.1 coordinate 1,997,694,297, forward strand.
ATATTTTGATACAAAATTGGGATCATGTATGAAACATTTGTTGCCATCTGATATTCAAGCTGTAACATTTGATGGTCGCAAAAGTGATTTATTGGACATTTTTTTGCCGATACAATCTTCAAGGGAATATCTGCGACAATCAAATATATGTGGCCCACAAGAAAACCAATGTGTTTGGGGGAACTACAGAAATGTTTTAAGATAACTTTGAAACCAGCTGCTTATGATCTGGTGTTAGCTGTATTTGAATTTTGAATTTTAAAATATTTATAGAGCGCTCTTATACCAGAATCGGTTTCATGGCGCTAGATGGCGGAGGACCAGTGGGTGCGGAGGAAAGGGCTATACAGCTACAGATCTGGAGAACAAGAAGGTCTTAAGATGTTTGCGAAATTCCAGATAGGAAGATGACGACCTAAGAGTAAATGGGAGTGAGTTCCAGAAGGAAGGAGCCAGCACTGCAAATCTGGCCCCACCGGACTTCTGTTTTCTAAAACGAGGGACTGACAGAAAGGCCAAATGAGTGGAGCGGAGTTCTCGGGGAGGAAGGTAGGGGGAAATGGCTTCACACAGGAAAGCGGGAGCGGTCCCTGATCTGGCCTGGTAGGTGATACATCCAAGCTTAAAAAGGGCCCTCTCCCTCACTGGGAGCCAATGGAGAGACTGCAACAGAGGGGTCGTATGGTTGAACCTGGGGAGTCCGTAGATCAGGCGAGCCGCCTGATTCTGAATCTGTTGGAGCCGGCGGAGCAGATAAGCCGGCGCACCATTGTAGATGACGTTCCCATAGTCAAGGCGCGAAAGCACCATGGCCATGAGGATGAGCTTGAGTGCAGCAGTTGAGAAGAAGCGGGCGACCCTTCGGATGATCCGCAGGGAAAAGAAACAAGCAGATACAACTGCATTGATCTGCGTATGAAGGGTAAGCATGGGATTGATGAAAATACCCAAGGTTTTAACCTTGGAAACAGGAAGAGGAGAAGGGCCAAGGGCGGAGGGCCAGAAGGAAGGGGACCAGGGACTGCAACCACCCCCCGTCAGGACCAATTCGGTCTTGTCCGGGTTCAGTTTGAGGTGGTTGCAGTTCATCCACCCTTGGATAAAAAGCATAACCTTCTGGAAATTAGAAGCCGAGGAAGGAGAAGAGGAAAGGTTGAAAACAAGTTGGAGGTCGTCGGCGTAATTAAACACTGAGACCTCCATCTGCTGTAAAGCAAAAATGAGGGGTGAAATGTATAAATTGAAAAGCAAGGGGGACAGGGAAGAGCCTTGGGGAACTCCACAAGTCACCCTCCTGAGAGGAGCGGTGAAGTTGGCAAGATGGACAGCCTGTTCCCTGTCCGTCAAAAAAGAACGGAGCCAAGCGTAGGCCGAGCCCCCAATGCCCGCCGCTTCGACACGGGTCAACAAGATGTCATGATCCACCGTGTCGAACGCGGCGGACAGGTCTAACAGGACTAGAGCCTGTGGCCGGCCAATATCAATACCCTCTCTTAATTGATCCATCACCGACACGACTACCTTCTCGGTAGAGTGCAGCGGGCGAAAGCCCGCTTGGCGGGCGGCCAGGCAGCCTGTGGATTCCACAAAGGAGCTCAGGGACCTGGTGATATGAGCCTCTGAGACCTTTGCGAGGTAAGGGAGGAGAGAGATCGGGCGGTAATTGGCGGGCGCAGAGGGATCGATGCCAGGCTTTTTCAAAATAGGGATGATGACTGCTGATTTGTGGGCAAGAGGGACAATGCCAGAGTTAAGGGAGTGATTGATGAAAGTAAGAGGTGGAGAATAGCAGTTAGAAAAGAGCTCTTTAAGGACAAAAGCAGGACCAATGTCCCGAGGGGAGCCTGATTTGATCCGGGCTAGAAGAGGAAGCAGAGAGTCTCGGGTGAGGGGAGGAAACTGAGTGAAGGAGGGGGGAGGGGGGGGGGGGGGGAACAACAGAAGGTACCGTGGGTGGGGGAGGAATGTTGGCCCTAATGAGGGCAATCTTCTCAAAGAAAAAAGAGTTAAGGGAGTTACAGAGAGTGTGGGACGGGGGGATTTTAGAGACCGCCCTGTCAGAGGCCGCCAACTCATGAATAGCTGTCAATTCAGTAAACTTACAGATCAAATCCTGGATGCCTTTCCCAAGGTTTTCTGTGATGAAATGAGTAAACAGAGATTTGAACACAAAATAAAACTGAAGAGTGGTGCCGAACCTTTCAGGCAAAGGATGAGGGGAGTCCTATTCATTTTCAGTAAGGACTTACAGAAACTCCTAAATCATCTAAAGCGGATTACATTACGATGAAACAGGATCCTCAGCTTGGATTTCAGCAGTAGTGCTGCTGAAAAAGAGTACTGGCGATCTGAGGCTTTGTGTGGACATGAAGGCCCATAATAGCAGTATTCTAGTGGATAAAGTACCTTTACCAATGATGAATGACTTGCTATCCTAGCTTGAAGGGGCAAATGCCTTTTACCCACTTGATTCACAAAGTGCATGTCACCAAATATAATTGTTTTTGTCTTTTAGACCACTAACAGCGTTCATTTGCACCTTTTGGGGTGACCATCCTCAATTTTCCAGAGGATAATTTTACGTTTATAGACATGGAAAATCAGATCAGGTGCTTCCAGGACGGAATATTGGTATTTACAATGGCTAAAAGTAATCATTTTAAGGTAGTAACAAAAGTGTGCAGCAGATTGCCTACAAGGAGATTGGCTCTATGTGCAGAAAAATGCAGATTATTTGCCTCCCAGTTGAATTATTTGGGACTCAAAATATCAGCCAGAGCTGTAGAGCCAAATGACAACTTGGTGGATGCTATAAAGAAAGCACAGCACCTAATTATAGATCAACTTTAGTTACTCATTAGACTGGGAATATAATGGTAAATTTGTATAAGATTTTGCTTCTGTGATGGAACCGTTAGAGATGCTTCTGCACTAGGATGTTGATTTTATCTGGGGTCAGGAATAGCAATAAGCTTTTGATTTCATCAATTCACAAATAATTCATGGTCCTGCTTCTCAGCCCTTTTCATATGGTAAATTGTACATAATCACAGAGAATGCAAGTGCCTATGGTCTAGGAGCGGTATTATCTCAAAGAGCAGGAAGTTCTAATTGGATTGTGGCATATGCTTCCAAAACCTTGAGTGAAGGCAGACACGGGTACTCTGTCTGTGAATGAGATCTCCCTACCTGTGTGTGGACAACAAACCATTTCAGACAATTTTGTGTGGGGAAGTAAATTTACACTACACACTGATCATAGGCCTCTAGTACATATATTGTGCCCTGGTGTTGGGGGGAACTCTACTGCCTGCATTGTAAGATTATGCAGGAGTACAATTTTGAAATTGTTTTCATTCCTGGACATAGGAACCAGACTGCTGCCTGCTTGTCTCGGTTGCGATGTGGGGGAGAAAGATGTTTTTGATAGTGATGAGGTTCCATGTGTGAGTGATAGTTGCACAATGCATGAAATAAAACTGGATTAGGACTTATTGATGTTTGAAAATCCTAAAGACATTAACATTAATTTGGTAAAGAAATATCTGCAGGAAAGATAGCCACACAGCAAGTATCTTAAAGGCACTCTGCACTCGTTTTCCAAGGTTCCAAATACAGTGTTGAAGGAGATTTTATTTTCTGAAATGATAAATGTGCGCCGTCGGCAGGCGTTCATTAACTTTTACTCAAAGCGTGTCACACTGATCACATGGGCCTGGCTGCACTTGAGAGTTTATTGCATAGTTGTTACTGGTGATCAGGCATGGATGCTAGGCATAGGGCATAGTTAATCAGTGCCAGATATGTGCTGTTGCTGATACAAATTGTAAAACTCAAACTCCACCTATGCAAAATGTTCAGTGCCCCACGTTTGCGGTGCAAAAAGTTGGATTGGTTATTGCAGGCCCTTTAAAAATGTTCAGTTCTGGTTGATTACCATGCCAGATAACCAGCAGTTTTGTTTTTCAGAGAGAGAGTGACTACGTCTTTTGTGCTGGAATTTCTGATGTAAATTTTCAGTAGAGAGGGATTTTCATACGTTCTGGTCATAGATAATGGGGTTCAATTTATGTCATCCGAAATGACGGTATCAAACATTTGGGTCAGCAATGTACGATCCCCGGTGCAATGTCCCAGTGAAGTGAAGCACATTACCCTGTACTTTAAGGAGAGTATCAATTTGTCCAAGGTTGGAGGGATCCCTTTCATCATAGCAGAGCTTAAACGGCTATCGACCTACCGAATCACTCCAAATTCTGTCTGTGGAGTGTCCTATAAGCTATAAGTCACATAGGGGTGACTGTTTACAGTTGTTACACCGTGTAGAAATGGAGCTAGTTTCTCCTTTTATCATGTCAATAATTAATTGTTTTTATGTATGTATTTGTGTCACTATTATGGTTTTGTAATTACAAACCGAATAAAGTTTATTGACTAATACATAGCAACCATAGCTTCATTGCCCTGGCACCAAAGTAATTAATTTTGTAATATGTCTCCATAACGGCAAATGATTATTAAAATATCAGCTTTCATTATATTTTGCAAATTCAATAATTTTTCTCAAAACGTCGACTTGAGAGTTCTGAAAATAAACCCTTTTATCTTAAATACTTGCTTTTAAATTTTGGTAAACAAATATGAATTAAACCAAGAAAAAGCTTCTAATTAAGTAAGCTGAGCTGCAGACAGGAGAGTTACTTGCTGGTATCTGAAGAGATATCTCTAGCTCACAAGCTACTCGTAGAGGCCTATTGTACGCAGCAGCTATAAATCTGTTGCTCATAGGGTCAAGAAGTATCCGAGGTCCAGGATGCCATCCAGGATGTTTTTATTTGATGATTAGTGCTCTGTTACAATCTTGAAGGCAGGGTGCCTGGTTTTACATGAGAGCGTGCCCCTGCATGAGCTGAGCACCCCTGCAGCCTTCGGAGACCATTCTTCGGGGTTGTCGGTGACGCAGACCAACATATAGGAAGAGGAGGATGATATGCTCGCTTAAAATGCTATCTCGAAAGTGACTGCAATAAACAATGGCGTGTTTGGTATCAAACACCTTGGAATCATATATCCACACCGGTAAACGGTGTGGGAGGTATGATTCCACTCCTTAGAAGCAATCTTTGTGGGTCCCTGGTCTTCCCAGTACCAGCCTTCTTGACCAGACAGCACAAAATGGATGCTGCCAAGCCTGATACGGTGAAAAGCTGTCGGGACACTGGACAGCAGTGACGACTTAACATGGTCCCTGGATTCTTAACCCGCTTACTTCGGGATTGATCTGAACATACAATCTATGATTGATGGTAATTAGATCTGTCACCACGCCTACCTTAATGAAATGGTTTTAACAAAGACAAGTATCTCATATAAAATGGACGGAATCAATTATATCAATTAAATAACGAACTATTGACAAGCCTTGAGGAAGCCCTTGCGGGGCGAAACGCGCGTCGGCTGCTGTGTGTATTTGGAATAAAAATTGATGACGACTTTTCAACGTGGATTTGGATAATTTTGTGGAGTTTCCTGTGTCATATAGCACACATAACATTGGACACAACAAAGGTGAACCATTGTGTATTTATAACGAATGAACTGTCTGAGGAACGTTTTCAGTGACTGTGCTTTGGTGTGCTACAGTGCTTGTGAGGTGGACGAGAGACACATGTCTCCCCTCCTGCTGCTGAGCCAAGCTCGAGCAGAGGAAGGCAGCACAATAGGCATCCTGTCACAGGGAGGTGTGACCACCTCCCAGACAGGATTTAGTGTATTGGAGCTGGGAGGGTGCAATTCCAAAGTGCCTGAAAGTCTGCACGAGGGGCACATTTGGTGTCCCTGTGCATAGTTTAATTCTGGGAGCCGTTGGCTCCTGCTCTGGCACGAAACTGGACAAGTGACATGGGTGTAACACCCCCCTGTCCTGACCCTCCCCTGGGAGTGTCCCCTCAATCTGTCCAATCTGGGTAAAAAAAGGGCTTACCTGGCTGTAGGACCCTTGGTTCGACGTTGACAAGATTCTGAACAAGAAACCACTGACCTTCGATCGTCTGGACACCCTGGACTTCACTGGACTACGACTGGGCCCAACTTCGTCACCCTCTCAGTCCAAAGCATTGTCTGTGCCCGTGCACCATACAGGCTCTGTGCAGGACCCGTGGAGCATCAGGGACAACTGAAGTATCTCCCTACGTTTGCAGGCACAGTAAAGCAACTGACCGGTCTGCTGATCCTGAGCTCCTGCAGACTCCGAAGGCTCCAGCACCACAGCAGGTGGGTTCCTACCTTCCTTGAGGTCGAGCTGCCCTCTCACCAAGTTTGAGGCCAGTATCCCTTGTGGGGAGTGCATTACCCGAACCCCTGTGCACCGCTTACTTTTGAAATTGCATATACTTGTTGATGTTCTCCAACTTCGTGCATTGGGCTGTCGATAGCCCTCACCCCTGCGCACATTTTGTACAAAGGGCTTCTGCCTCCTCGCACTCTGTGCCCTGCAAGCTGTTGCTCTGTGAAAGTGCTAGAGGTCCCCTCATGAATCCTGTGCCTTCGGCCTGTGGTTCTATTTGAGGGACAACACTGCTTTTCTTGGGCTCACCTGGTTGCTCCAGGCCTGCCCTGACTCCCCTTACTGTGGAGAGTCCTGTGGCCCCTGCTGGGCTAGACTGTAACCTTTTTTGACCTTCTTCGTGGGTTGCCGCTGCCAAGGCTTGCTGGTGCTCCCGACGGACATCGACCCCTCAGCACTCAACATCCTTCGTGGGACATCTAGTATCCGGCTCCTGGTTCTACATGACCTCTTCTGGTCCCCTCCGCTGAAAAGTCATGGTCTCCTTCTTCGCACCTGAAGCACCAGACATCGGTGGGCATTTGTCCCTGGTCAATACTAAGTGATCCAGACTTCGTCCCCTCTGCTTTCATCTTCCTTCCAACAAGAATCCACCTGCGGATTCACCGGACACTTTTCTTCTTTCCAGCAGCGGCATTTCTTTGAAGACTCCCATTCATTGAGAATGACAGCCGTTTCTGACGCCACTTCAGACCTGTGCACCTGGCTTCCCTGGGATAGATAACTCTTGTACTTCGGTATCCACGGGTGGGGTGGCCTTCCAACTTTCTATGTTCCAAAGGGTTTCCTCATAATCCTCTGGGAAGAGTCCTTAAACTTGGAAACTGCAATCACGACTCTCCCATTGAATTGCACGTAGCACGCAGTTGTGTTCTCAAACTGCACCCGTCCTCTGTGGGTCCCTACTTACTCACCTTAGGTGGTTCCTTGGGGTCCCAGCGACTCTACATCGTCTAGTCGTGGTTCTTATACCAGTATTTTAGTATATGGTTTGGTCTCCCCCTGGAGCCCTCTGTGTATTAGTGCTACTTACTATTGATTCTGTGCTAAACTATTGTGAGCTTTGTGTTTATGTGCGTGTAGCAGATACTGTGAGGTGTCTGTGGTGTGTTATAATAATAAATATGTATTCTTTTAACTACTGTGTGGTTCTCCTTTCATTTAACCAATACAATAAGGTTGCATTCTGGTAAAACAAGCTGCTTCACATTCCTTCAAGACTAAGCCTGAAGGCTGCTCTCCACTATACCACTTGGATAGCTTTCCTAGGTTATCTTTGACCTCTTAAATCACCATACATCATAAGGGTTGTTTGGACTGGTGCAATGTGCCCACTTTAATTAGTGGACATCATATACCAGGCCAACTTCTCACCTGGACGTTTCACTATTAAGATTATATTATTACATGGAGCTCTTTGGAGAAGGTTAGTGTGATTACAAAAATATTTGAAGAGGTTTGAGGATACAAGGTTAATAGCAGAAATCTATGAAATTAAATATGCTGTCTATAGCAGATGCCTATATCCACCAGGAACATCTAACCCCAATGTATCACTGTAGCTCAAGGAATCGGCGACATTCCAATGAAGATTTTGGAGAGAGTGGCAAAAGGTCAGAAAATGCATTATAATTGGAAGAACAATAGCAATTTGCTGGAAAGTGAACATGGTTAAAATGACAATCCTCACTAAATTAACCTATATTATTAATTGCCTACCCCTAAGCTTCGATAAAAGGGTAAACGACACATTACAAAGCAAAACATTTTTTTCATCTAGAGCTCTAAAGCTGTGAGGTTATCCTGGAAGAAGCTAAGAAAGAAACTTACTAAGTGGGGGATTAGCACTTCTGGATCAGCAGGTATATTGCTGGGCATTCCACCTTGAGATCTTTAGGCCCCTAATTAAATCTCCAGGGAATACAAAACTGGGGATATTATTGCAAGAAATGTTAAAGGGTTTATGGCAATCTAACTTCTTATACAAATTTGGTGCACCGATGTTTAAAAAAAACAAAAAAAATTAAGGATCTTATACAGCTGCATCTGTGTGGTATTAGATCCAGAAGATATCCAGTATTCCATATTAGTTACATGCGGCACTGATATGAGCCTCCCCTCAAAGACCGGGGTGAATGATAGATCATTTGAGACTCTCCCTTGAGAAAGGAGAGGTTGTAAGATGGAAACAACTGGTAGATCAGAAGGTACTTTCATGGGGCATACTACACGACAAAAAAGGGGGCCTTAACTAAATTTGATTACTTGCAATTAACATCATGGCGCTCCCTGCAAAAGTGGACTGAATGCTCTAGATCGGGCTTTGAGGAGGTTTTACAAAAGGCACCTCCAAGGAAGAAAGATTTGACATCCTTTTATGGGGATCAACTAGAGGGAGAATACAACAAAATACCAGCGCCATATATGATCTGGGAGGAAGAATTACCTATGACCGCTACTGAGAATATCTGACAAGTATCTTTATACTCACTTTATAAAACAGTTACAAAATTAACACCACACAAGGAACAATTTTTTCACCATTCCTAGAACCCACTGGAACTCAAAAACTCAAAAAAGATTACAAAGATGAAGTGACAAGTAGAAGTCAGATGTATGATTTGTAATCAGCCACAAGTTGATGACCTCTACGTGTTCTTTTGTTGTCCTATACTTGTTGAATATTGGAACAGCATAGGTAATATTAAAACAGCATAGGTAAGATCATGTCAGAAGTCTTCTGCCAAGATATCTAGGTAAACCCAACCTGAATTCTTTTTGGTACCATCAAGGAAAATGAGTATACACAACTGAGTAAGGCGGACGCAAGGTCTTGTTGCCAGAGTGGAGATTTGTAAAAACTGCATATTACCATTCCCCTTTCACTCTGCAGGTTTGGTTAACCAAGCTCTGTTATTATTCAGATATAGATAAGAAATGTAAAAGCAATCGAACGTTGAATATTTGGACAAAACTTAATCAGTGGAGAAAGCTGGTCCTATGACTATACCAGAAAGCAGTCTTAGACCATATTCTAGCTTTTCGCTATTGAGCTTAACCTCTGGTGACCAAAATAAAATATAATGTAAAAATCAATATTAATAAGGGCAAGGCAAGAGAACATTTTTTATGAGGCTCCTTTTGAATGGTGAATACGAAGAAAAAAATATATAACACAGACCCCATATTTGGGTGAGTCAGCTTCAAGGTATCTGGTTTCCCTATCCCAAACATTTATAACCACTAGGTTTTGTGCGACAGGGCCCTCTGTGGTTACCACAATTCCAAAAACTCACTATCATGGGTGCAACCTTTTTAGTTCGGAAGAACGTCAGTGAACTCCCTTGTGTTATTCCTGACTTGGACCACAATTCCCTTTCTGCTTGTTGTCCCCCTTGGAAATTTGGGAATTGCCCTGGCCCTTGTGCTTGGATTTGGAACCAGTCTGTTAAGAGAGTTTGTCTCTCCTCTGCCCTGCTGCTCCAACTCTTTCTTCAGCCTCTCAGCTAACTACTTGTCGGCCATCACTGCTCATTTTTCTGGACCCTTCCCCGTCAAATCTGACAGGTATTGCCTAAGAGAGGTAGAACACTTCTCCTTGAGTCTCTCTGTCACCACCAATTGGTAAAGGGTATGAAAATTCTTGGCCTCCATCCCTCTCGTTCAACTCATTCCTATAACACAACACACGACAAATCCAAGTCTGAAATGGACCACCATCTGTTCTCTTGCTTCCTTTAAACCCCTGAAGGTATTGCGCTGGCTGGAGCCTAACCCATCTGATTATATATTCCTTCATTCACTCATAGTTCATTTGCTTAGATTCGGGCATTCTTCCAATGACTGCTGTACCTTCTGTAAGCAAGTGATTTATTAAGCTGGCTGCCTCAAACACATTATTTGAAGTGTGAGCTCTACAAGCAAGCTCAAAAGCCAATCAGTATATCTTATTCCTCCACTTACATGCACATACGGACTTCTAGAACCTTGTCAGGTACTACAATAAAGTGGGAAGTAGAAACGCTTGGCCCCGATGTAGATGTGTTTGTTGCCGTCCTGAGCTTCTCTTTTTCTAAAGCTATCCAGTTTCTCTTAATGGCACTAATGTAACTCATAAGGACATACCTGCCCTTGTTTCCTTGAGCCCTCCATCCTGTTTTCAAAAGCATCCCTCAACTGGTCTGAGGACGGGGAGTTAAAAGAATTCCAGATCTAGGCGTAAGGGCCAGGGCGATTCCCAAGTTTCCAAGGTGTGCCACAAGGAGAAAGGGAATACAAAATCCACCAAGACTAGCCTTGCGTTTATCATTTTGCTGTGCAGGTTATAAGATGTATAAGCTGCATTTTTTGCTCTGCTGTTAAAAGTTGAAACTGGCTTTTGCAGTATATCACTCCACTTACTGCTAGTTTTCAGTTCCTGTTTGGGTGGACAAGAGACAAGCAGGGACTCCTGTTGTCTTATGGTCCACCCTCCTGTGGATTTGTGAATTGGGACAAGTACACCCCTTTCAACTCTTGGCTCTCAGTGGTAGCAAAGGTGAGTAGTCCTAGCCTTCTCAGAGAGGTAGAGACGGGTGCTTGAGGTCAGAACTCAACAGTTACCCAAGCAGCACAATGTCTGATTGTTCAACCCTGTGCTTTCAGTAATATCACTGTTGCAATATCTATCAACTACAGTTCAGTGTACAGGCACTGGGGCTATTGTGCCTTGGTATGACACTCACCCTTTTCCAGCCATTGAGTGACCCTCCTTCTTTGAGATAGACATGTCTCCCCTGTGGGGTAGAGTATCTCAGAAGGCACAAATAATGCCTTAGGTGCAGATTACCCCATCTAGATGGAGAAGCTTTCAGTTCAGTAAAGTTTGACTCTTACAGTTGGTAAAGTCTCTTGAGGCCAGTGGTGGACCGACAAAGCATGCAGTGTCTTTATCTCCCTCTTCTGGGAAATGGCATGCAATTCACGGAGCAGCAGCCTCTTTCAGTCATGGGGAGATTGTAGTGTATGACGGTAGCCAACTCCATTGCCTGATCCCTCTAGCAGGAAGTACGGGTTACAAAGTTGGAGTTGCCCCTCGGATCTGAGCAGATCATGATTGACTTCTTGCCCACTTCTGGGCACTACCAGCAGTAGTTGATGTGAGTGGGTCATGCCATCCTGAGGTCGCACCGGCATGGTGACCCACAGTGGTGAACCTTGCTTGTCGCTATGGCATTGGCTTCCGTGGGTTTGGTTAATTTGCTTAGAGCTGCATGGAGAGCTGTGGGTTCTCCTCTGTTGGTCACAGTAGGCACACTTTTCTTCATCACGGTAGCGAGGACAGCCCTGGGCATACTGCTTTGGTTGGAGAGGTGTTAGCAGGCAGATCTGTGGTTCAAACCAGAACTAGCATAAAGGAGCGTCCGATGCCAACCAATACTTGGGGTCCGCAGATAACACTCCTCTGTCAGACCCCACCACCACAAGGGTCTTGCTGCTCCTAGCTTATCCTGGGCAAGTGCACCATCTGTAGGGTTGGTAGGCTTCTTCCCTCACTTGATAGACAAGTTGGCTTTTGCGCACTTTCATTTCATATTGGCTACTTCTTCGATCAAGGCAAGACTTCAGGTAATATCCCCTTACTCCTGAGATGGTGGCTTTCAGTGAGTCAACAGCTCTGGTTGCACAACGGTCCTGTTAGTACGATGTACAGCACTCACTTCTTCAGGGACCTAGAACTTAGGACTGGACCAATGAGAACATCCATAGCTCTCACATCTATGCAGTAAAACCAGACAAGCTGTGGATTCAGAACCAGTTCAGGGTGGTTTTCCTTTCAAATGTCCTTTCCAGGCTGCTTTTTGGACACAGCCTTTGTGTAGAGTAGTGCTCCTCAGCGCAGGGTTGTCTCATGCCTGTAGCACCCACAACGGAGGCATAAAGAGGTGTGAGCTTTCCCTGGCTGTCATCAACCACACTGCTGAGTTATCAGGGGGGAGCCAAAATGCAGGCCTCACCTAGGGTCTTCCTTTCACCTTGAACTACGGAGGCTGCAGTTCCATCCTTCACTCCAATCATTTCCCATATGGCATTGCTGCAGGAAGATATTAGCAGTGCCTCTTCACGAAAGACCTAATTGAATTACTGAACAAGCCTTGCCTTCTCTTTCCCCATTTCAGTGTCTAGGTCTCCTTCCTCTAGCTTCAGGAATGTCAGTACTACATTGGCTTGGAAGGCAATCTCACCTCCATCTTGTGTACAAGGCCAAGCCAGAAGCATCCAAAATGGAGCCCGCAGGCCTCCATTACTCTATCTCACTCATGCACACAAATCTTTCATAGAGGCCTTAGAATGTTAGTGTTAGGATTTTGCTTACTGCATAGAGGCTGAACTGTACACAAGTTGGCCGGTAGGCCTCAATCCAGTGACACAGATAAAGCGGTCTGATCAACTGTGAATTCATAAAAGATGATATGCTGCCACCATCGCTTTACATGCAAAACCATAACAGGGAAACTTCCTCAATGCCCGGCAAGGCTTACATGAGGAAGTTCCTCATGTGATGTGCGGAGCTTACACCACGGCCGGAGACCGACCTGCCAGGCCGCGCAGCGGCGGGTAGGTCTCCGGCTGTGGTGCGAGCTACGCACATCACATGAGGAAGTTCCTCATGTAAGATTTGCCGGGCGTTGATGATGTTTTTTAATAAATCGAATAGGGTAGATCCTGCATTATCAGGTAGATCCAGCACTACCAGGTATTCTACACAATTGGTAGTTAGGGTAGCTAGTAGTGTGATTTTTTTGACCACATCATTACCCTAGGTGAGTTTTTTAGGTCCTGACGAATCGCCCCTAGATTTAGGATTAGGCGAGAAACATGTTGACCTCTCACATGAAAGCGCGCCCCAACTGAGACAGAAGTCCCAGCCTTGCGCCTTTTGTTTTGTTTTTACTCAGGGTAGGAGACACACTTATTAAAATCGTCATAGCTGGTACTTCCAACCCTGCTTTAATTCACCCATTTAACACATTACTGACATCTTCACTTACAAGGCCCCTCATCCCTACGGCACCAAACAGCTATTGGAAAAAAGACCTCCGCCAAAGTGCCCCGCATCGGGTGCTCGTCGGGTATTGCAGCACCGACCCGACGGGGAGCAGCGTCATGATGAAGCATGACACCCATCTGGGTGTGTGAGGGCCCTAAATTCCAATAAAACAGATTCCTACTTCTGATTCATTCATGGTCGAGCACTTCTAGATCCCTTTAACTCACTCAGTTTTTAAACTATTAGGAACACCAATTTACTTGTTTTTCTCATGATTCTGGGCGCATATGCTGGACATTGCCAAAAGCCCTTCGTCCCTCTTTTGTATATCTGTATTGTAACAAAGCAAAGGAAAGCATCACAGACATATATTGAAGGGATGTCTCACACATTCATTCGTTGGAATAACTGCTCACAGAAGTATGTCACCAACAGGAATCTGATATAAGGAGAGTAAAAAAATCAGAGTGGTTTTATGTTATAACCCCGAACACTTGCACGTAACTGGAGCCATCTAATCTGAATATAATAAAATGCTCTCTGATAGTGAGTCAGCGACCACCAAGTACAGAGGAATGGTCTTCCAAGAAGCCAGTAGCTAAGGTCACATGTATGTGCATTATCTAAAACATTGAGGGCCTGAATGAAAAATCTCCTAGCTAACGTACAGGAAAGTTTCAATTCTATTAAGGAGGCGGAGGCGAAGATTAGGCTGACACTTTCTCGTTTATTCTACTCCAGCAGCCATTAAAAGGTATCTCAACATTATTAAACAAAACCACATTTCCCATGAGTATCGGGAAAATGGAAACAGAAAATGTCCCGTTCGCTGACCAATCCCAGGCCAGGGTTCCCGATATCTTCCTCTCCTGGTGCTCTATCCTCCTCTTTCTTCCTGCGACACTGCCACAATCCTTCGTCCGTTATTCTTGCTTGCCCGCTTCTGAACCTAAGGTACAAGCAGACTAAGTAAGGCACCGGGAAGAGAACTTCTCACCACATAAGTCACATCATTGTGAAAGTCAGTTAACGTAAGAAAACATAGCATCAAAGAGCAAGTCAATTTACACAGCATTTATGTGAAGCCGAATCATAAAGATTTTACTTACCGACCCAACGTAGCAATTCTGGGAGGGTTCGAATGAAGACAGGGTGGGCTAATCCTCGCCTCCGCCTCCTTAATAGAATTGAAACTTTCCTGTACGTTAGCTAGGAAATTTTTCATTCTATGTCAGGAGCGGAGGCTTCTGATTAGGCTAGTTCAAAGCTTGTCTACCACCAAGGAGGCCAGCGACACGACTGGCTTAAAGTAAAATCTTTTGAAGGTGGAGTCGGAAGACCAGTCTGCTGCTTTCAGAATGTCTTCCAGGCGAGCCCCCAGGGAAAAAGCCTTAGACGCCATTGCCCCCTCACTGAATGGGCTCCAAACTGGGAAATATCTATGCCGGCTTCTTGCATAACCCAGCGCACCCATCGCGCGATAGTAGGTGATGAAACCGCCCCGTGTGGTTTAGTAAGAGCAATGAAGAGCTGTTTGACACCCTGTGGGCGTATATCAATCGTTGCCACTTCATAGGCCTTTAGCGCCCTCACCACACATAACTTTGGGACATCTGGGAATGCAGGATACGAGATAGATCGAGAATCACTCTTGCTAGAAATATGGAAGGTTACTCCATCCGAGGACAAAATGCGACCTGTAAGGTCCAAGGCTCTCACATCCGAGACCCTGCGACACTAAATCAGACATAGCAACATTGCCAACTTAGCCGAAATCTGCTTTCTCGACAGGTACTTATTGGACGGCCAACTCCGAAATAGGTTAAGAACTTTATTGACATCCCACAAAACTGTGTAGCGAGGTTCCGGAGGAACGGATAACCTAATCCCCCGCAGCAATTTGCAAACCAGAGGATGTTCCCTAATCGGGTGATTGTCCAGCGAGACATGACCTGCTGAGATGGCCGATCTAAAGGTATTGATTGACCTGTATGCCAGGGGTTCCTTCGCTAGGGAGGCTAAGAAGTTAAGGATGTGGACAATGTCCGCCCCCATTGGATCAATCTGTAATCGCAGACACCAACCACTCCACCTAGACCATGCGGATCGATATCTCTTGTTGGTGCTATCTGCCCAGGATTTGGCCAACAATGCGGCAGCGTCCTCCGAAAGTCCCGGGACTTGCCAGCGTTGCCTGTAACTCGCCAAGCCATCAAGCACATGCTGCCTGTAGAGAGGAGGTGGTGAGGATCCCCTTGGGGATTCTTGAGGAGATCTGGAACGCGGGGTAGAGGGATTGGAAAATCCCAGGAAAGTTCCATCAGAGCTGCAAACCAGGCTTGCGATTTCCAGATCGGGGTGATCACCACCAAATCCGCCTGCTGTCTCCTCATCTGGGTTGACACTCTCATGATCATTGCAAAGGGGGGAAACGCATAACCCCTCTCTTTGCTCCAGTCCTGCAGAAACGCATCTGTCGCTGCTGCCTCCGGATCCGGACGCCAACAGAAGTAGCGTTCCAGCTGGGTGTCTAGTCGTGAGGCAAAAAGGTCCACTGAAAACGGACCCCACCTGTCCCTGACCGCCTCGAACACGTCTGGGCGAAGTTGCCACAGGCTGGTGTCCCTCCAGTGACGAGACCACCAATCCGCCACTCGGTTGTCAGAGCCGGGAAGGTGTTCCGCCAACAGGGAGATCTCGTAGGACAGGCAGTACTCCTATAGGGTCCGGGCCAGGTCGACAAAGCCCTGGACCTGGTACGTCCCAGATGATTGATGTAGCGCACTGCCGCCACATTGTCCATCTTCAAGAGGACACAGCACTAAATCTTGTCTTTCGTCCAACACCTCACCGCAAAAGAACCTGCCATCTACTCCAGGCAGTTGATATGAAGGCCTTTTTCTGCAGACGACCAGACTCCGCCTGTAGAAACATCGCCGCAGCGAGCTCCCCATCCCAAGCCGCTGGCATCGGATTCTATCACCTAATCCGGTTTTGAACCGAAGATGGCCCGCCCGTTCCAAGCGTCCATGTGTTCGATCCACCATTGAATCTCCGTCCTCGCTTCTTCGGTGAGGGGAACGACCTGGGAGTAGGTTAGACCCTTGCGGAGGTGCAGGGCCTTGAGGCGTTGAAGGGCCCGGTAATGAAGGGGCCCCGGAAAGATCACCTGAATGGAAGACGATAAGAGACCGACCACCCCGGCTAGGTGTCGTAACTGGATCGTCGGACGCGCCAGAGTACGTCTCAACACGTGCCTGATCTTGGACAATTTCCGCGAAGGCAGGGACAAGGTGGCTTCCACTGAGTCTATCAGAAAACCCAGGAACTGCATTCATCGTGCCGGGATGAGATCCGACTTGACCTGGTTGACTATGAACCCCAAAGACTCCAAAAGGCTGACCGCTCTTTGAAGGCGAGCCAACAACATTCGGGGACACTGATTCAGGAGGAGCATATCGTCCAGATATTATAAGACGAATGCCCTCCGTGCGCAGCCGCTCCACTACCGGTTTGAGCACCTTGGTAAAGCACCACGGAGCGGACGATAGTCCAAAAGGGAGGGAGACAAACTCGTAAATCCGCTGACCTCACTGAAACTGAAGAAAACGCCTGTGGGGAGCGAAGATGGGAATCGTGAGGTAGGCGTCTTTCAGGTCCAAACGGACCATCCAGTCCCCCTCCTGAAGGAGATCTCTCAGAAGATGGATCCCTTCCATCTTGAAATGGCGGTAAATGAGCCAGCCGTTGAACTCCTTGAGATTTATCACTGGACGATAGCCCCCGTCCTGTTTCTCTACAAGAAAAAGGTTGCTGATGAAACCCCTCGGGTGCAACTCCGTTTGTACAATGGCTCCTTTCTGAAGAAGGTCCGCGACCTCCTTGTCTATCAGACAAACTTGGTCCGGCGTAAAGCCGATGGGCCTGGGACGAACGGACTGTTTGGGGAGTCCTGAGTATTCTATGTGAAACCCTCCGACGGTCTGTAAGACCCAAGCGTCTGAGGTAATTGAAGACCATGCCTGAAGAAAAAATCTGAGTCTGCCCCCCACTTTCAGACCCCTCACATTCTGGAGTCTCACCTCTGTGATTGTTGTAGCCGCCGTCACCTCTTCCTCTTCCACCACGGTTGCGGGGGTAGCCTCTGGTTTGGTAGAAGTTTCCGAACTTGTCGGGATCTTGGTATTGGCCCCTGTGGGAATCACCTTGTTTGTAGGAGCCTCTATTATAGGGTCTGCCAGACGAGCGGGCCCTTCCCCGGCTGGCTTCCCCAAAAACACGAGGGGTGAAGATCCGTTTCACAGACGTCTGTGCCTTGTCGAGGGAGTTAAATGTATTTACGAATTTACCCAGTTCCTTGACGAACGGGTCTCCGAAGAGGTTCCCCTCCGCCATTGGACCTGCCTCAGATGTAGCCAGTTCCCCCAACTTCGGGTCTATTTTGATGAGGATAGATCTTCTCCTTTCTGTAGAAATGGCCACATTCGCATTCCCCAGAAAAATGATCGCTCTTTGCGCCCAACCGGAAAGGGTCTCCGGGGAAATCAGGGATCCCGAGGCTTTGGCGTCCTCAGCCATGTCTAAAATTTTTGCCAACGGCCCCGCCGTGTCCAAGAGTTTATCTGGGCAGGCCCTCCAAGATCGGTCTATGCCCTTTCACAAATTTGGTGAGGAAAGTGGACATCTTGGGGTCAATTTCCGGGGTAACCGTAACTTTACCCTCCAAGGAGGGGTGCGGGCACTCAGCCCGAAGACAGCTACGCACTTCCTGGTCCAGGGGCTTAAGCAGCCTGGCCGCCATGTAAGCTGCCACCTTGGGAGCGGGAACCCAGTGTGAAGAGCGTGGGTGGAGCAGCTCGTCCAGGTTGAGCATGTCCGAACTGGGGTCGGAACTCGACGATTGGGTGGGTTGGGAGGGGGGCCACGAATGGTCTGGATCCCCATCTCCATCCGAGGTTTGGGGAGACTTGTCCGGGTCGATTGTGGCCGCATCATCTTGATCTCCCCCCAAATCTGCAGTCGGAACCTCCTTTGAGGTCGAAGGGGCATCAGTGGTCTTAGCTTCTAGAAAGGCCTTTTTTAAACACGAAAATGCGTCAGAGTCCACCCCCGCGTCCGAAGAACGCTTCCTCTTGGGGTCTGTGGTATTCGGCGATACTTGGCTCGAAGGAATAGGGTCCTTTTGCCCCGAAAGGTCTGGTCCTTGCCCAAGGGGTTGGCACTGTGCTTGCAGTTGGTCAATTTTCTTTTCTAGGGGTGCCACCACCCGTGTCACTGCTTTCAACAGGGAGGAGTCCATAACCTGGCAGAAGTGGTCATCCACAGGTAAATATATGACCTGCTGCTCTTTCTCCTCCTCATAATATTCGTCATATTCCATTATGCCTCTGTGCAACAGCAAGGCGTCTAGCTACTTAGGGGTTAATTATGGGACAAGGCCCAGAGATATGTGTCTTCCCACCGCAGCGGGGTCAGGTCAATGTGAGACTGGGACCAAGCAGCCTCTGTTATGAGGCACGAAGAAAGCCTGCCTGGGCCGGTTCCAAACTACACCAAATACCGTACCCGCAGCGCGGGTGTTCAGGCTCCAGTCAGCGGCTCTGAGTATTGTATTTATAGCCTTGGCGCTGCCAATTATACCAAAACAATCCCGCCGGTCTTCCCCGTGGTGCGCGAGACCATTGAGCCACTTCTCCGACGCAATCTACGAAGCGCACTCAACGACTCGCGCCAGACGGGGGGTTAAGCTCCTCAGAGCGGTATCACCGTAAGCGCGGTCCCCTAGCGGCGGGAGGCCGCCCGCCCACAGAGCCCAAAGAAAACACTACCGCGTGAGGGACGGATACCGCCCCCGCGGCAAACACACGCAGTCACTTCAAACAAGACCGTAATGCGATAGACTGCGCATTCTAACCAATAACATAACGCTACAAAATTCTGTCAGAACATATAGAAAACAAAGGCACTCATCTGTCTGCTGCTGGAGCACCGAAGAAAGAGGAGGATAGAGCGCCAGGAGAGGAAGATATCGGGAACCCAGGCCTGGGATCGGTCAGCGAACGGGACATTTTCTGTTTTCATTTTCCCTGATACTCATGGGAAATGTGGTTTTGTTTAATAATGTTGAGATACCTTTTAATGACTGCTGGAGTAGAATAAACGAGAAAGTGTCAGCCTAATCAGAAGCCTCGGCTCCTGACATAGAATAGTAAATATGTTAGATAATGAGAGAAAAGTAATAGTGGATCCTCATCGGATAGTTCATTTTTTGGCAGTTGAACCAAAATGTTTACTCCACACAGTGGCTGTCAAACAGTTCCTTTTTTGCATATATACACATTCTTTTTTTTAGTTGAAGCATTTTTATTAGTTAAAAATGAAAAAGGTGCTAAAATTCAGATATACATGCGATGCAAGCAAAATACAAGCAACACAAGATACACATGTAAATACAATTGATTACATAGAGCAAATTGGTACAGCAGAGTCACAGAAGTTAGACAGATGAGTGAGGACTCAGCAGAGGGATGCGTCCGCAATATTATGAATCAGAACAAATGTGATCAAGAGCACGAAAATAGCTGTACTACAAGTAAGACTAGGTATGGTGTAGAGCAGTACCAGGTAAATTGACAATATTTGTGTCGCTTATGGTACATAGAAAAAACCAGGTGGGAGGGGGGGGTTGAGGAATAGGTTGGGAGGTCTGTCACATGACTCCAGCATGATCCCTAAGAGCCAATAGTGAAATGGTCAGTTTGCCTTGAGAGCTTAGTTCCATGTAATTATCAAGGGATGCCAAACCCTACTAGAGATTAGTGGTACAGAATGTTTCCCTTAGAATGACGCATGAGCCCCACGGAGATATCAAACCCAAGCCCAGCAGGTGTGGTACAATAGATTTTGAAAGGACTTCCTTTCTGTAAGTATGACTTCAACTGCAACTGTTAAGAGCTAGTCACAGATAAAGAAATGCTGGTTAAACATAACAATGTTTCCTTACCGGGTCCAGTTTGCAAAATATATGCAAATATCTTAGCAGGTCCGTTATCCATAACCAGTTTAATTGTATTAGGTGCAGAAACAGTGTCAATGGACAATTGTGAAGTGACAAGATACGATTGTTCTCCCACCTAATTGAAAGTGTGAGGAAGTGTCCCAAACCGATTGTAGTTTTAGCGCTGTATGCCCAAAAAGCATTTAATAGAGCATCAATGGGTTTCCTCTGCACTATTAGCTTTACAAAAATGCTCATTCACTTGAAAATAACTGTATATGGCACCTTTAGCTGTGGAGGCATTAAGTAATATCAGCATCCATGTATTTGTACTTTTATAAGGTAAACGACGGTTGTGCCTTTTATAATACTTTCTTAATAACTTGTTATAATAGTTCAGAGACTTACAATTATGGAATAGCAAAAAAAATGTACATATATTCTTTTACGCCTCATGCATTTACTCTCAAATCCCAAGGTGTTCGTTCAAAGACTACTGAAAATAATATTGTCTTGTATTTCTGGATATGTTGTAAACAACACCAAATTGGAGATAAGGACCAGAAATTATCATAGTTTTCAGACAAAGCTGAAAGTCTGAAACTGCAAAATGTTCTATAACAATATTATGGGTTCTTGTCTCCATGCTTAAATAAATACATATATAAGGATGTATTTGCTCTTCATACTTTCAAATTCTGGATGGGATAATTGTGAGTGTTAATATTGTAGTGCAATTTAATTTGTAAGTATGTGTGAAGAAACAACACCATTACCCTTTCCGTGTTCTTCAGGATAAAATATTTGTTGTGAAAGGCAGAGCAAGGTCTTGTGAAGAAATAGCAGAACAGTTTGTCAAATTTGCAGCAGGATGCCCGTTAGACTAAGCGGATCTCCTGAACAAAAATGAGTGTATTATGTTCTTGAATTATGTTGGACAAATCTCAGATGGACTCTGAAGATTACTTGGACCATGCACACTTTGTAGGTCTCTCAATGTTGTATTTAAAATTAGAATTAGCTGAATCAAAGGATGGTTCAAGTAATTTCCAAGACCCTTCTGTGTGGGCTCTTTTCATATTTCTGCTGAAGTTTCCTTTGAACTTAGGCTTTTCCACAGTTGCAATTAAGCAATTTCTGTGAATTGCAAGTTATATATGAACAGCCCTTATATCCTGTTGGAGGAATATGATTAGATAGATATATTCTGTAATTTTATCTGGAAAATGTGAAGGATGAGTATTTATTTTTTCATAGTTTCATGTGACCTGATTGAGGTATCCGTAACTTTTATCAGTTGCCAGAGTGACTCACACATTACATTTTATTGGCTTATTTTCTTTTACATTTCATAAGCATGTTTTATTAACTACCAGTTTTAATTGTATCCTTATAATATTCATTTTTTTATAGCGTTTATATTTTGAAATACAAACTGTTGTTCAATAAATTAAATGTTATTTTCTTACAGATGTGTGACCATTTGAAATTATAAAATCAAGTACAGTGAGAGCAGATTAATTAATTCAAATAAATTGAAAGAAATGGCCGAAAATAATCCTGAGTTGAAGGAGGGTTCTGATGAGATATTCCCTGTGGAAAGTACGTCTACAGCTGAGGATGCATGTGGAGTTGATCTGATGGAAGCCCAGAAAGAAATGGCTTTAGCAACCATCCCAATATTAAGTGAGAAGGAGAAGTACCATGTTTTCATCAGCTTTAGTAGCCTGGATACTTCTTGGGTCATTGACCTGGTTGGGAAACTGGAGTCCGCCGGTCTTAAAGTGTGTTACCACGGTCGGGACTTTGTCCCAGGGAAATTAATCACTGAGAATATGGTGGAGTCTATTGAGTGTAGCCAAAAAACACTGATGGTCTTGAGCCCTGACTTTGTACGGAGTGGCTGGTGCTTGTTTGAAGCCAATCTTTCTCTCCTCAAGGACTGCATGGAACGAAAGCCCATTGTTCCTGTCATGCTGAAACCCTGCCCCATTCCTCTTCACCTGAACCACCTGACCTATATTGAGGCCAACGACTCCCAATTTTTCAGGAAACTGCTACAGGTACTGTGCACATCGAATCATCAGCTGAGACACTCCACCATGGTCCCTTACCAACCCAGTGCCCTGTATAATGGAAAGACCCTGCTAACGTTAAGTGCTATAAAAGAAGATATCCCAAACTGGCAAACAGGGACTTTCAGCACTGCCCCTATTCCTGATCCGTTGAGAATGCTCATAGAAGACCCAATGATTTACCAAGCAGCAATTCAGGCAATCAATACCACTCCTGTCATAGGGTCGTGCATTCAAAACATATTCTGCAGGGTTTTTCTCTGTGTGTTATTGGTAATTTTAGCTCTCCTTTTTACTTTCTTATATATACCTTTTAATGTCTTGAAGCCCTTTTCTGACATGCATTTATTTATCCCAACAATGCCTTTCTTGTTAATTGGTTGTATACTTTTACCTGTTACATGTGTAAGTGTTTGTTGTTGGGGAAAAAGGACTGAGAAGCGTAAGCATCTTGAGATGGCTCAAAGAACTGGACATGCCAACGATCTCCTGATGGGTACCATGGTTTTGATAGGCTGTGAATCTCGGGTGAAGCTTTATTTTGTCTACATCTGCCTTGAAGAATGCAAACAGACCTTTAGGGATACCTTCAGAAATGGACTTACATCAGCCGATGAGATGTTCAGACGAGCCATTGTATACTTCTCCTCAAATTATGCCGTCTGTGTGGCCAAAAAACATTTTCCATTTTGTGAGGAGGTGCCAATACCGGGGCACCTAGACTATGGCATGTGCTTCTGTCAATATGTGTCACTGAGACTAAAGCAGGGGTTCTGGCATTAGATGGCAGGCAGGGGCAACAGTGGGAAATGTGTGAAGCACCCTCTGCCCTTTCACAAGCTATTCTGTGAGGTCAAAGAATTAAGGGCATTTTGGCTATGGCAAGGCACACTTGTTCAATAGTGGACACATAAGTAGAGTTCTAACCGTTGGAGCTGAATGATTGGATCAGGCCAGTGTTATGGTTATTCTTTATTTGATATGTCAAGCAGTGTATTGAGCCAGTTGACTGATGGAGACAGAAGGCAGACTTAAGGAGCTAATTGACTGGAACCTGTGTTCTCTCTAGGGTATGGAATGTGGTAGCCGTTTTGACTGTAGGCAGTTCAAGCATTTTAGCCACATGCAAAACATGAGTAACCACAATCTAATAATATTATTTAATTCACTTGACAACATTATAGGATCATCAGCGATAAGTTATAATTCTGTATCACTCTTTTCCCTTACCTCTCAAATTTGTATGAGCTTAGAAATTAGCCCAATGCTAATTGTATGCATATTTTTTTAACTATTTTTGTAATTGTCCTCTACGTTAACCTCGGCATTCATCTTCAACATTGAGCAGTGCTGAATTTAGGTCATAAACACATGACATGATGTAGTGGGGAGTAGAGTGCTGGCAAAGGATGTAATTACATATGTGAGAATGATTCAAAACAAACTACTCCACAGTTTACAGTTTTGTTATGAAAGGCACACTGTAAAAATGCATCAGGTTTCCAAAGCACATGAAATAGAATGACCCTTTAATGAAAAACCTAATTGGCTATGCAGAAAGGGAGGGTTGTTTTGACTATAATCCTCAACTACTACATTTGAGAAGAGAGCTATCAACTGCTCAAAGGAAGTGGTCTCAAATTGGCAATGGTGCCCTTGCCCATGCTCAACGCCAACGCTCCTATCACCCTCTACAACGATGGTATTATCCTAATCCAAGCCCCCAATATCAACCTAGTTAAGATAGGCAATATCTTCCCTTTACTCAAAAACATGGCCTCAGCGAAACCCAGTGACCTCTACACACTCCCTACCACTACTCTGGTTCTATCCAGCCCTCCCCCACCACAGTGGGGCTGGCCTCACTCTATTTAAATTATGCTTCGCCTTCAATTGACCGTAGAGAGGCTTTGTCCCCTGGTGTCTTGTCCCAACCATCTAGAACCCCAACCCAGAAGGCGAGGTTCGCTCTGCATACAGCTCTAAAATTCGACTCCAACTGTTCCTGTGGTTTTCTGAGCAATGTTTTTTTATTAAAAAAAACCCTTTGTATACTGAAATGCTCTCTCATTTTTTTGAGAGTACTTATGGTGACGGTATTGTTCATACATTTTAGGTCCCCTGGATAAGTTGACTGTACCGCTTGTAAGAGGTCCTGAGGAAGGTGGCCTTGAGCCGCCGAAATGCGCGGGTTCTCATCCTTGAGACCGATTAGTTGGCATGACTATCCGCCCAATTAATTTCAGTTCTTCTTTTTCCAGACGTTATGGCTGTGAATCGAGTATGTGTATGATAGTGGGAGTTTGAGAGTCTGTGAGTGATTGAGTGTTTGTTTCCAGGGGTTTGTTTATTTATGTAAGGTATTTTGTGTTATTTTTTCTGTATTTTTCACTTTTGTGAATAATGTATGCCTTTATAAATTTGTATTTGTGATGCAATGTCTTTTATAAAATTAAAGTATAAAGAAAAGTATCAATAAATTGAAAATTATAATAAAATAAACTTCTTGGTTTTGAAGAAAATTTACAAAAAAAATATTGTGTATCTGTCACCTTTTTTAAAATTTAAGGAGGGAATATATACCAGTGTTAAAAGATTATGGCCTTGTTGGAACATTCCCTTTCAGCACATAGAGAACTTCCAACTCTTAGACCAGCATCAATCTGGCTTTCGGAAGGGGGATAGCACTGAATCGGCTCTTATTCACGTCTTGGATGACATCTTAAAAATGCTCAACCAAAATGAATCCTGCCTCTTATACCTCCTTGACCTTTCCTCCGCTGTCAACAGGGCCAATCACAATAATATAATATCCATTCTGAAGAACAGGATGGGCTTCTCCGGTCAGGTGCTACAATGGTTCTCGTCTTTCCTCCACCACAGATCACAACGAGTCAAGGTAAACCACACTCTCTCCCAGCCCTCTCCAGTACTCATGGGGGTCCCTCATGGATCCGCCCTATCTCCTATACTATTCAACCTGTTCTTGGAACCTTTAGCTAATGCACTAAATTCCGCAAACTTTCTCTTCCACATGTATGCAGAGGATACACAATTATATTTGAAACTCTCTTCCCCGGACAACATCATCTCACTCAACTCTTTCCTAACGTCTACTCAAAACTGGTTAACCGAGAACCACCTGCTCAACACCTCCATAACTGAATTCCTTCTCATCTCTCCTCCGAACCACACCCCCAAGCCACACCTTTGATTGAATCACCTTACTGCCTTCAACTGCTCTTCCCTCATTATAGACTCAGACAAATCTCTTGGAATCACCCTGGACAAGCATCTGAACATGAAGACTCATATCAGCAATGTGTGTAAGGGAGCTAATCACTTGATAAGGACACTCTGAAATATAAAGCCCTTCCTTCCACAATCTGATTTCAAGCAGGTGGTCCAAGCGCTTGTGTTGCAGAGATTTGATTATGGCAGCGCTACGCTCTGTGGAATCCCCAAATATACATTGCCTCCTCTAAGGGATTCTCGGAATGCTGCGACTAGGCTGATTACAGGTACCAAAAGAAACGCACACATATCCCCAGTCCTAAAATCTCTTTAATGGTTGCCTTACGAAGCTCGAATTCAGCTAAACATAGCTTGTCTGGTATACAAAGCCCTACATTTTAAAAACCCCCAGTTACCTAGCACAATAACTTGAACTATCGGGGGGTGGTAAACCCTCAAGGGGTGTAAACTCTTTCCTCCTGAAACCACAAATCTGTAGCAAAAGGAAAACCTGCCAACGAGCCTTCTCGGGTGCTGCCCCAAAGATCTGGAACTCTCTTCCACCGGAAGTACGCAGAATCTCCTCCACGGCTGCTTTCAAACTGGAAGCCAAAAGATTCCTAATGAACAAGTTCTTACCTTAAATGGGTTATGATCATCCACTTGAAGTCTCTGATCCTACAACCATTAGACCTTCATTTGATGCCATTCTTCTTTACCTCATCGTTTTCCCCCTTCTTAGCCCAATATGTATTAGTTGTTGTATTATTTCTCCTTTGACCCCTTTGTACTGTAATTATTCATGTTTATTATGCTTTTTTGATGTCAATATTGCATTTAGTATCTTCCTTCCATCCTTTTGTAAAGCGCTCTGATATCCTTCGGGATCTTGTTCACGCTATATAAAACTTTATAAATATATAAATAAAGTGGAACCAGAATGTTGTTGTCAGAATGTTTTCTATCATAACTGTGACATCCTAAATATCATGTACAGATATATTGCCCTATTGTAGTAAATAATAAAAATGTATACTCAGCGCAATAGGGTTCCTGGAAACCTTTTTAAGTAGCAATATATTTGTGTCAGAGGATATTTCTGACATGCAGCCTTGCACTGAGACATGAAAGATAGCTCAATCTTTGCTTTCTCCTGGCAACAAGCAACACATCTGTTGAACTAATAAGAGGATAAGAGGTCACTCATTTTGCCATTTTACATTTTTATTGCATGTGCATTCCCTAAATCATGTTAGTTGAATAGAGATTGTAGGAAATCAGCATTTTCTGTTTGGTTATCCTGATTTTTTACCTTTTGCTGGACCCTATAGTTCTTGTTAGCTTTGAAATCTGTGCACTTTACCTCTGCTAATCAGTAGTAAAGTGTCATATTCCTTATTGTTATAGTTAACTTACCTATATGTCCCTAGTATATGGTACAAAGTATACACGGGGCCTGAAAGTACTCACTAGTGGACCGCAGCACCAAGTGTGCCATCCACTACTGTGGCAGTGCAACAGCAGCTTCAGGCTACCATTTTTACCTATATGTAGCGTTGTTAAAATTGCAATTCGACCTGTCAAAAAATAACCTTTTGACAGGTCAAAACCTCCCTGAGAAATATATTTTAATATACTTTGAGTGGGAGAGGTTCTCAGGTCCCTTGAGGGTGGTTGAGAGCCCTTCCATGCCTGTAGATTGTCTGCTAGGTAACAACCTGGAGCAGTTTTTATGGAAGGATGTTGAACTCAGGTCTCACTTGGAGATGCTTGGGTTACCAGAGTGGGCATGCATGTCCCCTCAGTCAATGGCGGCCAGAGAGGGTGATCAAGAGGACTTGGAGCCTAAAACAGTGGCCCAAGTCCCTGCCAAGAGAAAGGGCCAGGGGCATGGGAAACCAGCCCCGAAGTTCCCACGGACCAGGAGGAGGCGGACCTTGAGGGGGATGCCCCGGTGCCTACAGGGGAGAAGGTAGCTGAACTGGGGGATATCTCTGAGCTGACCCGTTGGCAGTAAGAAGGGGGTCCCACCAGGGAGGAATTCTGCAAGGAGCAGAAGGAGTGCCCTTCTCTGGAGGGTCTGCGGCGGCAGGCTGCATACCAGGCAGCTGGTGATTAGTCCGGATCACATTGGATCTACTGGGAGAATGATCTCCTGTACAGTGAGCCTAAGGTCACTGAGCCTGGATCAGCCTGTGTGCTGGTGGTACCCCGGTGCTTCAGGACCTTCATATTGGGTCTGGCTCATGACGTGCCTTTGGCAGGACATTTGGGGCAGGACAAGACCTCTGACAGGCTTGTCACCCACTTCTTCTGGCCCCAAATGTGAAGGCAGTCAGATGTACATTGCAGGTCTTGCCAAACTTGCCAGGCAAGTAGTAAGATTGGGAGGAAGGTCAAAGCTCCTCCAACCTTTTCTAGTGGTTGCAACGCCCTTTGAAAGGGTAGGGATGGACATTGTGGGGCCACTGGATCCCAAGACAGCCATGGGCAACAGGTACATCCTGGTCTTGGTGCACCATGCCACCCGGTACCTGGAGGCAATCCCTCTCAGGATTACAACGGCACCAGTGGTAGGCCGGGCATTAATGGGGATCTTTTCCCGAGTGGATTTCCTTAGAGAGGTGGTTTTTGACAGGGGGACCAATTTCATATCCAAGTATATGACATCCCTGTGGAAGGAGTGTGGTGTAACCTACAAGTTCACCACCCCTTACCACCCACAAGGTAATGGTCTGGTGGAGAGATTCAATCAGACACTGATGGGAATAATTAAGGGTCTAACAGAACCCATGAGGCGTAAGTGGTACGTCCTCTTGCTGTGCCTTCTCTTTGCATACTGGGAGGTACCACAGAAGTCTCGGGTTCAGTCCCTTTGAGCTTCTGTATGGTCACCCTGTGAGAGGACCCCTGAGTTTGGTGAAGGAAGGATGGGAGGCAACTCCCAGGAAAGCTCCCCAGGGAGTGTTTAGTTACATAAGGCCTTCAGAAACCAAACTGCCCGCTTCAGGAAACTCGCGCAGGCGAACATAGAAGCAAGCCAGGAAGAAATGAAGAAGTGGTAAGACCAGAATGCCACTCTGGTCGAAATTCAACATGGGCAAAAAGTGTGGGTCATGGCCCCAGTGGAACCTTGTGCCTTGCAGGACAAGTGGACTGGGCCATTTGAGGTGGTGGAGTGCAAAAGTGATGCCACCTACCTGGTGGATTTGCAGGCTCCAAGTAATCCTTTGAGGGTCCTCCACGTGAACCGCCTCAAGCCCCACTTCGAGAGGTCCGAAGTGAGCATGCTCTTGGCGACAAATGATGGGGTGGAAGAAGAGGGTGAAAATCTCCCTGACCTCCTGTCTACCAAGGAGCGCAATGAGTCAGTGGAAGGTGTGATCCTCTCCCCTACACTGACTCCAGATCAGCAGAGCGACTGTCATCAGTTGTTGGGACAGTTTGCCCCACTGTTCTCCCTGACCCCATCCCCAGAGCTGATGAGCTCATTGATCGGTTGGGAGCAGCCAAGTTCCTCAGCATGTTTGATTTGACGTCTTGGTACTGGCAGATTGCCTTAACCGATGGGGCCAAGGAGAGGTCAGCATTTTCAACCCCAGGAGGACATTACTAGTTCCGGGTGATGCCCTTTGGGTTGAAGAATGCCTCTGCCACCTTTCAGAGGTTGGTCAACCAGGTGTTGGCTGGGCTGGAGGATTTCAGTGCCGCCTACCTCGATGACATTGCAGTGTTCAGTTCCAGCTGGAAAGTGTTGAAGGTGCTCAGAGGGCAGGCCTCATGATCAAAGCAAGTAAGTGCCAGATCGGGCTGGGTTTGGTGTTGTTCTTGGGACACCAGTTAGGAAGCAGCCAGGTGGCGCCCCTACAACCCACGATTGACACCATTGTGGCTTGGGAGCCCCCAAGACCCAGATAGAGGTGAGGGTCTTCTTAGGACTAACCGGGTACTACAGGAGGTTTGCTAAGGTGTATGGCACCATTGTTGCCCCTTTAACAGAGCTGACTTCCAAGAAGCAGCCCAAGAAGGTGATCTGGACTGAGTCCTGCCAGAAGGCGTTTGATGCCCTGAAGGCTGCCATGTGCAAGGCACCCGTGCTCAAGGCACGGTGGAACACCGTCCTGGCACAGAGCACGCCAATGCAGATGGTCTGCCCAGGTTCTCCCGCCTTAGTGAAGCAAACTCCCAGGAGGGTGAGTAGTTCTCCCTACTTTCAGCTGGAGGGGACATGTGTTAGACTTGGCATCTTTTGGCGTGTTACCCCTGAGTTTTTGCTTTCTGACCTCCCGGTTTTTAATCTGTTTTTGCTGGCAGATTGTTTCTGCACACTTTTCTCACTGCTGATCAGTAAAGTGCAAGCGCTCCTGCAGTAAATTGTGTTATGGATTGGTTTTTCCATGATTGGATATTTGATTTGCGTATTAGTCCCTAGTAAAGTGCACTGAGTGTGTCAGGGCCTGTGAATCAAATGCTACCAGTGCAGCACTGATTGTACCACCCACGTGAGAAGCCCTGAAAAGGTAACTCAGACCCACCATTGCATAGTCTGCGCGCAGTTTGTAACTGCCATGTTGACTTGGCCAGTGCACACACTTGCTAGTCCCTCACCTTCCCTTTTCTTACATGTCAGTCACCCCTAAGGTACGCCCAAGGTTCCCCTCTGGGCCGGGTGCATTGTATGTGAAAGGTAGGACATGCCCTGGTGTGTGTGGTATGTCCGGATAGCGAATTACGGCCAATTTAGTTTTTTGCTATTGCAAGGCTACCTGTTCACCATAGGACAGAATAGGGAGTTTGTTTATAACATCTTATAAACATAACTGGCCCGGGTATTTAGGTAGGAAAATAAGTTTAGTATGCCTGAACTCAGTCATCCCGTGTGCCTCTGCTGGAATGTGGATTGCCTGTGTGGGTTTTGGATGACAGAAGGGTGGGGAGCAGGAGTGGCTCCAGATAGTCTAGGTGGGTCAGGAAAGGGCTGAATAGACCTGGGCTGCAATTGGGAAAGAGGGAGGAGATTTCCTTGCACCTCAAAGGGCCTGGTCTGCCTCTGACCAGGCCGTCTCCACCTCCCGCCAGGAGTCACACCAGAGAAGGAAGAACTAGTTCTGGTTGGGCACAGACACTCTCTGTCTAAGAGATCAAGGGATTTTGGTATAGAAATACTGGGGCCCAGACCCCTGAACTTTAGAACTCGTTTGGACCAAGAAGACTGCCAAGAAGAAGAGCTGGAGAAGCTGTGAGGAGGAACTACCACTTTGCTGTGTGCTTTGCTGTGTTGGACCGCAGTGGCTGCTTCTGTCTTGGGCAGTGAAAGGACTGGACTGAACTTTCTGCAATCTACTTTTGTGAGTTTCTCCAAGGGCTTGAGGTAGAGCTTGGCCCCTGTTCACGAAGACTCAGTAATAACAAAGACTTCAAACTCTTCTGCCCTCAGCACTGGGGACTGTGTGTTTTGTGCTGCAACAGAAGTAAAGCAACCCAACAACGTCTATAATACCACTGCTGACTCTGTGTCCTGAAGGCACAGCAGAGGACACAGCCACAACGCCGCACCACAACCCTGGTCTCATCGACGTTGCCTGCTGATGCTGCCACCGAGCCGCTGCTCGCACCGCGACCTGTGGGCACAGCACTCCTCACCGCCTCGCTTCATGATGACTCCTTGGTATCCCAGATGACGATGCTCCATGCCGAAATTGACGCCGCTGCTTGCACTGTGGTTGAAGGGCACTGCTCGTAAAGTTACAAGACGCACCGCTCTCATCCCGCACCGCAGCCTTGGCCTACTGATGCCGGCGCCATTGGTTCCAGCTCGTCAGCCGACGACAGCGCTTCAGCAACGACGACGACGCTGCTTGCACCGTGACCTGCCAGCACGGCGACGAGCACCGCATTCACTACGCACCGCAAACCTGATGTCACCGACGACGCCATCTGACGCTGCCACCGAGCCGCTGCTCGCACTGCGACCTGAGGGCACTGCACGCCGCACCATTGCACTTTGCACCACAGCACCCAACGCCTGCCGATGCCAGCGCTCCTGACTTCAACAGAGAGGAGTTCAGTCTGCAACGCGTGTGACTCCGTGGGCCTGACAACTCCTGCACCGACCTCTAGAACTGACGCCTGCGGACGCCGTACTTTCGGAAGCTCAACTAGAGGTCGCCGACGCCCTGCATTTCTAAAATGTACTGTTTGCGGGTCTTCCCGACACCGTAGCTGGCCCGCGACACCGCGGTCAGCAAGAACTGTTTGAATTGGTTTGCTCACGACGCAATGATAGCCCTGGCGTGAGTTATCGACATCAAGGAAGTGTTTTTCAAGCATATTTTGATAACCGAAGATTTTTTAAGGACTGTATTGAGGATTTTTATCGTTTTTGGTCTTGTCTTACTTATATAAAAATATTGTATATTTTTCTAAACTGGTGTGGTGTCCTTTTGTAGTGCTTGCACTGTATTACTGTTGGTTATGTGCAAATGCTTTAAACCCTGCCTTGTGTTCCCTCTAGATAAGCATGACTGCTCGTGTCAAGCTACCAAGGGGTTGAGCAGGGGTTATTTTAGGAGTGTAACTCCCTTATCCTGCCTAGAGTGGTGGTTTCTGCCTGGCTTTGGGCAAACCCTACCATACCAAAAATTCCATTTCTGACACCCCCCCTCCTTGCAAAACCAGGTCATTTTGTGATAGGTAATTGTGATGTCTTCACAATATTTTTTGGTCCCTTCCCTGCCGCAGGCACTTGGCCCACCCACATGAGTGAGATACCATTTTTATCGGAAGACTTTGGGGAATGCGGGATGGGTGGAATTATGTGGACCCACGCAAATTCCAGAACTTTGCCTCACTGAAATGTGAGGAAAATGTGTTTTTTTTTACAAAGTTTGAGGTTTGCAGGGGATTCTGGGTAACAGACCCTGGTGAGAGCCAGACAAGTCACCCCATCCTGGATTCCCCAGGGTGTCTAGTTTTAAAAAATGTTTAGGTTTGCTAGGTTTCCCTAGGTCCCGGCAGAGCTAAGGTTCAAAATGAACCGCTAGGCACTTTGAAAAAAAGGGTCAGTTTTCACAATAAAAATGTGGTGTGTCCACGTTGCGTTTTGGGCTGTTTCCTGTTGTGGGCAGTAGGCAGACCAACACAAGTGAGGTACAATTTTTATTGGAGGACTTTAGGGAATGCAGGGTGGGTGGACTTTTGTGAATACACAGATTCCAGAACTTTCCATCACAGAAATGTGAGGAACATGTGTTTTTTGTTTTTGTTTTACAAAGTTTCAGGTTTGCAAAGGATTCTGAGTTACAGAACCTGGTGAGAGCCAGACAAGTCACCCCATCCTGGATTCCCCTGCGTGGCTAGTTATTCCAAATGTTATGTTATGTTACCTGTTTGTAGAGCGCAAACAGCTGCCCCTGCGACGGGGCGTCCCGGCGCTAGAACCGTAACACAATCAGCTGGCAACGAAAGAGAGACCTACGGGGAGGGAAAGAGATGGGTTTTGATCGATCTGCGGAAAGCTAGCAGATTATCCATGCAACGGATGTGGAGAGGGAGGGAGTTCCACAACTTGGACCCCAGTAGTTTGAATGAGCGCCCTCCGATGCGACAGAACTTCGTATGGGGTATCAAAGCTCGGTGTTGCCCCATAGACCGGAGATTCCGTTTGGGATTATAGGAGGTCAGCAATGAATGGAGGAGCTCTGGACCTTCGTTCTTCAAGATTTTAAAGGCAAATATGAGGGCCTTGAACTGGATTCGGGCTTCCATGGGCAGCCAATGTAGTCTGTAAATAGTCGCTCTCACTGAGCACCTTCTTGGAAGACCTACTATAGCTCTTGCCGCCGAATTCTGGATTCGTTGGAATCTTTTTATCTCAGCTTTGTTTGCTCCTAGCAACAGGACACTCGCGTAGTCCAGTCTGGACAAGATGGTAGACTGTACGATGAGTTGTGGTGTCTTGGAGTCGAAGTAGCCTAAGATGGGGTATAGACTTCTCAGTAGGCCAATGCAAGTTGCGGCAACTTTTTTGGTGTGCGACTGGAAGCTAAGGGTCGAGTCCAGCCATACTCCTAGATTTTTTACTAAATTTTTTGGAGGGGGTGCTGGGCCCAGCGATTGGGGCCACCAGAGATCGTTCCAGTTGTTGCTGTTTTTCCCCATTATCAGCACCTCGGTTTTGCCACCGTTAAGTTGGAGGCAGTTTGCTGTCATCCATTTGGCGACAGCAGTCAGTCCATCCCTGAAGTTGGTGGCATCTGGAGAGGGGGCCTCACTAAGGCTGATGACCAACTGAGTGTCGTCAGCGTACGACACCATTGTGAGGCCCCATGTCTTAGCAACCTCCGCCAAGGGTTGCATATATAGGTTAAACAGGGAGGGACTGAGAGCCGAGCCCTGTGGGACTCCTTGTCTTATATCTTGGGGTTGAGAGATAAATGGAGGGGCAGATACCCTAAATGATCTGTTGGTTAAAAATGAACGAAACCATTGAAGCGCCGAGTCTACGACTCCTATATTTTCCAGGCGTTTTAGTAGAATGGCATGGGAGACTGTATCAAAGGCCGCGCTGAGATCGAGCAGTATCAGCGCGGCACTTTTGCCGGTGTCCATAATTTCCCGTAAGCTTTCCGTGGAGGTGAGGAGCGCGGATTCCGTACTATGGCTCGGCCTGAACCCGTGCTGAGAGGGGTCCAGGATGTTATTTTTCGCCATATACTCACTGAGTATTTTATTTGCGTGCGCTTCCGCTAGTTTAGCGACCCATGGTAACAGTGAGACAGGCCGGTAATTCTCTGGTTTAGAGGGGTCTAGGGAGGGTTTTTTTATAATCGGAGTTACCCAGGCCTGTTTCCAGCAGGTGGGTACCGTGGCCGTAGCAAATGAGAGATTAAGGATTACAGTTAAGGATGGAAGGAAAAATTCCAAGGCTCCTAGAAAGTGAATGGGTCTCATCGGGTCTGTGGGTGCACCCGACTTCACCTTCCTACAGAGTTTGGTTAGGTTTGCTAGGTTTTCCTAGGTGCCGGCAGAGCTTGGGTTCAAAATCTACAGCTAGCCACTTTGCAAAAAAGGGGTCAGTTTTCACTGTAAAAATTAAGCATGGGCGGAAAATCCGTTTCGCTCGCGGATTTTGCGGATTTTCGGTAAATTCGCAATCCGCGAGATTCGCGAATCTCCCGCAAAATCCGCAAATCCGCGAGCAGCGGATTTTGCTCGCACTGCTCGCACTGTTCGCGTGAGTTCGCTGCTTCCCAGTACAACTTCGCGCCCCGCGAATAAGTGCAAAATTGCAGAAATACGATCTTAGCAAAACTGAAACTACTTACCAGGTTCAAAAGTTCAGGCTCATCATTATTAGCCAGTTCCTGTAGTGCTTCCTGAGGGGCCCCTCCAGAGTTCAGTTGCCAGTTGCAACTATTATGTGACCCTGCTCTGAACCTCAGAATAGTTACACATATGCCACAAAGGTCCTGAATTACAGCTAAGGGAGACAAGCAGGAGCCAGGCTGGAGGTTCAAATCCATTAATCAGCCCCTAATTCATTATTGTCAGTTGGGGCAGGGCAGGTGTTGTAACTAATTTTGCAACAATGAAAGCACTTAGCAAGTGCAAAAGATCACTAATCAGGAAGCACTAAGGAAGCAGGTGCCAGCTAAAAAAATATTCTGTGACACATTAATCAGCCCCAAATTAATTCAGGTCACTTGAGGCAGGGAAGGTGTGCTTGCGTTGCCACAATAATGTACACTGACTGGACAACCAGAGGGTGCTGTGATGAAACAGAGGGTGGCATGGGTGGGCCAGAGGGTGGCATGAGTAGTCAGAGAGTGGCAGTGGTGACAGAGAGTGGCAGTGATGAAGAAGAGTGTCCAAAACAGGCTGGACACGTAGAAACAACAAGTTCGCGAAACTTGCGACCCGACAGGTAAGTTCGCAATTTGCGACATTGTACAAAACCCTCGCGAACTGGCAGAAACCCGCACAAACACAAAAAAAAAAATCCGCAAATTCGCGAGAATTCGCGGATTTTGCGGATTGCGAGTTCGCAAATCCGCAAAATTCGCGAACGCGAGATTCGCAAAATTCGCCCATGCTTAGTAAAAATGTGGTTGCGTTCTGGGCCGTTTTCTGTTGCGGGCACTAGATCGACCCACACAAGTGAGGTACCATTTTTATTGGAAGACTTTTAAGAATGCGGGGTGGGTGGAATTGTGTGGATCCACGCATATTCCAGAACTTACCATCACAGAAATGTGAGGAAAATGTGTATTTTTTCTGTACAAAGTTTGAGATTTGCAAGGGATTCTGCGTAACAGAACCTGGTGAGAGCCAGGATTTCCCTGGGTGTCTAGTTTAAAAAAATGTGGGGCGCTAGAGGGCGCACTAGCAGAATGGCCGCACTTCTGTGAGGCTCCTGCAGCCTGGAGTTATAATCCGTAATTTATCCTGATTTTCCATCGCCTGCTCTTCCTTTGACCCTGTATCCTTGTGGGGGCCGACGAGTTGCGTCTTCGGTCTCAATTGTACAGGATTTCGCTGCTCCTGGCCGTAGTTATGCCCGTTTGAAGTTCTCCCCGAGAGGTGCCCTGGAGGAGACTAGCGCTGCTGGCCGGCTCTCCACACTACCGGAGCCCGCGGCGCACCACGAGGTGGGAAGGCCCTGGTAAACGCCTCCCGGCGGGCTCTCCCGGTGCGGCGCTACCCTGCAGGACTCACCGCCGGAGTGGGGGAACGGAGGATCAGTGCTCGCTCTGGACATTCGAAACCCCGCTGAGATCACTGCTGTGGCTGCGGGCTGAGGAGGTACGTCGCTGTGCTTGGGCCGTGTCGGGCCGAGGCCATTGTGTGGCGGGGTTCATTACCTGCTCGTTCCCCTATCGGATTGAGATCCTTCCCCTCCCCGGCTATGTGCCGATAGATCTACGGCGACCGGAGCTGCACTGGGGTGATTCTCTGCGTACCCCCTCCGGGTGTACTGCTGGCGTGGATCTGCCTGGATTTTGGCGCCAGTGACATTACGGATTGCGTGGCTCGGGGAGGCTCACCTGGGAGGGAGCCATACCGTGCTGTAAATGCCGACGCTGGAGGGGTGATACAGTTGTGAAGCGAGAGTCCTTACATTCAGCGCTGTTTTTATATATTCTGCCTCTCGCCTCGTGTGGGCGTGTTGTGTCTCTACTACGAAGCACTGCTTTGGCTGCTGGGCTCACTGTGAGGGGTGCTGGTGAATGGGTGACACCGCTACTGGCGCTGTGGTGCTCCTTGCTACCGCCTGTGGGACGGACTGTGGAGATGGCTTAATTTACTTCTTGAATACATGCGGGGCCACAGTGCTGGTAGGCCTCCTCTACTGCTGGGAAAGTGCGAGCAAGAGAGTCTCCTGCTGCTGCCTGGGATCTTTATTCTTTTTACTACTGCCGAAGTACGCTGCGATCTATAGGCCACGTCTGCGAGGTGTTAGAGCCTGCGAGCTACGGCCGGCCCTGGATCTCCTCTGAACAGTGTGTACTGGACAACGTACGGAGGGGCCCTTTTAAATTGCGCTGCGTAGTGATTGCTGGTCGGTTCATACCTTTCGCCTCGCCTGGGGGTGTTGTGTCTCTACTACGGGGCACTGCCTTGACTGTTGAGCCTGCTGTGAGAGGCGCTAGTGACTGGGTGACACTGCTACTGGCGCTGTGGTGATCCTCTACACCGCCTGTGGAACGGGCTATGGATATGGATTAACATACTTCCGGATTACATGCGGGTCCACAGTGCCGGTAGGCCTCCTCTACGGCTGGGAGTGTGCGGGCACGAGGGTATCCTGCTGTTATCTGGGATCTTTCTGCTGTTGTTGCTGCCGGAGTGCGCTGCGGCCTATGGGCCACATCTGCGGGGTGCTAGAGCCTGCGAGCTACGGTCTGCTCTGAATCCCCTGTGAACTGGTTGTACCGGGTGACGGACGGAGGGGTTCCCTTTGGATTGCGTTGCGGTGTAATTACTAGTTAGTTCGTACATCCTTGTTACCCCCAGTGGGTGCTGTGAACGGACACGGGCACATTGCCATGGGTAAACCGGACAACAAGCAGCCGAAGCTGTCCTTTGATTCGATGGCGGCCAAGAGGGGAACGCGCCTTGCGCAGGATTCCGGGAGCTCCAGATCCTCCCCGCCTGTCACTGATGCTGCTCCGCAACCTGTTACCCCGGACTTTCAGCAGATGCTACAAGAAATGAGACAGGGGTTTGCTACTATTGTGGACAAGGTGGATAAATTGTCCTCACGGATGGACGCGGTGGTGCAAAAACTAGACGTACATGAGGAGCGCATCACGGAGGCGGAACAGCGTATTTCTGACCATGACGATACTGCGGCTACCCACACGACGCAGCTGGCGAGAATGGACAATGTACTACGGGTGATAGCTGCAAAGAATGAGGAGTTGGAGGCCAGAAGTCGGCGCAACAATATACGCGTGGTAGGTGTGCCGGAGACGACAAATGTGGGGAAGATGGAGACGTATGTGGAGAAGATTCTGATTGGCGCGATTGGTGCGGAGGCCTTCTCTAAACAATTTATTGTGGAACGGGCGCACTGATCCCTTGGGCCACGGCCGGCCACGGGTACCCTGCCGCGCCCAATCATCGCGCGCCTCCTGAACTATCGGGACCGGGATGCGGCTCTTCGTGCAGCCCGCACTGCCCGTACACTCTCCTATGACGGGGTCAACTTCTCCATTTACCCGGACTTCACGCCAGTGGTGCAGGAGCAGCGGCGCAAGTTCCTTGATGTTAAGAAAAAGCTCAGGGAGATGCAGGTGGACTATGCTCTGCTGTGTGATCCTTACCACCGCCTGGGCTACTGGTGTACCTTGTACTTTAAGGGTCTGGACCGCAATAACCGTTTTAATTGACTTTTTGTCGTCTTTGTACTGTTGGTCATTGGAGGAGTAATGGACTACGATGGTAATGTACTCCAGGCACCCCCCCCCCCCAATGCCTGGGCCGTGCATACTTAGAACGTGAAGGCCAATGGCGAGGTATGGGGGGGCGGCCATGTGCGCCTCTAGATTACACCCCGAAGGGTATTCCCCATTGAACTGGAAGTTTATTATGCAAATGTCTTGTTGGGTGGATGTTGATGTCGGAGGGGGGGGCTTGTAGTCCTGACAGGTTGGGATTGGTCAGGTGGGTGGAGGGGGGCTCCTCTGATACTGAAGCACGATGGGCACATGGGACTGTGGTTTGTTATCATGCGGTTTGCTGCTTTGCTTTAAATATGCATGCCTTTTTGGACCAGGGATTTGACGTTCTTGAGGCCGTACTGGGCCTCGCATGTGCTGATATGCTGTGGAACTGTCTTATGCCTGCTGCTCGACCCCGGCCTTGCCACGAGGGGGGAGAGGGGCGATGTTGGGGGTCTTTTGGCGGGATTGCTGTAACTGTTAGCCGGATGATCTATATTGGGCTTGCACTGTTGCTGGTTCTGACCGTGTGCTCAGTACATGTTAACTACTGGTTGGCGTTGGGCGGGGTTTGTCAAGTTCAGGGGGAGGGGGATGACGGGGATGATCGTGGTGTGGATTTGGTACCGATGAGAATGCATACTGATATTCTGCGACACTGTTCTTCGCCTGAGAGGCGACGTTGTCATATGGTGCTGTCTGTGATGAGGGTCTCTTTGCACGGATGATGGCTGATGGTGCGCTAGATAAGATATCGATTATGTCCTGGAATGTGCGAGGGCTTAATGATGCCAGAAAGTGTAGGAATGTGCTGCAGTATTTAGATAGACATCTAGCACAGAT
Organism: Lissotriton vulgaris; assembly: GCF_964263255.1. Taxonomy (NCBI): domain Eukaryota; kingdom Metazoa; phylum Chordata; class Amphibia; order Caudata; family Salamandridae; genus Lissotriton; species Lissotriton vulgaris. The sequence continues at coordinate 1,997,733,766 of NC_141691.1, forward strand.
ACGGATTGCTTTCCTGCAGGAGACGCATTTGCGCCCAACGGCTGATCCTAAATTTGGTAAACAGTGGGCCACAGTTAGGAAATTTTCTTCATACTCGTCATATGCGCGTGGGACTGTTGTACTAATTAAGAAAACACTTCCTTTTCAGGAGTTGGGGGTGAGAATGGATCCTGATGGGCGATATGTGATTCTGTGGGGGAGACTTGGATTGGACACTGTGGTATTTGTGAACTGCTATGCGCCAAATGTGGATACACCTGCCTTTTTTCTTACACTCTGGGGTCATGTCATAGCTGTGGATGCCACGCATGTTGTGTGGGGCGGGGATTTTAACTTGGCACTGAGAGCTGTGGAGGATAGATCTGACGGGAGCCATCAATACAACGCTCAAGCTAGGGATGTGTTACGGGGCGTTCTGGAGGAAGCAGACTGGTAGATAGCTGGAGGTACGCTCATCCGGACGGTAGAGAGGGCACACACTTCACAGCACATGCTCGCACATGGGCGCGGTTGGATTATGTATTTTTGTCACGGAGGCTTGTCGTGGGGATACACAGGGTGGAACATCTTCCCAGAATATACTCAGATCACTGCCCGGTTCGAATTAAACTATCGATTCCGGGGCTTCATAGGCCGCGACCCCCCTGGAGACTATTTCCTTCAGCACTGTTGGATCCCATATTTAAGGCAGAGCTTGGGGAGGAAATAGAGGCGTTTTTTCCCAGGAATAAGGGGTCGGTGAACAGTGTGGAAACGATCTGGGAAGCGTTTAAAGTGACGATTCGGGGAGTTACGATCTCCAAGAGCTGTGGGGTGCTCAAGACCATTGTTCAAACCATCAAGACACTGGAGGCTGATTTAAAAGACCTAGAAAATAAAATGCTTACCAGCACTGACCCAGAACTCAGACATCAGTTTCGGGACAAACTTTCGGACTTTGAGGAGGAGGCGGCCAGGGAGATGAAACACAGGGGGAAGTACTGAACCGCGAGGAAATATTGTGAGGGTGAGAGACCGGGGAAGGTACTTGCTGCACTCACAAGACACCCACGATTTAGTACCGGGGTGTTGGAACTGGTCCTGAGGGACGACACCCGGTGTCAGAATGCGAAGGAGATTCAGGAGGCCTTTATGCACCACTACACACAGCTATACACTACACAACAGGTGGGGGAGGTCAGATATGGGGGGTTCCTTGACGATCTTGCTTTATGCTGGCTGTCGGATGACCACAGGGCATTTCTTGGTAGGCCCCTTGAGGTGGAGGAAATCAGAGACGCCATTATGTCTCTGAATAATGGCAAGGTGACAGGGTTGGAAGGACTCCCTGCCGAGTTTTACAAATGCTATGTTGACATTATGGCTCCGGTACTCAGGGAGGTCTTTGAGGAGTCCCTGGAGATAGGGATTCTGCCGGGATCCATGAGGGAGGTGGCGATTACCTCTCTACTTAAGCCTGGCAAGGATCCCCTAGACACAGATTCCTACCGACCTCTATCGCTGCTTAATTGCGATGCAAAAATACTGGCGAAGGTTCTGGCAACACGCCTCTCCTTGCTTATGCCCACTATAGTATTGCCGGATCAGTCCGGTTTTGTACCGGGACGCGCGACCTCTCATAATCTTCGCACTCTATTTTCTCTGATCCCGACGATAGCGCCGGACCTACCTGTTGCTGCAGTGTTCTTGGATGCTACGAAAGCGTTCGACTCTATGGAGTGGAATTATCTTATTGACATTCTATGTCGAATGGGCTTTCCTAGGATATTTATTTCGTGGGTGAAACTGCTGTACACCCAACCTGTAGCCAGAGTGATTGTGAATGGTGTGCTCTCCCCTCAACTGCCAATAACGAGAGGGACTAGACAGGGCTGTCCTCTTTAACCACTTTTATTTGCTATCGCCATAGAGCCGCTGGCTTGTTGAATCCGGCAATTGCATAAACACAGTGCGTTTAACTGTTTTCCGCGCCAAATCAGGATCTCACTGTATGCGGCTGATGTCACAATATATGTGAAGAATCCGCAGGTGAATCTCAACTCGATACTGCGAGAGCTCGTTGCTTTTGGAGGTATTTCTGGCATACATATCAATTGGAAAAAGTCTCAATTCTTCCCGCTCACTGCGGCAGTTGGGAGGTTTCCGCTGGACTACCCCCTAGAGTGGTGTGACACGGACCTTCGCTATTTGGGCATTGTGGTGTCACTTGATAGGGAGGAAACGATTAGGCTTAATTATGGTTTCGCTATTACCAAACTGGCGGACAATGTTACGAGGTGGATGTCCTTGCCACTGTCTATGGCAGGTAGAGCCTCTTTAGTGAAAATGGTGATACTTCCGCGCTTCCTATATCTGTTCCAAAATATTCCCTATCACCCTGGCGCGTATTTTTTTAAACATCTTCGGACGGAACTGCTTAGACTGTTTTGCGGGGGCAAACAACCGCGGTTAGCATGGTCTACGTTAATATTGCCTTATGACAAAGGAGGGTTTGATATCCCGGATTTCGAGGTATATTATGTGAGTGCTCAAGCGCAATATGCCTATCATTGGATGCGTCCCACGCCGTTTATGCCTCAGATAGCAGCTGAGGAATGGATTGCACATCCCCTCCCGCTGGATGGTATGGTACTGGGGAGAGTCGGTGATGTGGATACACAACCTACCACGGTGACTTGCACGGTGGATGCCTGGACGCGGGTTACAAAGACATTGGGCCTAACATTACTTTACTCGCTGGCGCTGCCTCTTGTTTATCACCCTGCACTGTCACTGCTACAGGAAACGGGGTTTCGGAATATGTGTAAACGAAATAAGATACTAGAGGAGAGGGTCCCTGCTTGTCACAAGTACTTATCTGTGCCAACCAGAGACCCCCAAATCTAACATTGGTGGTCAGCGGTGAGGATTCTGAATTTGCATTTGTGATTCATGTACAGTGATTGGTGAACACCACGTAGTGAGTTCAGACCATAACGCAGCCACATACTTTTTTGATTTTTGTTTTGCTGAGAATCTCCATTTTTGAACAGTCATGCCTGGCCCAAACAGCATAGAAAGGGCAGCATCTGAAGCCTCTGCAATTGAAGAAATAGATTGGGAAGAGGAGAGGCTAGACAACTACACCAAGGTCCAGCTGAGGGGCTTCTGCCTAAAGTTTAAAGTTCCCATAGCTGGATCTCAAAACAAGCCAGAATACCACAGGGCACTGAAGGCCTGGATTGAGTCAAGGGCACCTGAGAATATGGTGGAAGGTGAACCAGCAGGAAGCGTCATTGATTTTGGCTGAGTTTTGTCGCCAGAGGAGTTGGCAGTCAGGAAGGAAACCCGAGCAAATGAAATGGAGATGGCAAAACTTAAGTTGAATGGGCAACTGGAGCTGGAAAGCAAAAATCTGGCTCTGGAGGAGAGAAGAATTCAAATGGAGCATGAAATGAAATTGAGGGAGATGGATCTAAAAGCTCAAAGTATGCAGCGCCCTCCCTCTGGTGGCAGTGCATCACCAGTGCAGGTAGAATCAAGGGTGTACATACCAAAGGAAGTGGTGAAAGAATTTTTTAAGAATGATGACATAGGGCAGTGGTTCAAGGCCTATGAGGTAGCCATGTCTTCTCACCGGGTCCCTGAGAGAGATTGGGGAGCGGGGTTGTGGGGGCGGTTCCTCAGTAAGGGGTGGGACACACTGCTAGATTTACCCTCAGAAGTTCATAATTCTTACCCACACATGAAGGATGCTTTGATGACCAGGTATGGGTTAACTCCTGAATTGTACAGACAGAGGTTCAGGGGGTGTGCAAAGATTCCTAATAGTATGTATGTTGAATATGTAACTTTTTTCTGCAGAGCACTGGATGGTTGAGGTGAAGGGTAGAAAAGTTACTGATTTTCAAGGTCTCTTTGATTTGATTGCATGGGAGCACTTGTCTAGTAACTGTTTTCCTGAGCTACGCCAGCACCTGATTGATAGCAAGCTGACTAACCCTAGGAAGCTTGCTGAGGAGGCGGACCGCTGAGTCCGCTTCAGGGTCCACAAGGGTCACGTGGGAGACTCCGCCAAGGGTGGGCAGCGTCCCCAGCAGAAGAGTGTGGGGACAAGGGTAAACAGAGGGAGTTCCAAAGAGGGCCCCAAAGTAATCCCCAAGGGAACCAAGGGAAAGGTTCTCAGCCTCCCCCACCCCAGAAACCGACTGGGGCCCCGACAGGTACCCCTGTTCAAAGAGGGCCCCTGAAGTGTTGTAAGTGTGGTGAACCTGGTCATTTTGCCAAAGAGCAAGACCACTGACTCATTGTCGGTGAAATTGCTCTCCCACCCTCGCAGCTCCACCATTAAGTGAGGTGCCCCTGCCCCTGCACTCTTGAGTGTTAGTGATCGAGGCCCTCCACCCGCAGGTTACCCTGCGCCTCATCCCTGGTGGTCCAGTGGACCTCTGTCTCCTTTCTCTCACTCTGCTCCTTCACTCGTTTTTCTACCCTTTCTATCTTTCATCTTTCTGCACCTCTCTGCATCTCTGCTCTTTTGTGCCTTATTTCTGCCCATTTTCCCTTTCTCTCCCTCTGCTCCTTCACTCGTTTTCACTCGTTTTTCTACCCTTTCTATCTTTCACCTTTCTGCACCTCTGCTCTTTTGTGCCTTATTTCTACCCATTTTCCCTTTCTCTCCCTCTGCTCCTTCACTCGTTTTCACTCGTTTTTCTACCCTTTCCATCTTTCACCTTTCTGCCCTTTTCTGCATCTCTGCTCTTTTGTGCCTTATTTCTGCTTATTTTCCCTTTTTTCTTTATCCCTTCTTTCCTCCGTTTACCTTTGCCCGCCGCTGCTGCCCCCGCGGCCCCTCCCCCCCCCCAGCGTGACCAGCCCAATCCAGCTCCTCTCCCCGCTCCCGTCTCCCAGCTGTCCAGCCCTCCCCGACCCCCTACTTAATGGCGGCCACTGCGGGGACAGGCGAGCAAGACCACTGACTCATTGTCAGTGAAATTGCTCTCCCACCCTCGCAGCTCCACCATTAAGTGAGGTGCCCCTGCCCCTGCACTCTTGAGTGTTAGTGATCGAGGCCCTCCTCCACCCGCAGGTTTCCCTGCGCCTTATCCCTGTTGGTCCAGTGGACCTCTGTCTCCTTTCTCTCACTCTGCTCCTTCACTCGTTTTTCTACCCTTTCTATCTTTCACCTTTCTGCACCTTTATGCATCTCTGCTCTTTTGTGCCTTATTTCTGCCCATTTTCCCTTTCTCTCCCTCTGCTCCTTCATTCGTTTTCACTCGTTTTTCTACCCTTTCTATCTTTCACCTTTCTGCACCTCTGCTCTTTTGTGCCTTATTTCTGCCCATTTTCACTTTCTCTCCCTCTGCTCCTTCACTCGTTTTTCGACCCTTTCCATCTTTCACCTTTATGCCCTTTTCTGTATCTCTGCTCTTTTGTGCCTTATTTCTGCTTATTTACCCTTTTTTCTTTATCCCTTCTTTCCTCCCTTTACCTTTCCCCGCCGCTGCTGCCCCCGCAGCCCTTCCCCCCCCAGCGCGACCGGCCCAATCCAGCTCCTCTCCCCGCTCCTGCCTCCCAGCTGTCCAGCCCTCCCCGACCCCCTACTTAATGGCGGCCACTGCGGGGACAGGCGAGCAAGACCACTGACTCATTGTCAGTGAAATTGCTCTCCCACCCTCGCAGCTCCACCATTAAGTGAGGTGCCCCTGCCCCTGCACTCTTGAGTGTTAGTGATCGAGGCCCTCCTCCACCCGCAGGTTTCCCTGCGCCTCATCCCTGGTGGTCCAGTGGACCTCTCTCTCCTTTCTCTCACTCTGCTCCTTCACTCGTTTTTCTACCCTTTCTATCTTTCACCTTTCTGCACCTTTCTGCATCTCTGCTCTTTTGTGCCTTATTTCTGCCCATTTTCCCTTTCTCTCCCTCTGCTCCTTCACTCGTTTTTCTACCCTTTCTATCTTTCACCTTTCTGCACCTCTGCTCTTTTGTGCCTTATTTCTGCCCATTTTCCCTTTCTCTCCCTCTGCTCCTTCACTCGTTTTCACTCGTTTTTCTACCCTTTCCATCTTTCACCTTTCTGCCCTTTTCTGCATCTCTGCGCTTTTGTGCCTTATTTCTGCTTATTTTCCAGTTTTTCTTTATCCCTTCTTTCCTCCCTTTACCTTTCCCCGCCGCTGCTGCCCCTGTGGCCCCTCCCCCCTAGCGCGACCAGCCCAATCCAGCTCCTCTCCCCGTTCCCGCCTCCCAGCTGTCCAGCCCTCCCCGACCCCTACTTAATGGCGGCCACGGGCTGCGGGCGTTTCGCTGGTGCACCGAAGACGCGTCAAAGGCAAGCACGTCTGCACCCGTCCGCGACCCGTCCACAACCAGCACCAGGAACCCTGGACCTCCACCCCACCAACGCTATGACCCAGCAGCACTCCACGCACTCAACCTAGGCTGCAACAACAACTGCAAGCTAGCATCACCAGCCGACACCCATGGACCCTTCAGCAGTCACCGCTGCCGGCACACCTGCAGCACCGCCAAGAACACGGATCCAGCACAACCCGCCCACAAGAACACAACCGAACCGAAGACCCTGCAATGCATCCTCCTCAACGTCCGATCCCTCCACAAACACGGCACAGAAATCTGGGACCTCCTCGACAGCACCACCCCGGACGTAGCATTCTTCACCGAAACCTGGACCAACGCCACCTCAGGACCAGACATTGCCATCGCCATCCCCCAAGGATACAAGATCTACAGGAAGGACCGCCCCACCCACCCAGGAGGAGGAATCGCCATCGTCCACAAATCCAGCCTCCGCCTGAGCATACTCCCTGATGAGTCCACAGAACTGATGGAACACCTTCACTTCAAGATACTGGCCAGAGCCACTGCAGCCCTCCGAGGAACCCGCATCTACCGACCCCCTGGACCCTGCGGACCCTTCGCCAACTCCATCACGGACATTATCTCCCCGCAGGCCATCGCATCCACCAACTACACCCTGCTGGGAGACCTCCACTTCCACCTCGACAGTCAACTGGACCCCAACACCACATGCCTCCTGGACAACCTCCACAACATTGGACTCTGCCAGATCGTGACCGAGCCCACGCACTCAGCAGGACACACCCTCGACCCCCACTTCACTACAGGAAACTCCATCACCTTCAGCCACACCACCGAACTCCCATGGACCGACCATCGTTGCGTCCACTTCACCTTCAGAACACCCACCATCCACAGACACCGGCACCTGCTTCCACAAAGAAACTGGACCAAAATCACCGACGACCAGCTCATCTCCTCACTCAACAACTCCACCCCAACCATCGCGGAAAACGACGACCCCAACACCGCAGCCCGAACCCTGCATAGATGGATCTCGGACAGCACCAACACTATAGCCCCCCTCAAGAAAAACAACAATACCCGTGCCAAGAAAGCCAGATGGTTTACCACCGAACTTCGAGAGTCCATGCGCACATGCCGCCGCCTCGAGAAAGCCTGGAGAAACACCAAATCCACAGAAGCCCACAACAACTTCAGAGCCGCCATCAACGCTCACCATCAACTCATCAGAGAAACAAGGAAAAAAGCGATTGAAGACAGAATCTCCACCCACACACACAACAGCAAGGAACTCTTCAGCATCAAGGAGTTCGCCCAACCCACCAGCGAGTCTACCGACATCCCTCCCTCACAAGACCTCTGCGACAAACTCAGCACCTTTTTCCACCACAGAATCAAGAGCATCTACGACAACTTCGACGAAGACAACCAACACACTGAACCCTCACCAACCACCCCGACACCCGGAAACCAGCGATTGATGACTGGACAGCCCTCACCACCAAAGACACACTGAAGACAATGAAGTCAATCCACTCAGGGGCCCCCACGGACCCCTGCCCCCACCACATCTTCAACAGAGCCGCTGACACCTTCGCACCCATGCTCTACCACACCATCAACCGCTCCCTGGCGACCGCCTCGTTCCCCGACGACTGGAAACACGCCAAGGTCAACACCCTCCTGAAGAAACCCTCAGCGGACCCCACCGACCTCAAAAACTACAGACCCATCTCCCTACTCCCTTTCCCAGCGAAAGTCATAGAGAAAGCCATCAACAGCCAACTCGCCACATTCATTGAAGAACACAACATCCTCGACTCCTCCCAATCCGGCTTCAGAAAAAACCACAGTACGGAAACCGCCCTCCTCGCCGCAACAGACGACATCCGCACCCTACTGGACAAAGGAGAAACAGTAGCCCTCATCCTCCTAGACCTATTAGCGGCGTTTGACACAGTCTCCCACCGCACCCTAATACGCAGACTCTACGACGCAGGAATCCAGGACAAGGCCCTCGACTGGATCTGCTCCTTCCTCTCCGGCAGGACGCAACGGGTCAGACTCCCCCCTTTCCTCTCAGACCCCACACCTCCTCCCTCAGCCCGACGCTCTTCAACGTCTACATGGCTCCACTTGCCCCCATCGTCAGAACCTACGGACTCAACATCGTGTCATACGCAGACGACACCCAGCTCATCCTCTCCCTATCCAACGAGCCCAACACCGCCAGACGCAACTTTCGAGAAGGCATGGAAGCCCTTGCCAAATGGATGAAAAACAGATGCCTACAACTAAACACCAACAAAACAGAAGTACTCATCATGGGCCCAAACCCCGACGCCTGGAGCGACACCTGGTGGCCCACCGCCCTTGAAAACCCGCCAACCCCCACAGACCACGCACGCAACCTAGGACTCATCCTGGACTCCGAGCTCAAAATGGACCGCCAGATCAACTCTGTCTCATCTTCCTGCTTCCACACCCTCTGCCTCCTTCGTAAGACCTTCAAATGGATCCCCCTCGAACACCGAAAGACAGTCACTCACGCCCTGGTCACCAGCAGACTCGACTATGGCAATGCACTCTACACCAGAATAAACAAAAACCTCGTCCGCAAGCTACAGAACATCCAGAACGCCGCCGCAAGACTGGTCCTCAACCTGCCAAAACACTGCCACATCTCCCAGCACCTGCGCACACTCCACTGGCTCCCCGTCGAGGCGAGAATCACCTTTAAGATGCTCACCCACGCACACAAGGCCTTCCACTGCACTGGACCAGCATACCTGAACAGCCGGCTCAAATTCCACGCACCCCAAAGGACCCTACGATCAGCCCAGCTCTCCTACGCCGAGGTCCCCCGCACCAGAAAGACCAGATCGGGAGGCCGCTCCTTCTCCTTCCTCGCGGCCAAAGCATGGAACGCCCTTCCGCTCCACCTCAGACAGACAACATCGCTCCCCATCTTCGCAAGAAACCTCAAAACCTGGCTCTTCGATAGACCCCCTCCTTGATGAAATGGAACCTGCACCCCCCCCCCACCCCCACCCCTAGCGCCTTGAGAACCTTACGGGTGAGTAGTTGCGCTTTAACAAACTCCTGATTGATTGATTGATTGATTGAATGATCCTAAGTGTCGCCTGTTTGGTAAACCAGCACCCACTGGTGCTCCGCCCCGGCAGATAGCTAGTGTGCCTTTGGGAAGGAGGTAGAGGTCCAAGGTGGGTGGGATCCCGTTCAGATGACCCTGGTCTCTTTAGGAGACAGTGAGATGGTCCATGAGACCCAACTGGCCTCTAACACTAATGAACCAAAGGGTGGAGGCTCTTAGAGATACAGGAGCCAGTGTGACTGCTGTGAAGCATCACCTGGTATCTCAAGAGCAGGTTGTCCCCCATGCATACTGCTGTGTTGTCAACGCTGACAACACAGAGTCGTTGTCCAATGGCTCAGGTTCCCTTTGAGTGGGGGGGTCTCTGGTACTCTACAAGTAGCTGTGAGAGCCGCCATGCCTGTAGACTGTTTATTAGGGAACGACTTGGAGAGCTCCCCTTGGGAAAAGGTGGAGAAGAAGGCTCACCTGCGGATGGTGGGCCTGCCTGACTGGGCGTGCGTGACCACCCGGTCAATAGCAGCCAGTAGGGGTGCTCAAGAGTTCCTGGGGACTGAGGGAGAGGCCCAGGGACCGGCCTTAGAGAGAAGCCACAGGATGCATGGGAAACCGGCCCCTGAAGTTCCCACGGCCCAGGAGGCAGCAGACCTTGAGGGGGATGCCCTGGAGCCTACCGGGGAACAGATTGCTGAACTGGGGGACCTGCCTGAGCTGACCCATTGGCAGCAGGAAGGAGGCCCCTCCAGGGAGGAATTCTGCAGGGCACAGAAAGAATGTCCTTCTCTCGTGGGTCTGCGGCAGCAGGCTGCAGACCAGGCTAACGGTGTTTGAGGGAGATTTATTACGGGCAAAAGGACAATGGGCTCAGCGCAGGACTCTGAGAGCTTGCAGGGAATGAGCGAGGGAGTGAGTTAGGTACAATAGGGGCACCTTAATTTGTACCGTGGTGTCCAGGAACGTGTGCTCTAAAAATAGAGAAAACAGATATGTGAGCCGTGGAAACTGAGGCTGAAAGTTTAACAGATTTATTAGGAAGATGCAACTTCAAGAAACTTCAATATAAAGGCATAAAAATCATAACGTTCTGAATCCAGTGCTCCGCATTCTCAGATAGCAACGTGGATCAGATTGTTTTTCCTGAATCACAGTTTTCTAATAGTCAGAGAGAGTCTATACCTTAAAAACAAATTTATGATTTGAGGTAGAAGATTGTATTCAAAAAGCAAATTACATATAATCTAAGATACTCACATCTGCCTATAAGTGAGAAATCCTGCAATTACAATTTATTTGAACGCTTAAAATGTGATAAAGGTTAAGACAAGTTACAGAGAGCATAGCAGATATAACATTTCATATGGCAGAACAAAAAAGAACAATACAGTTAGTATACATATATATATTTTAAGTAAATCAATTGGTCAAGAGCTCTTGGAGACAACTCGCTTGCCCGATACCTACAAACAGATGAGGAGTTGTCCAAAGATATTTCTGTGGACCTCCTTTTTATATTCTTTAAGGCGGTGAGAAGTCTATTGTAGCATCATCTCACGCCACCCCATGCCACTTCTCCTACCTGCGTCACGTACGGCCCAGTCCGCACTTTTCCCTCCATACATTCAAGTGCAGCGCTTCCTGTAACTGTGGCACGTAAGCTAGGCTAAAGGTCATACCTCTTAGACTGGAAGTCTGTCATAAATTTGCTTCGGGCAGCAGAATAAGGGGCTATTGTAGGAGATATAAGTACATGTATATATATAAATCTGTACGCCCTATTTCGCCACATCCATCACTTCCAGCTTGACGTGGCTGTGGTGGGTAAGTTCCCCTTTTCTCATGGAGTCTCAGGATGTGGCCCATTGTATGTTGAAAGAACAGGGGGGATGTTGAACTTTAACGTTCGTGAACTTAGCACACGAGTATGGTGGGGGCTCGATCTAGAGTGAGAAGCCTCACAGTCAGTGGAGCTGAATAAAATCTTGATCAGACTTTCCCACTGCTTGTTCGACAGAGAAATGGCAGTACTCAGGCCAATCTAACCAAAGGCCTACATTTTAAACAGAAGGGCCTACGCAGGGGTTCATGCTGGCTAAGTGATAAGAATGTCCCAGGATACTATGTGGAAAAATCGGTCCCTCTCTCATTTCCCCCTTTTTGTTCATTATTGAACACCATTCGTACTGCATATTTAGCTGGCGGCGGGGGGAGTGGCCAGGGTGAGTCATGAAGAAGCAGCTCTTCGGGGCTTTTGTTCAGGGCAGCTCCTAAGTCCTCATGTGGTCCCCTGATTTGTCACACATTGTCTCATAAGGATGTACCAAGTCTCTCCCCAAAGGAAGTGGTGGGCTACCATGCACCTGGGCCTGGTAGTGACTATCAAGAGGAACCTGTAATGTGTGAGAGTCAGGGATGGTAAGCTCTACCATGTTTAACATTGCTACTTCTTCCCCGTCCACTTGTCCCCTGCGTATTCCAGTGTATACTCCTGAGTATGCATAATTCATCCCAACTACCTTAGAGCTAAATCTCTTACAGCAACAACACACAAAAGATAGGCATTATACATTTTAGTACTGCAGACAGCCATGAAGGCATCCAGTCCAAATTGAACCAATTAGGTAAAACGTCAGCTTGAGCACCTCCCTCCTCATGCATCTGTCTTCCCAGATTGTCCAAGTCCTCAATGGCCTTTGTAAGTGTTCCGTTGTCCGCATCATTGGCCAATATGAAAGTACAGCATGACCTCCCCACCTTGGCGCATACACCACCATTCATCGCAGTTAACTGATCTAGAACATATCTGTGCTCCAGAACCATAAGTCGCAACGGTCGTAGTTCTTCTTTCACATCGTTGAATCCATCACGGGTGTTGTTGAGGAGCTGCATCAGTTCATATCTTGTGACTTGAAGCCAGCGGGCATTGGCTTTGGTCTGGAACAGGGGGATAACGCCCCAGAAGAAAAGTTCAGCATCGTTGAAAAGACTGAATTCTTGTGGAATCTCCTGAAATGGGCCATCGGAAAAATATTTCTTGACTCCCCTTTTTCGGTGGTGAAGCAGGGTGACATCACCTGTCATCGGGTGGGTATGGATGTGGGAAATGTTCGCTGCTGGAACAACCAGATGCAGTTCATGCATCGTGACGATAGAACAGAGTCCTTACCAGTGGGGAGGCAGCTGCAGGTAGATGTGCTCTCCGCAGGCCCAATAGATGTCCACGAGGCTGGAGGTGCCGTACTGAAGGTCTGAATTAAAAAGTGTGTTGCTGCAATTAGTGTTCCGACCCACAGGAACTGTTCCGTTACCTAGGAAGCAAAGGAGAGGAGACTTTAGCTTATATGCTCTTTTTGGTTTGTATGTTGTACCCTCATTGAAAGTGTATCTTCTAGTTTCCTGTGCCCATATCTCAGCACACTCCCTCCCAACCTCCGCATTGATATGGTGTTTGTGCTCTTGTCCCGCAATTGGGCTACCTAAGGAGGCTGCCTTACATATCAAGTGATTTGGGCCATTCCACTTGCTGTTGAAATAGATATTGGCCTTTAGGCGCAGAATTGGCCTCCACTGACAAGGGCATGTGTCATGGGTATGGTTGGCTCGTTGATGTTTGGGTGAGTGGCATTTCGATGGGGGCGTTGGGATGGTGAAATACACTAGTTTCTTAAAGTTGTATTCCCAAACCTTCATTATGTTGGCGGGTACTTTCATATCACGGTAAACCTCCATTCTCCTTCCAAAATCCTATGGGTCAGTAACAACCGTAAATGTAACATACTTGTCATCCCACTCTGTGGCGTTTACAAATGCCTCATTTATTTTGGCTGACTAGAGCTGTATCTGACATGTATGCGACAAAGAAACAGGTGTAGGAGACATTCTGCGGTGGAAGGTGGGACTTCTTTGGGAAAGATCAATTTATCTGCGCCTACAGCGTGAGGAATGTGTGAACACACAAAGCAGGACTCATTTGTGACCTTTCTTCCAACCTCCCTCATGACCCTGTACCACATGTTGTCTAATAGTGCATTGTGAACCCCATTGTCCTCTGCCGGCTTACTAGGGCGCTGGGACTGGAAATCAGGCATAGAATGCTGGTCGAAGGTGTAAACAACTGTGTTTTGGAGATTACTGACCCAGTCTGAAATTTGCGCAGCCTGTTCTTTATTATGTAGGGTACGCGATGTATATCTGACTGGCACTTTCTCGTGACCCATTTTACACCTGACACTTCGTTTATTTTGGCGGGTACGTTTAGGGGTACTTGGCACAGGGGGATTCAAGGTGATATTAAGTAGCATGTCACATTCTGTGGGGTCGGTATGGGGTATGGAAGGCGTCGATGTGGGCGATACATGGGTGTCATAACTACTGCTGGTGCTTATCCCAATTTGCTTGCTATCAGAAAGTGTCTTGGACATGGGGCGCCCTGTGGTGGTAGGTCTAATATTGTAAGTTGCATCTCTCTCTCTCTCTGAACGTACTGCAAACCAGTGGAATACAGCTACTGAAGCAACAAACATAACAAAGAAAATAATGGCGACTACATATCTTTTTCAGTGAAAACTTGGTGTGAGGGGTGGGTTTGTTACGGAGTCTCAGTCCATAGACCACCATACAATCTCCATGCTCATGTTCTTGGATAGTCAGCGGAAATATGATGCCCTCCTCTCGGTCAATGTTCAGATCTCGGATGGTGCCGGGTGGATCCTCACGTGGCTCCGATGAATCCATGCCTTGCGTTCAGCTACTCGAACAGTAGTGGGTGAAGAGGCAGTGACTTGGAACGGTCCCTCGTATTTGGGGTCTCTCCACATCCGGACTTGTTTCTTTATGAAGATCCGTGTCCCAGGGCTGATAGGCAGAAGTTCATCAGAGATGGGGCCCTTGTTCTTTGTCTTTGATATCTGAACAGAAAGGAACTTAGCAGCATGAGTTAGGGCACACAAATAGTCAAATAGTTCAGCTTTCACAATCTCAGAAGACGTTTCAGTGTCTACTTTAGGTTTAGTGGAGGGAACAACCACATTTATTGATCCGCCAGTGACAAGCTGGTGGGGTGTGAGGTGATGATCAGAGCTAGGAGTGTTTCTAAGTGTAAACAGAGCGATGGGAAGGCAATAGAACTATTTCTTTCCAATTGTGGCACTTATCTTACTGATCTTGGCTTTGAGCAGACCGTTGAGGCGCTCACAAACACCATTGCTTTGGGGGTGATAGGCTGAGGTCAACTTATGTTTTACTCCTAACATTGTGGCAATTGTGTCAAAAATGGCGTTTTAAAAATGGCTGCCATTGTCACTTCGAATGGCATCCGGTAATCCCCAGCGACATATGACCTCATGAAGCAGGAAGGTAGCTGCAGCCTTTGCGTCACAATGGACACATAGTCCAGCTTCAATCCACCGTGAGAAAGGGCACACCACTACAATGAGGTATTGGTACTTCTGGCACCTGTCAATCATGTCTACATAGTCAATGTGGAGCTCTCTAAAAGGACCCTTGGGCCTTGGTATTGTTGAGGCAACTGTTTTCATAGCTGGATTAGGGGAATACTGTTGACAAATGAGGCATTGATGAACGAAGAGTTGTATATGCTCATATGCGTTGGGGATAAACCACTCTGTCTGCAAAGTTGTAGACATGACATCACGAGGGACATGAGTAGAAAGGTGTAACTGAGTGAGTGCTATTTGCAAAAGAGTCTTTGGCATGACAGGCTTCCCTGTCATTGTCTGTCTGTAAATACAATCTGAAACATCCTGCTGTACTCCCCTCTTCTTCCACAACTCTTTTTCTTCAGGTGGGGCACTTTCCTGTATCTCTCGGAGGTGCAGTTGTGCAATGAGATCATATTGCTGTGTATCATCAATAGTGTATGGAAGTGTTTGGTCAGGGGTATCTGAGAGTGGCGACTCACTTCTGTCATCAACTGTATTTTGTGTACCTTCCTGCACAGCTGAGGGTGCATCTTGGGCAAGCAGAATAGGAGCACAGTCATTTTGTGCTGGGGATAGAGATTGTACAGGTCGGGCCCTCTGGCTGCTGCTTTTGCAGCCCAATCTGCCATGGCATTTCCTCTGGACACGAAATCTTGGCCATTTGTGTGTGCAGCACATTTTACTACAGCTACTTCTGTAGGCAATGTCAATGAGTCTATTAGTTCTTCAAGTAACTGTTTGTGCATCACAGGCGTGCCATCTGTTTTGAGAAATCCACGCCTTTTCCATCTCAAGATGCTGGAATGTGTTGTTGTGGTGACATAAGCAGAATCGGAGTATACAGTAATTCTTTCTTCAGCTCCATGTTTGAGGGCTGCAATCAGTGCCACTAACTCTGCTGCTTGTGCTGAGTAATTGAGTAATGGGATGGCAATGCTATATGCTGTACAATGTCTAGAGAGTCAGAGGAGTTATTCTGCTGTGCTCTGACTACTGCAGCTCCTGTGTATCTGATCCCCGTTTCTTGATCAATGGTAGAGGAACCATCAACAAATTAGACTGTACGGTCTGGTAATGGGTCCTCTTTTGCTGGTCCTGACTCATCTGGACAGAATGTGGCACAATCATGAGTGTCATCATCAATGGTGGCAATGGGATGGGCAAAGAACGTGGCTGGATTTACAGTGTGACATTTAACAACCTTCAAGGATGGCAATGACAGTATGACTTCGTATCCTGACACACTCTGTGTGGTAAGGGTCGTTTTAGCCTTTTGTATTATTACAAAGACAGCATGCTCAGTATACAGTGTCAGAGGGGAGCCCATAACTATGGGGGTGCTTTTCTCAACAGCGAATGCTGCCGTTGATAAAGCCTGTTCACAGGGATAATGGCCCCTTATCACTGAGTCTGACATGCCACTGAAGTATGCAATTGGTTTGTGGCCCATGGCGTACTTTTGGGGGATGGACTGCTGTCATGACCTGTCCATTACAGTGAGTGAACAAATAGAATTATTTTGTATAGTCTAGAGAGCTTAACACTGGGGCATTTGTAATTTCATCTTTCAATTTTACAAAGGCTGATGTCATTTCAGGTGTCCAGTCAATCTTGTGATGCCTGTCTTTAGCCATTTTGCCAGCTTTCAGGAGTGGTGCAGTGACAGTAGAATAATCAAAGACCCACTGTCTGAAGTAGTTCACGAATCCCAGGAACTTTTGCATGTCTTTGACTGTCTGAGGTTCTGGAGTGTTCCTTATTACCTCTACTCTTCCTGGGGTAACTCTTCTCCCTGATGCTGAAATCATCTGACCTAGATACTGCACTTCCTCCTGACAGTATTGTAATTTCTGTTTGTCTACTTTGTATCCTCTTTGTGCTAGTGTTGTAAGCAGTGCAATTGTATCTTGTCGGCACTCTTGCTCTGTGGTACTACAGAGGAGTATGTCATCGACATATTGTAGCAGAGTGCTGTCACATTGGAAATTTGACAAATCATCTTTGACAACTCTGTTGAACAAACTGGGGGACTCACAGTAGCCCTGGGGTAACCTTTGATATGTGAACTGCCTATTTCTGAAGGAAAATGCAAATAAAAACTGGCTGTCAGTATGCAATGGGACACTGAAAAAGGCATTTTTTAGGTCAATGACGGAGAAGTACTTGGTATTGGGCGGGATGTTAGTAAGGATCACTGAAGGGTCAGGGACAATGGGAAATTCTGGGACCACTATACTGTTAATCGAGCGAAGATCATGAACTAGCCTCCATTGGTTTGTTTTCTGTTTGCATACAGGAAAAAGACACGTGTTGCAAAGGGAGATACAGGGGTATATCACGCCTTGATCTAGTAATGCTTGTATGGTAGGTGCAATTCCTTCCTCTGCTTCTTTAGACAAGGGGTACTGGCGCACTCTGGGGAGAATGGCGCCTTGTTTCAGTGTCACTCTGAATGGTGTAGCTGATTGAATGAGCCCCACATTATTGGGGCCTGTGGTCCAAAGGATGCTGGGTACCTGAGCTAAGTCTGAGTCACGTGTAGCATCAAATACTGTGGGTGAAGTTGGTGTTCTAATTTCAACTGTCACCAATAGGGGGACTGGATTTTGATACATAATTTCTGCTTTCAAATGTTCCTCAGGATCACCGAATAGTTTGTTATTTGAAATGTTCCTCACCAGATATCCAGGCTCAATGAAAATGACGCAGGCCCATGTGTGGGCGAAGTCATCTATGGCTAGAAAAGCTCCATATGTGGGTGTTATTTCAAGACAGTGTCTTCCTAGGATCATATTTTTGTCAGGTACTGGGATGTTCTGTGATTGGGGCAGAAGAGAAATTCTTTGGGAAGCTGGACAGTGCGCCCATTAATCTCTGGTGTGTTGGCAATGACAATGTGTACCGCTGTGGAGAATGCTTGTTCATCCACTGGGCGGGCTCTTATCTGATCCCTCAGGGAAGAATCCACAGTGACAGCCATCATTCTGGTCAGTGGTGTACAAGGAATGGAGCAAGTCATTGTGCCATTTTCATTGAAGTGTATTGTCATATTTAACTTGGCCTTGAGATCACGTCCCAAGAGATTTACTGAGGACTGTGTTGAGTAAAGTAGACGCTGCTGAATACTTTTACCTCGTATTTCCATTGGCACTGGCTTGGTGAAAGGGACCCTTGTTATTGCCCCAGAGAAACCCTGTGTGTCTGCACTTTGATTGGAGATGGGCAGTGCTCCTTCCCTTATACAGGAAAATGTAGGACCTGTGTCAATCAGAAAACTATACGTTTTGTTGTTAATCGTGACGTACACAACTGGATCCTCTCTAATATTTGTGAGACACAACAACAATGGACACACTAGGGTTGTCTGTGGGCTGTCCTAACTTGAATACCCTCCAGTTCGGTGCAGCTGGATGGTGCCCTGTAAAACTGCATTGGCGGAGGGCAGTACTGTGGCTCCCTGAGGTACAAGAACTTGTGTCTGTGGCACCATTTGGTACACAGGCATTTGTGGCTGAAGCAGCTGTGGCTGTGCCTATTGAATTGGGGGCTGTACTTGGGCCATAACAGGTGTTTGTAATTGTACCTGCTGCAGCATTGGCTGTTGCTGTGCTGGAGAAGGGTAGGTGTACACTACTTGGGGCTGCAGCGGCTGTGGCTGCTGCTGAACGTATTGTGTTGGTGCCTGAACTTGCTGTGGGTGTCCTCTACCCGCTGACCTCTCTTCATCCTGTATTTTAGTACGGCATTCCTTTATAAGGTGACCTGGCCACTGACAGTAGCAACACATTCGTGCTCCTGGCTGGGGTGCAGATCTTTGGGAGCCTGATCCTCTGCCCCTCCCCCGCATCTCAGTATTTTCAGACCTCATTTGCCTGTTATCATAATACAGCTGTTGTTGTTCATTGGTGCCTGTCTGTTGCTGTGCATTGTCATGGATGGGCTGTGCCTGTATCGGTTGTGCTGCTGCCTGTGTGTTGCCTCCTAGTGCATTCTGGGCATTTTGTGGAAAATTAGTGACAGCAGTCATTTGACTCACTGGTGTAGCTACCATAACTGCATCAAGAGCCTCCCTTTTCTTTAGTTTTTGTTGCACTAATTTAGCAGCTGCGTTTTCAATTACGAATTGCCTCTTTTTCTCCTGCTCCTTCTTGCAAAAGTGAATGATGTGATGTTGTATTTCTGGCCATGGTTTGCATTCCATGGCTACTATTCCATCTAATTTGTCCTGTACAACAGTGGGCAGTCCTTTTTTAACTGTATGGTAGAAGAACCTACAGTTACCTCCAGTCACGTCCCATTTCTCTCCTAACTCCTGATGCCATTTTTCCTTCATTCTTGAAATGTACTGTGTTGGATCTTCATTGCTTTGCATTGTTTGTGACATTAGAGATCCGATGTCTGGGACATCGGGAAACTTCTGGCGTAGTTCACTCCTTAGGGCAGATCTTATTTTATGGAAAGGATTACCATCTAATTCCGTGTTAGTGCTGGATAGTCTTGTGTCAATGCGTGTGAACATACCATCTGCATCCTCTCCAATCAGGGAGGTGAGCAGACGTTTTACATCCCCAATAGCCAATGGCACACCGGCAGTGTGTGTTTCAAAGGCTTGTATCCACTTTCCAGCACCCTCTGTGAGGGGTGGGAGTTCCTTCTTTACGTTTTCTTTGTCCATAAGGGACAAAGATGGGGCGGTCCTTGACATTTTTAAACAGCAGGGGCAGCTGGCGGGTTACCCCTGTGGGCCTTGTGAGGTCATACCTTGATGCGTATTTCTGCCAGACCCTTAGGCCTTGGCACATGTAATCGTAGTCCCAATCGTCATCTCCTGCCCCCTGCAAGATACATTCTTCAGCAGTGGCCATTTCCTCTGGTTCAAAATACCCGTCTCGGGGCCAAACATTAATTTGTGGTGCGTTAGCTTCTGTCCAGCCTGCCAAGTCATCTGAGAATAGATTGACATAGTAGTCAGACCCTTCTCCAAGTATTACCATCTCATTTGGTGTCGGACCGTTGGTCAGTGACTGTCTTGGCCTGTTAAGGGCCATGCGGTACAGTGTTCTAGATCTGGTGGTGCGCAGGTGGGCTGTACCTGATACATCATATTCCTGTAGGATTTCATCGGGTCTCCCATGGTTACCTAACACTGCGAGATTTTCTACTTCTGTTCTTCTCTGCCTTCTCCACCTGATTTCTGCTCGTTCAAGCACATTTGACAGGTCCAAATTGTCTATGTCTAGCTCTGGTGTTACTGGCCTGCGTGGTGTAACTACTGGAGGTGATGCCTGGGGTACAAGCGTAGGTGGTGGTATCACCTGGGGGTTGTAGTTAATGACTGTTGGCGGAGCTTGGGTACACTTAAGTTGGCTGTAAGGGATTCTGCTGTGCTATTCTGTGGTGGCGCTATACTTTGGGCCTCCTGATGTAAGTCTATCCATGGCCCTTGCTGTGGCATGATAGTTGGGACCCCACCATTGTGTAACCCTGCTAGGCTTGCAGCACTTGCTAATTCATTGAGTGTTGGGTGTCGATTCTTACTAAATTGACCCAAGCCACCCATCAGTTCAGTCATTGTATCCTCTACCCTGCCTACTTGCAATGACAGTCGCTGGATGGTTGCTGCATTGCTAGTGGGGCTTCTTGAGTACTGTTCATATGACATGTTCCCTGCTTCCCTACCCGTTCTTTGGTGTAAGTTGTGCTCTGTCTGTAGAAGCCTTAATGATTAACTGCAAGAATAAAAGATCAATGACAACAGTTCAATAAACAATTCGCTCTCAGCATGTTTGAGTATGCAAGATTTATTGGGAACCCAATTAGAAAGTAATCACAATGCAAGATACGTGCACACGGAGACCTCAGCAAAAGCTCACTGAGTGCCCAATTGGTATGACAGTGCAGAGACATTTTATAGGTATATGCCCCCACAGGATGGGCATCATAGCATACGTAATCTGGATCAGGCTATGACCTGCTAGACCAATCAATGAAGTGCACATATGGTGTGATACCCTTTTAAGGCTTGAAAGTGTGCTTACATTACCCACGTGTCATCTACAAGAGCAGAATTGGGTTTTTCCATAAAGGTGAAATCGGCGTTTCTAGTGTACGTGGGTTCTGCACGTATTTGACCAGCAAGGGCAGGTCATGTCATGTCGACATCTTTTACTGAAAGATATGAGGTTTGGCAATAGCAAGCTAAAAGCTGGAAGCTGGCATGTCATTTCTCGGAAGCCTTGCGTTCGCTCTGCACGTTGCAGCTGACTGACACACAGAATGGAGCGTGCGACCACTCTGTGGATTTCTGCTGGTGTCTTTCTTTAGTACTTCAAAGAAGACTATAGGCCTGAAAACATATGTATTTGGTATCATATAAATGTCTGCTTCGTCATTCCCAAATCTGATACTAAATCATATGTTAATCAGAAGTCATTCATCTTTATCATCTCCTGTTCCTCATCCTCATCCTTGTGGGTGTGGTGTTGTGAACCACCTTTCCTGAATATGCAGTTGGCGCAGGACCTAAAAATTGCTGCACAACAAGATGGGCATATTCTTATCAGGAGGCACAGTGTCAAGAGAGCTGCTACCACTATTATAACTGCCTCAAGTATCCATGAGCCCCAGCCTGTGAACCACTTAATCACATCTTCCCATAGACTACCTGTGTGTATCCCGTGGGCCTCATCTCTAATATCTTTAATTTTTTTAATGGCTTTTATTATATTCCCACTGTTATCCGGAATAAATACACAGCATTGGCTCTGAGCCAGGGGAGATGCTTGGGAAGATGCCTCATGGAGGACGGAACAGACTCCTCCCTCCTTGGCCAGAATCATATCGAGAGCAATCCGGTTTTGAATTACGACAGCCCTCATGGAGGTGAGCTCTTCTGTTATGTTCCCTAAGGCGTCAGTGGTAGAGTCCGCTAGATCTTCAATCATCCTGGACAACTGGTGTATCCGTTCTGAAGTATAGACATTGCCTAGTATTGGAACCATTGCCCCAACACCTGTTAACACGTGGTCTACCCAAGCGGGCGTTCTCTTGGCCCTCGCCAGTGTCATCTTTGGTTTTTCTGCTGGCACTAATTTTGTGAAGTGGGTCATTTTTGGGATGATGGAGGCTAAGTAGCAACTTCCATACCATCCTGGGGGCAGGTAGAAGTATGCCCATGGACCACAAACAAAAAAAATGCCTTTGTAACCTACCAGACCTGGTGACGGCTCGTCACGACTCCTAACTCGAGTTAGTCTGGTTGTGTGGTTACAGCTGCTCATTCCCATGTAAATCTGGGGAACTGTCTTTATGGGTGGTATGCCTTTTATCCTGTTTATCCTGTCCTCGCAATCAAATAGGCCCTGCTCTCCTTGAGCGACCTCCTCGAAGGTACATCCAAATGAGATGCACTCCTTCCAATTGTCTTTGGACAGCAGTTCTGAAAGGGTGCATGTTCTGGTAGCCCCCTTTGGAAGAACCGGCACTCTCTTGGGTGTTACTACTTCTTCCTTGAGGATGCAGGAGGGGGCTGGAACTTCCCCTACCCTGAACCTTGGTATTTTCAAGTGGCCTGTTTCTATGTCATCCCAACCTGCTCTGCCCTTCCATTCCTTGTTTCTGGACGCCCTGTCAAATCCCTTTAGCATCTCTAAGTCTCCCTTAGTTGGCTGCATATTCCCGGACATAAAATAGTTAATTGTATCCTGGACCGTTGTCCGCAGGCTTGTATTGACACAGATCGAAGTCTATTTGTCAGGAGCATTGCATTTAGCCAGCAGTCCGTTGATCATTAACTTCCTTGGTCATGTTTCTGTTTGCTGTGGGAGCGAAGGTTGTATCCCTTGCTGGGCCCGGTGGCTGCCACCTGAATCGGTTGCGTCTTTTCTCCGTCCGTTACTTTCTTTGTGTGTGAGGCATGAATCCACGACGCTACGCCTTCACACTTCACAGCTGTGGCCGTCGTGAGGATGACCTGCCTTGGCCCCTTCCACCTCGGCTGCAAGCAGTTTCTCCGTGTGTGGGCTTTGATCCAAATCCAATCACCAGCCTTTAGGTCATGGGGTGGCGGTGTCACTGCATCTGGAAGGGACGTCAGCACCTGGCAGTGGAGGTAACGTAAGACATGTGTTAACTCTTTACAGTAACATAGCAATAAGTCGTCCATTACTGACAGGGGGGCTGTTGACATATGCCCTGGTATTTGCATGGGGCGGCCAAATATGATCTCATGGGGGCTTAGCTTTGTTATTCTGTCTGGCGTACATCTCATTGCTAAAAGTGCGAGAGGCAGCGCGTCTACCGACGAAAGGTCAGTTGACGCACAGATCTTTGCAATTTTATTTTTCAAAACTCCATTTCTGCGCTCGACAGCCCCTGCCGCCGGCGGGTGATAGGCGCAGTGTAGCCTTTGTTTTATTGCCAATCTCTTGCACAGTCCCTTTATGACGTTGGAAATGAATGCAGGACCATTGTCGGATGCCAGGACGGAAGGTACCCCGAATCTGGGTAATAGCTCTTTAAGTAAACACTTTGCCACGCTCTGGGCATCACAATTTTTGGTGGGATAGGCCTCTACCCATTTGCTAAACATACAAACAATTACCAAAACGAACCTGGGTGGGGGGCATGTCTATAAAATCAAGCTGAAGGCTTTCAAATGGTCCATGGGGGGGTGGAAAGTGGCCAGGCGCAGTTGGGATACCTTTTCCAGTGTTGTACTGCGCACAGACAGCACACTGCTTGCGCAGCCTCTCTGCTGTCTGGCGGAATTTCGTGTTGTACCAACACTGGGAGAATAACCTGACCATGCCATCACGCCCCACGCGTGAGGGTCCATGGAACAACCTACTCATTGAAGGGAGCATGGTTGAAGGCAAGCATATCCTGCCATTAGGTCCTACCCATAGCCCCTCTTCAGTTTGTTTGCATCCCTGTTGTTTCCACTCCTCTCTTTCACTGTCAGCTGCCTCCCTCTGAATACGTATGGGATCAAAATGCAGTGAACCCTTACCCTCTTCTGTGTCTGTCTTGTTGCCTACTAGTTGTACCATAGCTTGCTTGCAACCTGTAAGCGCTATTCTCTTTGCTTCTTGGTCAATGAAGGCATTGCCTCTGGAGATGGGGTCTTTTGATGAAGTGTGGGCAGCACATTTTATTATGGCCACCTTGCAAGGTAATAGCAGTGCTTGGAGGAGGTCACAAATCAATTGTGCATGCTGTATTTGCTGGCCTGCTGATGTAAGGAACCCCCTCATTGACCATAACTGGCCAAAATCGTGGACCACCCCAAAGGCGTACTGACTGTCCGTGTATATATTTACTTTCTTCCCTTCAGCCCATGCACATGCTCTGGTGAGTGCCACAAGTTCTGCTGCTTGTGCACTTTTTGCTGCTGTCAGTCTCCCTCCTTCCAACAATTTAGTTGCTGTGCCCACTGCATAGGATGCTTGTAGTACTCCTGTGTCATCCCTTAAACATGACCCATCTACAAATAGATCCCCTTGAGCATCTGGGAGCGGTGTGTGGAATCCTAGTTTGTGAGCTAAACATTATCTGCGCCCACTTGTCACCCACGTACAACGTGCACGATCACCATTTTAGGCATCATGGTCTCCCTGTCCACGATCGATCGCCAGCGCGCCCCTCTGACCCAGCAAGCATCCTCCGCGCACCCTGGCTCCCCCTCCCTCCCCCCATGAACATAACCCCTCTGCATGACCCTGTCCTTGGGAGTCACGCCAGCGCCTGACCAACACCTCCTCTCCCCCGATGAATGCCCCTCTGTTGATCAACCTTCCCTCCGCACTGGATTGTCCACAAGGCATGAATACCACTCCTTTGATGACCCCTCACCCCGTGTCCAGCTGTCCACACAGGTCCGAGGCCATCGCCTAAGCCGGGAGATATCATTTACTGCCCCTTATTGTATGAGGTCGCTCTCCTTCAAAGGACCCTCTATTGATCCAAGGCCTCCCCACCCCCTGTGATATGATCAGGCGCACACATCCTAAGACTCGGCAGAACACTCAGCTGCGTGATGACCCCCCTCCTCTTATCAGTAGGTTGAGGACCTCTATTGTGAAGGTATATGGGGGTGGGATTGACACGAGGATTGCGGGGATGTCTTTTTCCGGGCTTCACAATGTTCTGATTATAATAAAGGAAGGTCACATGCCATAAACCAGTGTATAAGAGGCCAGGCCTCCGAGAGGCTGTTAGAGCACCTCGAGATGATACCTTGTTGTCTGATCTGATGTGTTCTGCTCCGTCGGAATAAAACTTCTGTTTCCTGCCTTCTGGTCTCCGGCGCCTGCCTCATTGCTTGGTAAATTTGAATGGTACAAGGGCGGTTAGCGCCGGGCAAATCTTGAGAAAGGTCCTAGCCCTACCTTTTTCCACAATTGGCGCCCAACGTAGGGCCCATCAGCGACACGTGGATCCAGTGGGAGAGGTCCCGATGACAGAGTGAACGACTGCAACGATCGGGAAGAGCTCGTGTCCGATAGACCCTCGTCTGACAGCCGATCATCCGACCTTCACTAGTTCTGAACAGACCTCTCTCGAGTGATCTACGGTCCTGACTGGGAACCATCAGGAGTGCCACGAACATCACGAAGAAGAGAGGACGATCGGGCGCTGGATCCAGAGGACAGGAAACCGTCCATGCGGTCCGGGTAAGGTCGTGTAAACACGACAGATTGGAAAAAATATTGTTTTGTTTGGATAATACTAGTATTACGCTTTGTTGAAACCCTCTGGAGATTCACTGTCTGCAAACGGGGAAAAACAAACAGGCTCTCTCTTTGCAAGCAGTGAAGGATAGGTAACGCAGACTTTTGTCCCCGTTGTAATCCGTCGTGCCTATCTTCCTCCCCCACTGTTTCCCGAACTGTCGTTCGTGGATTATTGTCTGGAGATTCTTTGTCTGCAAACAGGGAAGAACAAGGTCTCTCTTTGCAGGTAGAGAAAGAGTGGGTAACGATAACTTTTCGTGCCCACTTATTCTCCCCACTGGATTGTTTGATTGGCCGATTATTCGGTATTGGTTCTTTTGAGGTATTCACGGCCTCCAAATAACGTAGAATAGAAATATTCTGTCTAGTCTTTGTCCGCCGTGATAAGATAGGTAGTGCAGACTTTTGTCCCCGTTGTAATCCGTCATGCCTGTCTTCTCCCCACTGGTTGGTAGCCTGTTTAGCCCGGACCGCTTATTAGAGATGAACCATCCAGCTCCACTGGAGGGCACCCCTAATAAGGACATGTTCACTAAGTATGGACTAGTCGCTATAGCTTACACTAAACTATGGCATAAATATACGAAAAAGAACCCTGAAAGTCAGTGGCCACTGATAGGTTCCTTTGACGAAAATAAAATAAAAACATTAGAAATAGCGCTCCAGAAGAATAAGACCACGCCCACTATGCTCGACAGTATCGGCATGTGGCGCAAAGAAACGGAACAACGAAAGAAAAGAGAAGAAGCAAAAATAGGGAAAGAATTACGAAAGGCAGCCCACCTAGCCGCGAAGCAACTAGAAGAAGAAATAAAAGAGAGAAAAGATACTATGCAAAACCAAGAATCAGGGTCGACAGGCCAATGTCCTGTTAGGACCCCCTCTGCGCTCTACCCTGAATTGCCCTCCAAACAACGGGCGAACGATGAGTTACTACTAGGTCCCCCAATCATCTACATGCCCCCTCCATATGCCCCCTGCCGACAAAGCTTTCACGCTCCGCGTGTGAGCGAAAGCGATCTCAGTGCTAGTGCACCAGCCCTCACGGCCTTTGCACCAGCCACATTAACAACCTCATCAGACGACCCCGAGTCTAGCAAACAATCATCAACCAGACTAAATAGGTTGAGCAAAGATGAGCGGGATGGGATCGACAAAATAGCAAAGACATTAGTAGAACGAAGGGAGAGCGAAGATTATACAATGAGCGTATATAATTCACATGCCGACAGCCACAGACGGCATTTCATCTTGCGATTCAGCTACTACACCCTGAACACGTATGAAGATAGGTATCAGAGTAAGGGTCCCGCTAAACTAACAACACTGTATAGGAAAATTGATGTTGGAGATGGGACTGAACGTGAGGCGACGGAGCTCTTCATGCAGATGCTTGAGGTCTTCCGCCACCTCACGGAACAGAAACCAGAAGCCAAGGCTACAGTCCCTGAAACGACCTCGGTAGAGGTAGCCAATACTATGATGCCTATCAGAGAAGCAGCCCCTTACTGGATCCCGCCACGGGGCCAGGGAACGAGCGATGATATTAATAATGAAAATGCAAAGGGAAGGGTTGTGTACAATTGGGTTTACCAACCATGGGACCGACAAGATATCCTAACCTTTAAGCAAACCCTGCCCGACTTAAGAAAGAACCCGACAGCATTTTATACCGAATTAGGCACAGCCTTGGGTTCGACGATAATGACTTTAGCAGACATTGACTTGTTCTTCGGGTTATGCCTGCCAGCTGACGTGTGGAAGCAAATCCGGAAGGCTGACCACACGGATCTGTTTGGGCATACCTGGGACCAACTCGGTAAATTAGATAGACAACGAGAACCTGGAAGGAAACCAGTGAAAGACATACTAGAACTCCCAGACAAAATAGTTCAAAAATTAAAGACACTGATCCCAGAAAGAAAAGTAGACTGGTCGATAGTCACGGCCTGTCGACAGAAACCGCAGGAAGATGTGTCAGAATACTTCTCCCGATTCGAGACAGTGTTCTCCGACTACAGTGGCCAAGACATGACCACCGCAACCGGACAGCACCTGTTTGTACAAAATTACGTAAAGGGTCTAACACAAGAGGTCTCCCAAAAGCTGCAGACAAGTGAGAGTAGTTGGGGGGCCTCCAAACCTGCAGCTATCCTTCAGATGGCTCAGTATTACGAGCACCAAAAGAATGAGATTGATAGGGCGTCCGAGAAAAAGAAGAAAGATTTAAAGGAAAGGGTAATGATAGCCCAGATACAAGGTATAACGATGGGACGGGAACATCAAAGAGGGAACTACCAATCAGCCACCCCCAGAGATCCACCTCCTAAAGATCACACTCCCACACCCCACCCTGGACGTAGAGACATTAGCAACGACCAATGTGCCTTCTGCAAAGGGTTCGGCCATTGGAAATACCAGTGTCCGGTTATGCTAGAGATGAATAGAAATAGGGACTCCAGGGATGTGGCAAGTGGTCCAAGAAATGGGGTACAAGGACGAGGGCATGCCAACGGCACCAACAATGACAGATCAGGGAGACTGAACACATTTGACCGTCCCCGGCAGAACCAATATCAGCTGTCCGAAGGTGAACATGCCCCCGACTTTGCATAGGACTGCCAGGGGCAAGGGAGGGATCCAGTCGAGCTCTGTGTTGACCAGCAAGGTCCTTATGTCACCGCTAAGGTCCTGGGTACAGAGTCTCCATTCTTGGTAGACACTGGGGCGACACGTAGTGTGTTATCAAAACGACTGATTCCAAGGGCACCCTTGTCTGGCTCACACATAACGTCGATAGGTTTCGATGGAACGCCCTCCACTAACCCCCTGTCCATACCTATTTCCTTTGATCTAGAAAACAACACCACTGACGCGACATTCCTGCTTTCCTCCAACTCCCCTGACGCCATTATGGGCATTGACTTACTGAAACATTTTCGAGCTACCATTAGGTGTTCCCCAGATGGAATACGAGTCATCCTATACGACAACCCAGACATGCCCAGATCCCGTCCCCCACGACACATGTGCCCCATAACTGACGCTGACATGTCCTTGCTTGACACCCTGCCCCCGTACCTGTGGGCCAAAAACGACTCTGATGTGGGGCGAATGATGATTGATCCTATCCACATAACTGTACGACAGGACGCTATGCTCCCGAAGCTCCCGCAATATCGGATATCCCCAGAGGGTGAGAAGGCACTGGTAGCGATCATTCAGTCTCTGGTAGATGCAGGAGTGGTTGAAGAGGTGGTTAGCAACGTCTGCAACAGCCCAATCCTACCTATTGTTAAGAAGCAAGGTGAAGGAGATGAGAAAGCGTACCGCTTCACCATCGACTTACGAGAGATTAACAAAGTGGTTGTACCCCAATATCCCGTAGTCTCTGATATCACCACCATTTTGACCCTCATCCCGTCCACCGCCACCACCTTCACTGTTATCGACCTTAAGAACGCGTTTTTCTCTATCCCCATCCATCCAGACAGCCGTTATCTCTTCGGCTTCACTTTAAAATCCCGCTCGTACCGATTTTGTAGAGCTCCCCAGGGGTACACTGAAAGTCCCAGCATTTACAGCCAGGCCCTCAAAAGACAGCTGGATGCCTTCCAGCTACCAGAGGGAGTGGTGTTGATCCAATATGTCGATGATATCCTTTTGGCGGCCGACACCACCCCGCTTGCAACGACAGCCACCGTCCAACTCCTACACTTTCTTGCAGAAAATGGCCATAAAGTCTCCAAAAAGAAGTTACAGTTCTGCCAGCCACAAGTGACTTACCTAGGCCATCTTCTGTCCAAAGAAGGGAGGAAACTTACCCCTGACCGAATCCAAACCATCCTAGACACCCCCATCCCAAAAACACAAAAACAGGTCCGCTCTTTGGTTGGCCTAACCTCTTTTTGCAGACAGTGGTTGCCTAATTACAGCCTCATTGTGAAACCATTACTTGCCCTGCTGACCAAAGATGTCCCCTCCCCGCTTCCTTGGACCACTGAGTGTCAAGCCTCCTTTAAGGAATTACGGGATGCACTCTGCTCAGCACCCGTCCTCGGAACGCCGGATTACTCCAAACCCTTCTCCCTCTTCACCCACGAAAGGGAGGGATGCGCATTGTCTGTCCTGACTCAATCGATTGGTCCTAAGCAGCGCCCTTGTGCCTACTTCTCCGCCACTCTTGATCCTGTAGCCAGAGCTTTACCTGCCTGCCTTCGAGCAGTAGCTGCCGCTGCTGTCTCCATCCGTCAGAGCGAGGGAATCGTACTTTCCAACTCTCTCACTGTATTAGTGCCCCATGCAGTTGACACCCTTTTGAACCAGACAAAGACCCAACACCTGACTAGCGCACGACTGACAGGGTACGAGTTGACTCTGCTTGCACCCCACATTACACTAAAAAGATGCACGACTCTGAATCCTGCCACATTGTTACCCCTGCCTGAAAACGACCCCGACGTTCCTCCCATACACGACTGTGTGACCCTCACAGACGAACAGACTAGGAGTAGGGTTGACCTCCGAGACACTGCTTTTCCTGACCCCGATGGAGAGCTATGGGTAGACGGCTCATGCATCAAACTCCCAGATGGTACCACTTCAGCTGCCTATGCAGTAACGACAGCCCGAACAGTAATTGAGACAGCCTGCATCACACAACGATCTGCCCAGGCAGCAGAACTGATAGCCCTCACCCGAGCATGCATCATAGCCGCAGGGACCACCGCGAACGTATATACGGACAGCCAGTATGCCTTCGGAGTGGTCCACCATTTTGGGCTCTTG
Organism: Lissotriton vulgaris; assembly: GCF_964263255.1. Taxonomy (NCBI): domain Eukaryota; kingdom Metazoa; phylum Chordata; class Amphibia; order Caudata; family Salamandridae; genus Lissotriton; species Lissotriton vulgaris. The sequence continues at coordinate 1,997,764,158 of NC_141691.1, forward strand.
TGGAGGGAGAGGGGATTCCTGACGTCCCACGGCACCCCAATCCTCCACGGAGATTTAGTCTCCGCTCTGATTGAGGCAGTTCTCCTCCCCAAACGATTAGCGGTGATCAAATGTCAGGCACACAAAAGAGTGACAGACTTAGTCGGACAAGGGAATGCATTAGCCGACATCACTGCACGAACCACAGCTGAGAATAGGACGGTGACACGCATATATGTGACCAGGTCACAAGCAGAAAAATGGAGTGACACAAGGGAAATGATCAGAGACATACAGTCGGCCAGCACCCCTCACGAACTGACTAAGTGGGCAAGGGTGGGTTTGAAGGACGAAGAGGGTTGCTGGCGAACGAAGGATGCAAACAAGTGGTTGCTGCCCGACTCATACCTGATCCCCATACTGACAATGGCACATTCCCCCGCACACATAGGATCTGCACCCATGATCGAACTCATTTCCAAAGTCTGGCACAATGACAAAATCCCCGACTCAGCCAGACGCCTAGTTCAGCAGTGCCTTATCTGTCTGCAACACAACCCCGGGAAAGGAACTGTAGTACCCCGGGGAGGGTTTGGGACCCCCAATCACCCCTTTGAGGTCCTTCAGATGGACTACATCCAACTAGAGAGATGCCAAAACCTGAAGTATGTCTAGTCATCGTATGTGCCTTCAGCAAATGGGTGGAGGCCTACCCAACCCGTGACAACACTGCCATGACTACTGCCAAAGTACTACTGAAGGAATTCTTCCCTCGCTATGGCCTTTGTCGAATTTTATGGAGCGACAATGGCCCCCACTTCATAGCTGAGGTTATCCAACTAATCCTAAAGGGGTTGGGGGTGAGGCAACGGTTTCATGCGGTCTTCCACCCCCAATCCGCCGGTCTAGTGGAACGCCATAATGCCACACTGAAGCTGAAACTGGCAAAAATAGTGGCCACCACTGGACTTAACTGGCCGGATGCCCTCCCGCTGGCTTTGTTATCGATGCGCTCCACCCCCACCAAGCACCATTTGACCCCCTACGAGGTCGTGTTTGGGCGACCGATGAATCTCTGGACTGCTCCCAAACCGACCTCCATTCATGACGTCCCAGACGTCCTACTATCTGATTATTTGTGCAAGTTAACCAAAACGTTGTCTGTCATTCATCAACAGGTGCAGCAAGCCATCCCCGATGCTTCCAGGGGCCCCGGCCATGACATCCAACCGGGAGATTTCGTGCTGATACGAAATTTCCAGCGAACCAAGAGTCTGGAACCTCGGTGGACGGGCCCCTGGCAAGTGCTGATCACCACCCGAACGGCGCTCCGAGTGGAGGGGAAGAAGCACTGGCTGCACGCGCATCATTGCCGGAAGGTCTCTGCAAACCTAACCACGACAGAAAACGTCAGCGCCCAAGAAGAGCTCCTGAGCAAAGACCGACCGATATTGGACTGTTATCCCGATACTGAGGCACTCGAACTTGCAAAATTCTCTGATCCCACTGTGCCATCCAGAGAAGGGTATTTCCTGCGTCGAAAGGAGGGAGTTTCGGCCAAGTAGGCCACGGACTAAGTTAAAATCTCAGAACGGTAACCTAAACACAATCAAGGGTTACCGGGAGAGAAGCTAAACGAAGTCTGTGGTTCTGCCCGCTACCGAGTCCCTTGAAGGTGATGGAAGCGCCAGATAAGAAGATGATGGAAGCGCCAGATAAGAAGATGATGGAAGCAACAGGAAATACCCAGTATAGAAATCCGAAGACTGACAACTTGCACAAATCAAAGACAATCGCACTCTTCATTGTCTTCCTCTTCTGCCTCCTCCTCATGACCTCCTTCTGGATTCTGGAGGAAAGTACACCGGCTCATGAGGCATTGCTCCCTACTGCACAGCCAACACCCCTGAAAGAGCATCATCTAATCTCTCTGTCGCCTCAGCTCCGAGAAAGGCGCAGGGAATTTTGGAACAATTCCTTCGTGCAACTGTTGCACCAACACAACCTTGCTGCAAATGCTACGAACTGCTGGATCTGCGGGTTGCTCCCGCATGCTACAGGACACTCCATCCCCTTCATCCCTTCTCCTTTCTCAGTTCACGGCTCCTGCCTCGCCTGGCTGATCCTCATGCAAGAGAGCCACAAGGACAACGCCACCTCCAGCCGGACAGTGTCGCACTTCTACTCTGGGTTCTGGCTGAACAAAACCGAAAAGACCTCTGTTGCTCTGTGTCCAGCGCTTACGGGCGCCACCTTCCTTAAAGACATTCCTGCCAAAGAACGAGTCGAAGTACAGGTGCTCCACAATCCAGCCAGGACCACCTTCTCTCATCTGCAAAAACAAACTACCGCTACTCTGACTGTGGCCCTGTCTGTTATCAATGTCACAGGTCTTGTGTGTCTCGAAGGCCATGGAACGCAGCTGGTGGGTCACAGTGCCTGCCGAATCACCAGAACATTGGACTCAGTTGACCCACCTTCCTTTGTTGCTTCTCCGAATATGTACTTTGTGTGTGGCACCAAAGCTTACACCTGGCTCCCGAGAGGTTGGAAGGGCGCATGTTACATTGCCTTCGTTCTCCCACCCACATATGTAGCCCCTGCCAACCATCACCGACAGAGGCGTGCAGATGACATTGGACAAGCCGACTCCACCGGAGCACAGTTCCTAGATGCAGCAAAGGGACTTGTTCCTCTGTGGGGCCCAATGGCAAACCTTCGCGCTATCCGACACCTGACCCAGGCAGTAGAAACAACGATCAACATCACGGCTGGCATCCTCGCCAACAACACTGCGGAGCTTCAGGCGGTCCGCCTTGTGACCCTTCAAAATCGCCTTGTCCTGGATGTGGTCCTAGCCGACCGAGGAGGAGCATGCCGCATCATCGGATCTAGCTGCTGCACCTACGTGCCCGACAACTCGCCTTCAGTCTACAAAGCCATTGAACACCTCCACAGACTCTCCTCGGAGGTTCACCAGGAGCAGGAAGGATGGTCGCTTGGGAGCTGGTTTTGGGACACTTTGAGGAACTGGGGTTGGAGGTTGTTTTCCTTCGTGCTGATACCTGTTGTGATCTTATGTGGGTGTTGCTTAGGTATCCAATGTCTACCATCTTTGTGCGGCCTTGTTTCCAACTGTATGTGCCCAAAGACTTTGGACTTCCGAAATGAGCACATGAGTCCCCTCTATGAAGTAGAAATACGTGGCCTTATGGGGATAAATCCAAACTGACAAGTTGGCGAGATATGTTAAAAGGGAGGACTGTGGAATCCTAGTTTGTGAGCTAAACATTATCTGCGCCCACTTGTCACCCACGTACAACGTGCACGATCACCATTTTAGGCATCATGGTCTCCCTGTCCACGATCGATCGCCAGCGCGCCCCTCTGACCCAGCAAGCATCCTCCGCGCACCCTGGCTCCCCCTCCCTCCCCCCATGAACATAACCCCTCTGCATGACCCTGTCCTTGGGAGTCACGCCAGCGCCTGACCAACACCTCCTCTCCCCCGATGAATGCCCCTCTGTTGATCAACCTTCCCTCCGCACTGGATTGTCCACGAGGCATGAATACCACTCCTTTGATGACCCCTCACCCCGTGTCCAGCTGTCCACACAGGTCCGAGGCCATCGCCTAAGCCGGGAGATATCATTTACTGCCCCTTATTGTATGAGGTCGCTCTCCTTCAAAGGACCCTCTATTGATCCAAGGCCTCCCCACCCCCTGTGATATGATCAGGCGCACACATCCTAAGACTCGGCAGAACACTCAGCTGCGTGATGACCCCCCTCCTCTTATCAGTAGGTTGAGGACCTCTATTGTGAAGGTATATGGGGGTGGGATTGACACGAGGATTGCGGGGATGTCTTTTTCCGGGCTTCACAATGTTCTGATTATAATAAAGGAAGGTCACATGCCATAAACCAGTGTATAAGAGGCCAGGCCTCCGAGAGGCTGTTAGAGCACCTCGAGATGATACCTTGTTGTCTGATCTGATGTGTTCTGCTCCGTCGGAATAAAACTTCTGTTTCCTGCCTTCTGGTCTCCGGCGCCTGCCTCATTGCTTGGTAAATTTGAATGGTACAAGGGCGGTTAGCGCCGGGCAAATCTTGAGAAAGGTCCTAGCCCTACCTTTTTCCACAGGTGTGTCTTTAAGGTCCGGTCGTATCTTAGTGTGCCTGTCTATTGCCAATGCGCAATCATGAAAGGAATCATCTGAATCAAAGTCTTCCAGCTCATGCTGCGTGGGTAGCAAGCATGCAGGGTTCAAAGTGGTACATCTCTTGATGATAATGTGTGGTGTCAGGAGTACCAACTCATACCTGGTGAGGCGTGCATTTGTGAGGTGCTGTGTCTTAGTGGATGTCAGAAGTGTGTCCACGGCGTGGGGCACGTGCAGCACTAGTGTGTGTCCTAGCACTAAGTTGTCTGATTGTTCCACGGCGAGTGCTGCAGCAGCTACTGCTTTCAGACACGGTGGGAGCCCTGCAGCCACTGGGTCTAGAGTGGCAGAATAGTATGCCACGGGGCGGTAGAAAGCTCCATGTTTCTGAGCCAAGACCCCCGTCGAGCACCCCCCCTTCTCGTGGCAGAACAAATGAAAGTCTTTCTCATAGTCTGGTATGCCTAATGCTGGTGCTCCTTCTAATTCCCTTTTTAGCGCATTGAAGGCTGCCTCGCATTCTTGTGACCAGGGTACAGTGGGCCCGATTCACAGAATGAACTTACTACTTTTGGCATTCACAGAATGCACTTACTACTTTTGGTATTCACAGAATGAACTTACTCATTTCGGTATTCACAGAAGTTAGGACTACTAACTTTAGGACTCCTAAATGCCTTCTGTGAATACCGAAAGTCTTAAAATTAGGATTTTTCTCAATTTAGTAGGAGTAAAGTTAGGATTACTAACTTTAGGACGCCTAAATGCCTTCTGTGAATACCGAAAGTCTTAAAATTACGATTTTTCTCAATTTAGTAGTAGTAAAGTTAGGAGTCCTAACTTTACTACTACTAAATTGAGAAAAATCCTAATTTTAAGACTTTTGGTATTCACAGAAGGCATTTAGGCGTCCTAAAGTTAGTAGTCCTAACTTCATTACTACTAAATTGAGAAAAATCCTAATTTTAGGACTTTCGGTATTCACAGAAGGCATTTAGGAGTCCTAAAGTTAGTAGTCCTAACTTCTGTGAATACCGAAATGAGTAAGTTCATTCTGTGAATACCAAAAGTAGTAAGTGCATTATGTGAATGCCAAAAGTAGTAAGTTCATTCTGTGAATCGGGCCCAGTGTCAGGTATGCCTTTGTGTGTCAGTGCCTGCAGAGGTTTTGCAATGAGAGAGAAGTTTGGTATCCAATGGCGACAGTATCCTGCAACTCCTAAGAAAGCTCTAACTTCCTTCTGAGTGCGGGGTCTGGGAAAATGTGTTATTGTCGAGATTCTGTCTGGCAACAGTTTTCTTGTTCCTTCTGTTAACTCATGGCCTAAGTATTTCACAGAGGTGAGGCAAAACTGTAACTTCTTTGGGGAGACTTTATATCCCTTTAATTCTAAGTGGCATAGGACAGCGATGGTGTCCTTCACACAAGCCTCCTTTGAAGGTGAGGCCAATAGCAAATCGTCAATATACTGGATAAGTGTGGATCCCTCCTTCAGTACCAGGGAGTCTAAATCTGTTTTTAAGGCATGTGTGAAAATGGATGGTGACTCTGTATAGCCCTGAACCAGCCGTGTCCAACAAAATCTTTTTTGTCGGAAACTGAAGGCGAAGAAGTGTTGGCTGTCAGGGTGCAAGGGGATTGTGAAGAAGGCGGAGCTAAGATCCATCACAGTGAAAGTCGTAGCCCACACAGGTATATTAGATAATATTGTCGCTGGGTTTGGGACCACTGGGAAAGATGGCAAGACTATTTTGTTCAATTCTCGGAGGTCCTGAGTGAATCGATAGACAGGGGCCCCGTTCGGGCCCTTGGATCCTTTTTCACAGGAAGTATCGGGGTGTTACATTGACTGTATTGAATCTCCCTTAGAATTCCTTGCTTCAGGAGGTCTTGTATCACTGGTGCGATGCCCTCCTCCCCTTCTTTTGAGATTTTGTATTGTGGCACTCTTGGGAGAACTGCCCCTGGCTTCAGTTTTATCTGTACCGGTGGGTAGTTCAATACCCGCCCTACGTCATTGGCACTTGTTGCCCAGACCTCTGGCGGCACACAATGTCGTAATTCTGGCGGTATTTGGAGGTCGGGGCATGTCATGAATGCTTGTACCATTAAACCATTTGCCTTGCTCTCTAAAAAGACCCCTGTTGGTGAGCAGTGTATGGTGCATTGTAATTTGCATAACAGATCTCTCCCCAGCAAATTCACGGGGCAGAACCTGCTAAGGATGAATTGGTGGTGCACTGTTATCGTGCCTACTACAAACTGTAGTGGCTCAGTAAGGTATTCTGTAATAGGTTGGCCAGTCATGCCTACTGCGGTTATCGTAGTCCTAGAAAGTGGAGCTTTAGGCGTTGTTAGTGCCTTCAGCATTGATCTTTGAGCCCCTGTGTCAATTAGAAATGGAACAACCCTGCCCAATACCTCTCCCTCTACATATGGTCCGGATTGATCTACTAATATTGCTGGTGCTGCTATTATCACGCAGTTTCCCACTTTCAGGCATCCCTAGAATGGTGCTGGGGGTGGGGGTGGGGGCCAGTCATTCGTTACTGGAGTCCATCCCTCCCCTCCTGCCCATTGCTGCTGGGACTCATTTTCATGTGGCGTGTTGTCTCTGTACTCTGTGTGCTGAGTGTAGTTGGCGTGCTGGTGTCTGCCCTGTTGCCCGCTGTTCTGTTTGTACCTACTGTCCTCACTTCTTTTCTTTAATATTGGACAATCTGCTTTCCAATGATTAGGATCCTTGCAATAGAAGCATGCTGTTCCTTGGGGTGGCAGGGAGGTTGATCTGCGGGGTAAGGAAGGTGTCCTACCGGTCTGCTGTCTTCCTACGCCTCCCCCCCCCCCTCTGCTCCTTTCCCTGCCTCTGTTATTGCTATAGAACCGTTCCTGTGCCACCATTAACCTGACTTTTTCTTTCTTCAGTTTTTCTGTCTCCATTGCCTGTGCGCTAGCCTGGAAATCTGCGCAATATTTCGCCGCTGACAGCACTTTTTCTATTTTCTCCTGCTGCCAACAGACGAAAGAAGTCTGAAGGTGTGTCCTGATGGGTGGTGCGAGGCCTTGTACAAATGTAGTTACCAGAGCTGGCATTGCATCTCCCATGGGGTCTTTCAATCCACTGTTCTGCCTATATACTTGCAGGAGGCGGTCAAAGTATGCATTCACACTTTCATCCTTTTCCTGTTTGGTACTTGTAATTTTGCTCCAATCAACCCTATCTTCAGGCACCTTCTCCTTCAAATGTCCCACTACTTTTTTGTATAACTCCTCTACTTCTGGGCCTGGTGTCCCTCCGTTCCCCCGCTTTGGTTCAACCTCTGGCCACTCAATCGCTCTTTTACAATCCTCCCACAGATCTTTTGGGATGATGATGTTAAAGAGCGTGTCGAGGTCGCGCCACAGTAAACCTCCAAATGATGTCATTCTGCTAAGCTCTTCGTACCATCTCCTGGGCTCCTCTCTCAAACGGGGGAAGTCTCTGCTGAAGGCGCTAATGTCTTGCCTTGACCATGGGACATAAACATATGCTACATCATTTGGCGCGCTGCCAGGGGGTGGTGGTATCTCTCGTAGGGGCATGATAAGCGATGGGGCCTCTGTTGTCGTAGAATTGCCTGTTGTGTTGGCTGCGGCGATGGAGTGGGCCAGGGAGTGGGCTACGTCAATTACTGCACATGTGTGAATTAGCTGCTTCCATTGCTGTAATTTATCTATAGCATATTCAAGCGTGTCCTGCAACTTAGACTCCTCCCATGTTACTAAATCTGGGTCTGTGAATCCGAACTTCCCTACCTCCCAATCATATTTTACTGGAAGTTGGGCACGACTACCTGTGGTCGTCTGGGCGTCAGCTTGCTTTGCATATGCTGAGTGGGCCTGGGGTGCTTTGTTCATTAACTCTGCGCGTGCTAAGGACAGTGTTTTCTCTAAATATCTCCTATGCTGTGTTTTTATAAAAGAGTCCACAGTTAGTGAGCCCTCAACAAGCTGCTGTAGTAGCGCCTGACACTTTAAAGAATCACTTTTTAACATCAGTTTTGGTGAATTTGGATTTGATGCTGAAGCCCCTCCCACCGTTCCCCCAAAACTGCCTCTTCTTTTGTTCTCTGGAGCTGGCTCTGTTTCTGTCAAACACTGCTCTAGTGTGGAAATGTCGTGTTCAGTGTGATGGACATATGTAAATGCATCCCATATTAGCGAGTGCCATTGTTGTTTGCTGAGTGAGTCATCCTGTGATCCATCCTCAAATAATTGCTGCCACGGACTGTCTATTAGCTTAGGTATTTTAATCTGTTTTTTAATACATTGTTTGAGAACGCTGTTTTTGTTCTCGTTGTAATCTGAAGCGGCTTTGACAGCTATCTTTCTCATCAATTTCAGCGTAGCCAGGTCTTGGATAGATTCCAATTCTGGTTTCGCAACCTTATCTTTCAATGCTCTGCGTACAAAGGTTATGGCTGCGTCTCATTCCCCGGGAGTTAGCTCAGTGTGTTCTGGCTCAGGTACCTGCTGCGGTGAATCACTGCCCAGGCATCCCAAGAGAATATCTTCTAAGACTTGGTCTTCTGCCTCTTCTTCTTTAACTTGTACACATGGGAATGCGCCTATTGTATCTATTTGCTCTTTTCTCCATCTCCCCTCCAATTTTGCCTGTAATATATTTTTTTTAATTTCCATAAGTTCGCTGTGGACTTTAGATTTTACTGCGCTTGTTGAACGCATATCGCTTAACACGGAGTCCCAATTATGGTACGCCTCCCATTCTAAACTTCTAATCTTCTTTCCTTTTATATTTAACATTTGGCGCAAGTATGATAGTTTGGCCATGTCATATGTGCCATTACATGGGAATTGGAGATCCTTGTTTTTAGATGTCAGATCATGCCACTTATGTGTGTACATTATTGAGCTTAAGCCTTTTTTTATAGCTACATTATATGCGGGTGAGTTTTTGGGTGGGGCTGGCTGAGTCGTATTTAAATTCTTTTTACTATTGAGGTTTCCCATGGTTGAGTCGTGTGTAGCAGTTAGTCCTAAACGCTTTACAAATAACTGTTAAAGTATACCAGACAAATGGGTTGCGGGGTGGACGTCAATAGAGTAACATGTGACACAATAGGTTGACAAATACTTCACTTATATTTCAGCCGTACAGTATTTGCAAGAGGGCAACAAGAAAGCCATACATCAATCACCCCAACAGGTCATGTATGCCAATTCACCGAAGCATTTTCACAAGGGAGAAAGAAGCCAGATCCTATTTTGTTTGGGCCTTGACGGCCTGAGAAGCAGGTAAGGTAGGAAAACAGACCCTGTGTGCGGCTGTGCCACAGGGTGCTGGCATTCAACAATATAGCGATAGTGGTGAATTGTTTCACTCTGTTCAGTCAATCACAAAAACATCTAGGACAAATACGGGGATCCTACGCAGCAGCGCTGTAGAAAAACCCTTCTGTGCAGAGAATGTGTGTGGGTCTGCTGTACTTAGTCCCAAAGAAGTGAGGGGAATATTAGAACTTTTATCAAAAACCATCAAATTTTCTATTTTTAGGGAGGTGCACTTTAATCGGTCTTTCCAGCCAGTCCCTTCCAGAGGCCAGGGGGTATTGTGGGCGGGAGTACTTATTTGGCAACGTTGGTAACTGGGTGTGTGAGATGGATGTTTTCTACCAGATCTCCTTCAGTAATGTTCTTATTATACGGTTAAAATGGATAAGCCGGCAAAGGTAACCTAGAACCTAGCCAAAAAAATACTCCTCCTTCCTAGCAATATTTGGCCACTACATAGGCCAAGCACATCACAAGTACACAATAAAAAAATGCAATGAAACCTATAATGATTGAGAAAAGAAACACTGTTGTACTAGGCGTCACACCCCCCTCCTCGTGCCGAGGATATCCCCTTGGCACGAACCTAGAACCACTCTGGCCCCTAGGTGGACGTCTCCAGGGGGAGGGTGGAGGCGGAACCCAGGCAGGGCGACTGGCGTTAGCAAAAGAGCCAGGAGCGCCCGGGGCGTTCCTCATAAATGCCAAAATATTAGGCCAGCTGCGCGTGGGCGATGGTGCTGGACCCAGGCCAGAGCTCATGAGAACAAATAAAATCACAATCTATCAGATACACAGTATAAACTAAATCTAGTAGCCAACCTGGCCACTCGTATCGCGATACTCAACAGGCACAAATACTATGTGCCAATCTGGGGAGCGAAACTGCCACGTCCTAAAACGGCGAGCTACCTGCTACCACCCACAGGGGAGCACAAACTGCCACAGCTCACAATGAGGGGCCAACTGCTACAACCCAATACCGGAGGGTTAAAGTCCCCTCCCAAGTGTACTCACCGGGCTCCGTCCAGTCTGTTAGAGCCTACCGACGTCCACTGCACCCGCTGGGAATGGTCTGGCGATGGTATCCCACATCCCAGCTGCCGGTGACTCTCTGCGGCGGGTAGGGGTTGCAGACCTTCGCCCTCAATGGCTGGCCAAGGGCCCACTGACACAAAGTCACCAAAGAGTTACTGCTGGCCAGGAATCCTGCAGAAGCTTGCCGTCACCAGCCAGCCAGGAAACGCAGGGGACCAAGGTCAGACCCTATAAGATAAAAAAAATGTATGTGAGAGACGGCAGTGGACTTCAGGCAGCAATGACAGAGGTGAACACACGCCAGTGGCACAGAACGTCAGAAAGGTCAACAGCGCCGAGGGCTGGAGGAAAGGAAAAGAGAGCTAGACGGGAGCTACCTCCCGGGTCGTGTGGTGACAAAAACACACGTAAACCATCAGAGCCAGAAACAGCAGACTGAAGAAGGTGATCAGAAAAGGAACCACGAAAGACATGGAGTCTGAACAAGCCTTGTAAATATCCCCAGGACACAGGCACACCTCGTCAGACATAGAGAGCCAAGAGTAAGAAGAGTCAGTAGAGTCAGAAACACAACACAAGCGTGCCGAGAGCGAAAAAGAGCAGGAGAAGACCAAAGACAGCAGAGAGGCCACACACGGATCATCCACAGGATCCGACCCTCTCCAGCAACCAACCAGGCCGGGGAGAGATAAACAAACAGAACGTTATCACCTCAAATCCCGCCCTCAGAAGGGTGCCAAAAGGGTCCGATCCAGTGTCCGCTCCGTCGGTGTAGCCAGTCAGCTGTATTGGGCCCGCAGCATTCTTCACCAAATGTAGAAGCCTTAATGATTAACTGCAAGAATAAAAGATCAATGACAACAGTTCAATAAACAATTCGCTCTCAGCATGTTTGAGTATGCAAGATTTATTGGGAACCCAATTAGATAGTAATCACAATGCAAGATACGTGCACACGGAGACCTCAGCAAAAGCTCACTGAGTGCCCAATTGGTATGACAGTGCAGAGACATTTTATAGGTATATGCCCCCACAGGATGGGCATCATAGCATACGTAATCTGGATCAGGCTATGACCTGCTAGACCAATCAATGAAGTGCACATATGGTGTGATACCCTTTTAAGGCTCGAAAGTGTGCTTACATTACCCACGTGTCATCTACAAGAGCAGAATTGGGTTTTTCCATAAAGGTGAAATCGGCGTTTCTAGTGTACGTGGGTTCTGCACATATTTGACCAGCAAGGGCAGGTCATGTCATGTCGACATCTTTTACTGAAAGATATGAGGTTTGGCAATAGCAAGCTAAAAGCTGGAAGCTGGCATGTCATTTCTCGGAAGCCTTGCGTTCGCTCTGCACGTTGCAGCTGACTGACACACAGAATGGAGCGTGCGACCACTCTGTGGATTTCTGCTGGTGTCTTTCTTTAGTACTTCAAAGAAGACTATAGGCCTGAAAACATATGTATTTGGTATCATATAAATGTCTGCTTCGTCATGTCCTCCACCTGTTGATATCTCCCTCAGTGACTTCCTCAGAGGGATACTGTTCGCTGTTTTGTTTTCTTCCTTAAACTGTAGCAGGTGTTCTTCCCCTCGCTTGGGACCAGTGTTCAGGGGCTGCCACCCATTCTGGCGTGTCTGTGTATTGTAATGCTGCTGGCTAGGGGACAGGAATGGGCCATAATGTCTAGTTCTTGTCCTTTAGGTATTGTGATCCCTAGTGAAGGATGTGGGGGCTGGGCGGTTAGGTCTGGGGAGTGGCATGTGGGAGCTGTGCTGTGAACCGCCAGAGGCCCCATCGCTCTCTTGGTCCTCTTCCTGCTGCGGGTCTGCAGAGTTGAATGCAGGAGTCATCTTTATTGTAAATAGCGTGTCAATCTGAACTGGTATTCCTGATGTTGCACACTGCATCACCTGGCCTTGGGAGCTTAGGGATAGCTGGCCCTGTGTATTCTCTGGTCTACTGTCTTGGGAATCATCTGAGAGATGTCTGGGACATAGATATCGTCATGGCCTATGGCTGCCCCGTCATTTAATAAGGGTTCTAGGTCGGTTTTGATGACAAGTCCTGGATACATGCCACCTTCGTCATAGGCTGGTGGAGGTGCGGTGGGTGTTTGGGCAGGTGTGTCATTGTCCTTAAAGATGCTCCACATAGCCAGGGTATCTTTACGTTTTTTGAGCTTGCTACCAGAGTATTTACCCTCTGGGAATGTTCTGGCATGATCTAGCACCGTTCTATCGAATGTACCTTCTCTGGGCCATGGGTGTAGCATATTTTGTGTGAGTTCGTGCAGCTTCTTACAATGTTTCCTGATACGTTTTTCCTGAGCTGGGAGGTTTTTTATCACGTGTAGCAGTGGTGTTGTCATTATTCTTAAGCGTTGTGTGTAGGAAGGAGTAAGGGTGTAACTCCACTGGGTGTTATTGTCAGCCTCACCTGCTGCAAGTTTGTTGTGTCAATTCCTAGGGCTGATATTAGTGCCAAGAGGACTGTACACATTAGGGGTGAGACCTGAACAAAGGATGGGGTTGTATCCTCAGAAAGGGCAACAACACAGCCGTTCTCTATGTGTACCATGATCTGTAGTCTTGGGTGTTGTGTGGGCAGTCTGCTCATCTCCTAGAATTATCTTTGAAGTGGGCAATCGGTGGCAGTAAATTTTGACAATCTTATTCTCCTTTTAACTGGTGGTTTTGTAAATTTGCCCACAATAATGGATAATGTGTTGTGGAAAGTGTCTTTGTAACCGCTCTATGATACTTGGTGAGGGCTGTTGCTGCAGCTGCTTGTGCAGCTCCTGAGCCTGATGCTCACAAACCAGGGGCAGGTTGGGGTTGTGGAGTGCCTGCAGGAATGATGCGTGATGTTCACAGCCTAGTGGTTCGTGAGCATCTCGTGAATCTCCCTGCTTTTCCAGGCAATTGATGCTTGAAGGAGATGGTATCAGTGAGTGCTGGGGGGTGTGATCAGTGCTCTCGCTACTTACTACACTTCCCACTGACTGTATTGATTCTGTGGAGGACTCTTCAGTAGTATATGATGTTGATGTGGATACCAGTGGCAGTTGCAAAGGTATGTCTTGAGTGTCCCCCACAGAGGGGGAGCTCTGTGAATACTGTGGTCCCTCAAGTGTAAGTTGTGAGCTATGGGTAGGGGGTCTATTGGCTTGCACAGGGAGGCACAGTTGCACCAGATGTAGTGCAGATACTCTTACCTCAGTGCCCCGTGTGAGTGGGACTCCCAACAGGTTCCACGCTTTAGATATCAAGGCACTTTGGCGTTTGTCAAATTTTGTTAGAGTTTGTGCGCTAGGATTGTGTACTGCTATTATTCTGTTGTCTAGTATGTGTAGAACTACCTCAACTGATTACTGCCCTCTACAGCTCATCTGTGTCTCCTAGTGTAGTAAGTATATATATATACTTGCTGCTCTTATGTTTCAAGTTAAGGAGGTAGGGTGGTCGAGTACAAGCTCGTCCCCCAATGCTTCTTTAATGACTAAATAAAATGCCTCTCTAATCTCTTGTTTATCTGGGCCGTTATAAACACCTTCTGGAGAGAGGTCAGAGAATTGTAGGTGTTCGCCAAAGCAAGCATCGAGGACCTTGCTTCGCAAGGGGTTGCGGGTTCAAGAGGTGGTCACTATAGTGGGTATCTCTAATCCTGGTGTTACCATAGAAACTTCCACGTGTATGGAGTGTGCAGTCTTATATGTTCTGTAACTGTGTATTCTATTCATTTGTGTGAAAATGCAGTTTTAAAAGAAAAACATTTTCTGCAGACCTAAAATGACACCCAGTTATTTTAACTGGCACAGTGGATGTTCTCTGGCTTTTTCCTAGCGAGGTCTGCAGTGTTGATGGGGGGGCAATCCTAAATGAAAAATATACACACAGGAAAGTAGCAGCAGTAAAGTAATATACCTGAGATAATTGTGGCGCTCCAGGTGCTTTAGCCTACAAAATCTCTTCAGTTAGTAAGCGGCAGATCAATACATGTGGAGATACACAAATGCATTTGAAACCTCTCTAGTTATTGAATCTCACTAACAAACCAGTCTTCTGCATTTGGCAGTGACCTTCACTAATATTATTTTATAATCAATATGCATGTGCGTATAATTAAACAAAGAATCAACAAAAACAATCAATGTGCACCTAAATATTATGGTCTCACTAAAGTCAGCCTCTGTACCAGCCAGTGACTTCCAACACAATGACCATGAACAAAACAATAGTCACAAAAAAGTTAAGCTGTTACACCTAATAAAAAAACCTCTATATATACCACTAGATACTAAGCAATAACATACAATCCTGACAGTGCCTAATAATTAGCGAACATTTGTACATATGTTTCAAAAAGGAAAAGCAAATGCAAATGTTTTTAGTGTTTGCACTTTTTAACCAACAATTGCGCACCTTGGCCACTAGAGGGCGCTAGGGTGCTTCCTGTGATAATGGTGTACACAAAAAGAAGAAGAAATGCAAAAGATACTTTTAACTGGTGAAAACACAATGCTTACGACAAAAAACACTTAATCATCCTGGGGAACCACTTAAATTGTCTACAGAGGCGATATCAGAGATTCCGTCAGCTACACAGTTCTCAAATTTAGCCTCTTCTCTATTGACTACTGAAATAGAGATTTTCTCATATCTTATCACTGCTATTTTGTACAGCTTCTTCCTTCGCAACTTATAACTACGATGGGGTTTTCCTCCATGTCACTCTTTACATCAGAGAGAGGTTTTCTCCTTATAAAACAAAATAAATGCTGAAAGATGCCAGACGCAGTCTTCCCTTCCTTGTATTTACAAGAGGCACAGTAATAACGTGTCTAATTCTAGCAAGATAAACACGTAAATCACAGTAATTTCCTAACTTCACTCTCAGGCTCAGTATTCCACTTCACACACAATTTTCCCTCAGCTTGGGAATATTTTTAGCGAGACCAACAGAGAGTAACAAACCGATAGCCTGAAAGAGATACAGCTGTGTTACAAACACAAACACCTCTCTACCGTGACCAAGAAAAGACAATCGCACCAGGCAGTCCAGTTATAAACTTACCCGTGCATTGTGCTCCTCATATGGCTCAGTCAGAAAGGAGGGCACGATTGTTTAGCAGCCTGCATTTCCTCCTGGTCCAGCTGTTTCCTGTCTGTTGGTGCTGCTATTCGAGTCCGCGGCACCAAATGTTCGAGGGAGATTTATTACGGGTCAAAAGGACAATGGGCTCAGCGCAAGACTCTGAGAGCCTGTAGGGAATGAGCGAGAGAGTGAGTTAGGGACAATAGGGGCACCTTAATTTGTACCGGGTGTCCAGGAACGCTTGCACTAAAAATAGAGATAACAGAGATGTGAGCCATGGAAACTGAGGCTGAAAGTTTAACAGATTTATTATGAAGATGCAACTTCAAGAAACTTCAATATAAAGGCATGAAAATCATAACGTTCTGAATCCAGTGCTCCGCATTCTCAGATAGCAATGTGGATCAGATTGCATTTACTGAATCACAGTTTTCTAATAGTCAGGGAGAGTCTATACCTTAAAAACACATTTATGATTTGAGGTAGATTGTATTAAAAAAGCAAAGTACATATGATCTGAGAATACTCACATCTGCCTATAAGTGAGAAATCTTGCAATTACAATTTGAACGCGTAAAATGTGATAAAGGTTAAGACAAGTTACAGAGAGCAAAGCAGATATAGCATTTCATATGGCAGAAAAAAAAGTACAACACAGTTAGTATACATATATATTAAGTAAATCAATTGATGAAGAGCTCTTGGAGACAACCCGCTTGCCCGATACCTACAAACAGACGAGGAGTTGTTCAAAGATATTTCTGTGGACCTCCTTTTTATATTCTTTAAGGCGGTGAGAAGTCTATTGTAGCGTCATCTCACGCCACCCCATGCCACTTCTCTTACCTGCGTCACTTACGGCCCAGTCCGTACTTTTCCCTCAATACATTCAAGTGCAGCCCTTCCTGTAACTGCGGCACGTAAGCTAGGCTAAAGGTCATACCTCTTAGACTGGAAGTCTGTCATAAATTTGCTTCGGGCAGCAGAATAAGGGGCTGTTGTAGGATATATAAGTACATGTATATATATAAATCTGTACGCCCTATTTCGCCACATCTATCACTTCCAGCTTGACGTGTCTGTGGTGGGTAAGTTCCCCTTTTCTCATGGAGTCTCAGGATGTGGCCCATTGTATGTCAAAAGAACAGGGGGGATGTTGAACTTTAACGTTCGTGAACTTAGCACACTAGGATGGTGGGGGCTCGATCTGGAGTGAGAAGCCTCACAGTCAGTGGAGCTGAATAAAATCTTGATCAGACTTGCCCACTGCTTGTTCAACAGAGAAATTGCAGTACTCAGGCCAATCTAACCAAAGGCCTACATTTTAAACAGAAGGGCCTACACAGGGGTTCCTGCTGGCTAAGTGATAAGAATGTCCCAGGATACTATGTGGAAAAATCGGTCCCTCTCTCAACGGTGATCAGTCTGGATCACATTTCATTTATTGGGAGAATGACCTCCTGTATTCAGAGCCTAAGGTTGCTGAGCCTGGGTCAGCCCGTGCGCTGGTGGTACTCCAGAGTTTCAGAGCCTTCCTACTGGGGCTGGCTCCCGATGTGCCATTGGCAGGGCATTTGGGAGCAGACAGACCTATGAAAGGCTTGTCACCCACTTTTATTGGCCTCAAATGCACAGGAACTCAGACGCGCACTGTAGGACCTGTCAGACTTGCCAGGCAAGTGGAAAGAGTGGGAGGAAGCAGAAGGCTCCTCTCCAGCCATTCCCTGTAGTGAGTACCCCATTCTAGCGAGTTGGAATTGACATTGTGGGGCCACTGGACCCCAGGTCAGCCATGGCAACATGTCCATCCAGGTCCTGGTGGACCATGCCACCCGGTACCCGAAAGCCATCCCTCTGAGGACAGTGACGGCCCCTGTGATGTGACGCGCGCTGATGGGAATTTTCTCCAGAGTGATATTCCCTCTAGAGGTGGTGTCTGACTGGGGTACCAATTTCATATCCAAGTATATGAAATCCCTTTGGCAAGAGTGTGGTGTATCCTACAAGTTCACCACGCCTTACCACCCCCAAGGAAATGGGTTGGTTGAGAGATTCAACCGAACTCTGAAGGGCATGATAATGGGTCTTGAGGAACCCATGAGGCATAAGTGGGACGTCCTCTTACCGTGTCTTCTCTTTGCTTACAGTGAGTTGCCACAGAAGTCTCTAGGGTTCAGCCCATTTGAGCTGCTGTATGGCCACCCAGTGAGAGGACCTCTAAGTCTGGTCAAGGAAGGCTGGGAGCAATCTCCCACAAAACCTCCCCAGAATGTATATAGCTACATGCTGGCCTTCAAGAACCAGACTAGGCATTTCAGAGCACTTGCTGAGGCAAATCTGGAAGCCAGCCAGGAGGAGATGAAGTGGTGGTATGACCAGAATGCCACTCTGGTAGAATGGTTAGGGTCTTGGCCCCCGTGGAGCCTTGTGCGCTGCAGGATAAGTGGACCGGCCCCTTTGAGGTTGTGGAGCACAAGAGTCCTGTTACCTATTTGGTGGACTTGCGGTCTCCCAGGAACCCCTTGAGGGTCCTGCATGTCAACCGCCTTAAGCCCCACTTGGAGAGGTCTGAAGTGGGCATGCTCTTGGCAACAGATGCTGGAATGGAAGAGGAGACTGAGCCTCTTCCTGACCTCCTGGCAGCCACAGAGCAAGATGGGTCAGTGGATGGTGTTAACCTCTCTTCCGCCCTGACCCCTGAGCAACAGAATGACTGCCGCCAGTTGCTGGGACAGTTTTCTGACCTGTTTTCCCTGGTTCCTAGTATCACAGATTGGTGTGTCCATGATGTGGATACAGGAGACAGCTTACCTATGAAGCACAAGGCTTACAGGGTAACTGACAGGGTGAGGGCTTGCATCAAAAAGGAGGTCTCAAAGATGCTTGCCCTGGGGGTGATTGAGTCCTCCAGCAGTCGTTGGGCCACCCCAGTGGTCTTGGTCCCGAAGGCTGCAGCGCCGGGTGCCACACCCAAACTCCGGTTCTGTGTGGACTACAGAGGACTCAATTCAGTCACCAAGACTGACGCGCACCCCATCCCCAGAGCTGATGAGCTCATTGATCGGTTAGGGCTGCCCGATACCTCAACACGTTTGACTTGACGTCTGGGTACTGGCAGATCGCCTTGACTGATGGGGCAAAAGAGAGGTCAGCATTCTCCACACCAGATGGGCATTTCCAGTTCCGGGTTATGCCATTTGGGATGAAGAATGCCCCTGCCACCTTTCAGAGGTTGGTCGACCAGGTGTTGGTTGGGCTGGATGAGTTCAGTGACGCCTACCAGGATGACATAGCAGTGTTCAATGTCACATGGGAAGAACATCTGTGCCACCTCTGGAAAGTGTTGTTGGCACTGCGCAAGGCAGGCCTCGCGATCAAGGCAAGTAAGTGCCAGATCGGTCAGGGTTCTGTGGTGTACTTGGGACACCAAGTTGCGAGCGGCCAGGTGGCCCCTCTACAGCCCAAGATTGAAACCATCCTGGCTTGGGAACCCCCCAAAACCCAGACAGAGAGGAGGGCCTTCCTAGGACTCACTGGGTACTACAGGAGGTTTGTCAAGGGGTATGGCAACATTGTTGCACCCTTGACAGAGCTTACTTCCAAGAAGCAGCCAAAGTGATTTGGACTGACACCTGTCAGAAAGCTTTTGAGACCCTGAAAACTGCCATGTGCCCGTGCCCGTGCTCTGGGCCCCCAACTTCTCCAAAGAGTTACTTGTGCAAACAGACACTTCAGAGCATTGTGTAGGGACTGTTCTCTCGCAGATGACTGAGGAGGGCTTTGACCAACCCGTAGCCTTCATCAGTAGGAGGTTACTTCCACGGGAACAGAGGTGGAGTGCAATTGAGCGTGAGGCATTTGCTGTGGTCTGAGCATTGAAGAAGCTAAGACCCTACTTGTTTGGGTCTCACTTTTGGGTTCAGACACACCACAGGCCCCTCAGATAGTTGATGCAGATGAGGGGTGAGAATCCTAAGTTGTTGAGGTGGTCCATTTCCCTACAGGGGTTGGATTTCACGGTGGAACATCGCCCCGGCACAGATCACGCCAATGCTGATGATCTGTTCAGATTTTTCCGCCTTAGTGATGAGAACTCCCTGGGGTAGGGTAGTTCTCCCCACATTTCAGCTGGAGGGGACACGTGTTAGACCTGGCACCATTGCCGTGGGACTCCCTTCCATTTTCACTGTTGACTCGTGTTTTTGCTGGTGTTAGCTGCTCAGAGCACTGTGCCACTGCCAATCAGTGCCACAGTGCAAGTGCTCACTATGTAAATTTGCTATATTGATTGGATTCCATGTTTGGCTTATTTGGTGTACTGTCAGTCCTAGTACAGTGCGCCAGAGGTGCACTGGGCTTGTAAATACAAATGCTGCTGGTGGGCTTGCATCAATGGTTGTGCCATCCACAGAAGCGGCCTGGTAAAATGTGTCTAAGGTCTGCCATTGCAGAACCTGTGTGCAGATTGGGCAAGTGCACCCACTTGCCAGTCCCTAAACCTTCCCTTAACTTCATATTAGTCACCCCTATGGTAGGCCCAAGGGCAGGGTGCATTGTAAGCATAAGGCAAGACAAGCCCTGATGTGTGTGGCATGTCCTAATAGTGAATTACAGCCATTTTCGTTTTTCACTATTGTAAGGCTACCTGTTCTCCATAGGCCAGAATGGGCTGCTGGAATTATTACACTCTATAATCCTAACAGACTCAGAGAACATGGTAGAAATTCAAGTTTAGTATGCCTGAACTCAGAATAATAAAATACATCTTTTAATGGAGTTTATTTTAATATCCTGTGTTTGCAAATACCACTTTTAGAAAGTTAGTATTTGCTTGCCTAACTATTTCAGTCCGCCTCTGCTAGAACGTGTATCTGCTGTCTGGTTTCTGTGAGTGGCAGGGCTGGGGAATTCCAGGAAACAGGCTGGGGCAGCCAGGTGGTGAATAGGAAGATTACAACCAGATGGGGGGGAGGAGTGCACCTGGACTCTGAATAGAGCTGTGCTCTGCCACCACAATGCTGACTCCACCTCCTGGGGAGCGTCTGATGTCTCTGCCCTGCACACTGAAAGAAGAAGCCAGAGTCCGGTAAACAAAGAAGTGCTCCAAAACTGGGCTGAACTGGGCATAGGCCCCATGGCCTGAAAGAACAAAAGCAATGTGTTATAAATATTGGAGCCCTGCTCCTAAGAAATTAGATCCTACTTGAACCAAGAAGAACTTCTGCCCGACAAGAAGGAACTGGGAAAACTGCAAGGAGGAGTACTGTCCCTGACCTGGGGGATTGGCCTGCAGTGGTTGCCTTGCTGCGAGAGGAGAGGAAAAGACTAAATAGACTTTTATCAACATGTGCTTTCAACAATCTCCAAGGGCTTGTGGGTGAGCTTGCCCCCTGAACGGAGTCCCAGGAATATTGGACTCCTACTGCCTCAGACAGAGCCGCTGGACATTGCCAAGATTTGCCCTGCCGCTGGAGCCGCGATCTGAGTCCGACTCGTATCACCCTCTCCGCTTTGAAGTCTGTGCCCAGCTGCCCGGACCGTGTGACTCCGCTCCAAATTCGAGCCATATCTCGCACCATCCAAGAAGGGCCGCACCCCGCTTCCCCTTCCCCCCTTCGAGCCGCACTGACTAGCCACACTCCTGCCGCTGGACTCAGGGATCGGAGCGCACCGCAAGGCTGAGTACGGCCCGTACGCTCGCAGCGTACCGGCCGCCTTACACCGCGTTAGTGAGATCCCCCGGCAGCCCCGCACTCGAAGAGTGCAGCCCATACGTTCGCCACGTACCGGCCGACTCGTGTCGCGCTGCTTCGCATCAAACAGGTATCCCCGCTCTGAGACATGACTCGCATCACGCCTCGCACAGTGAACGCTGGAAAACCAGCATCATCCGCCTCGCTTCTCGGGGCTCCAGCTCTACGCCTCTTACAAAGACGCCTACAGCCAGCCGGGGTCCGCTCCACAGAGGAGCCGCCAAAGTCCCTGGTTTGCCTTCACTCCTGCCAGCACCTCGTCCGCGTCGGACGCATTGAAAGGTACTGTACAATTCGCACTGACTGTGTGCGCACCGGACCGGAGAGTCCGCAACGTTTAGTTAACTCTTTGTGTATACGATCTTCCCCAAAAGAGCCGCACAGTCAGCGCTTAGCGCATGGAACATAAAGACACGCATTTTTAAAGAACTCTTTTGTATTGTGGCCTATTTTTTATGTGATTTTGGTCTTGTGCTAAGCCTTACATAAAGATACTTATTTTTATACAAATCCTAGTGTGGTATCCCTTTTGTGGTGTTGTCACTGAGTTACTGTAGGTGTTCACAAATGCTTAACCTATGACGCTCTGAGATAAGCCTTGTCTGCTTGCGCCACACTACCTAGAAGGTGAGCAGGGGTTATTATAGAGGGTGATACCCTTATCCTGACTAGAGGAGAGGGTCCCTGCTTGTCACAAGTACTTACCTGTGCCAACCAGAGACTCCCAAATCTAACACCGATTTTTCTGTATTTATATTTTTTCAAATGAATTGCTATATACCGGGTACACAATAAAAAACCATTGCAAGACGCTGCTCAGTTATTGGCTCTGGTTTCCTTGGGTTTGTGGTGAACCTACTAGTCCTATATAGCCCCACAACCAGAAGGGTCCAGCGGATGTAACAGTATACTGCTTCGAAATATATGTTGTACTTAGAAAAAGTTACAAGTAAAAACGTTGGCACAAAATGGCTGTTTTTTTCAACTCATTTTCAATTTTTCCTCTTTTCAACTGTTAGTTTCTGTAAGAAAACCTTGAAGAATCTACACAAATGACCCCTTGCTGTAATTCAAAAATCTGTCTACTTTTCAGAAATGTATTGCTTTCCAGGATCCATTATTGCTTTCATGTCCATTAACTGGAAGGAGGTTGAAAGCACAAAAAATAGCAAAAATAGGCTAAGTCCCAGTAAAATGCCAAAATGCCCACAAAATGTGGGTTTTCTGACAAACGTTTGTCAGTCCCTGGAAGCTGGGAAGATGGTGATTTCAACATTACAACCCCTTTGTTGATATAATTTGCTGGAAAAACAGATGCTTTCATCTGCAGCACTTTTTCGCATTTTTCCCCAAAATAACAAAAACTATCTGTATTTTGGCTAATTTCTAGGTCCTCTCTATGGGAATCAACAAACCCTGTGTACCTTTAAAATCCCCATGATGTTAAAAGAAAAGGACGCAAATTTGGCGTGGATGCCTTATGTGTTAAAAAAGTTAGAGGGCCTAAGCGCGAACTACCCCAAATAGCCCAAAAAAGGCTTAGCACGGGGGGAGGCCTAGCAGCTAAGGGGTTCAAATACTAATACTGTATCTTAGAAAGGGGACCAGCTAGAACAATAACTAAACACCTATTTTTAATAGTTATTACAAATCCAATAGTCTGATTTTGAATGATTATTATGAAAAATGTAAAGATTAGAAAATTACCTTTTCTCTGCCTGAAGTTCCTGGAGGCTAATTTGCATGTGGCTCTCCTGCCATTAATTAGCCTTTGATAGGTGTGAAATGCCTCCCTAGAGTAAACAATAGGCTGACCTGAATGACTTGTCTGAACTCAACACAATATCCAGGGGATGAGGGTATCTTTTTTGAAACTACAGTGTCAAATATTCCTTGAGTGTCAAATCATGTTTGACAGCTCTGCTGGTTTTACATATAACACTTGGGATATACTTGAAAGGGGGAGAAAACAGGATGCCAAAACAATTCTTGTGGATCCACAGTACTGTGGCTGCCTGAAGCTGGATTTTATTTTTAGATGCGAGAAGACACTAGGATTACCATTGAACACCCTGACATATGCACACTCACAGCCTAAGGGGGTCATTACGATGGCGGACGGACTTCAGTCCGTCTGTCATTGTCCCGGAGATTGGGGCCGGCTGCCTATAAGGCAGCTGTCCCGCAAGTGAAATTACAATGCGGCCACCACCAGAGCGGCCGCATACTTCGCATTGAACATTGCGGCGGGTGCTGCTGTCTCCAGCACCCCCCACAATGTTAGAAATGCACTGTTTGCATTTCCCTGCACTATGTGGCGGGCACCATGCGGTGCCCGCCACATGGTGCAGGGAAATGTAGGGGGCACCATAGGTGCCCCCAAGTGCAAAACAAAAGTGTCCCTACATTGGGGTACCGCAACGGGCCCCGAAGTCCCAGCCAGCCTTTCCATGGCGGGGGAACCACCATGGAAAGGCTGACGGGGATCCAGCATCCAAATCTGGCGGGCGGTGCCTCCGCCACCATTCTGTGGATGTGGAGTGGGACCGACAGGCAATCGTAAGGATTGCCTCTGTCGTACACGTCGCGGACGGGCTTTCCGTCCACCAGGCACACCACCTGCCATCCTGATCTGGTGGGCGGAAAAAGGCTTTACGATGGCAGTTAATCCGCCACCGGTTCACCACAATCGTAATCAGGCCCTAGGTTAGTGTAGCCAAAGACTTTCACCATCTTAAAAATGTTCATAGTGTGTAGGGTTGGCCCCAGTAACACTTCCCCCACTGGGGTGACCAGGCCAAGGAGTCATTCCACCTAGCCCAGTACTGGCACAAATAAGGTCACTCCAGGTGCCCACTTCAGAGACTTCCTGAACCTGCAGAAGATAAGAAGAGAACTGCACCTCCTGTCTGTAACCTAGGAGGAGCCTTGAATGAGTAGGCCTGCACCCTCTTGTACCAAGGACAAAGAAGTGGTCTCCAATAACCTAGAAGATGTCTTTTCCGGGAAGTACCCAGCTTCCTGTGGCAACTGAAACCTGGCGTTGACCCCTGTCTAACACCCTGTGAGTCTCCATGGGTTAGCCCTGGTGCCCTGAGGGGGCTTTAGGGGTGTACTCCTTTGGTGGGTTGGGACTTAAAGGACTAAGTCAAAAGGTAAAATCTTTGACCAGGATGAACCTGGTTGTTGTTTCCTACCGGCGCTCCATTTCAGTCAGCGTCAAATTGCACTTCTACAGTTGTACCCAGCGTCATTTCTTTTTAGAGGCCTCACATTCCGTTCTTGTACCCCCATGACTCATTTTTGCCGGGCCGAACATTCTCCTCCCCCTGAGTTGAATACTCATTAGCCTAGCCGTAGGGTTATCTTCCCCTGACTTTGATGCGGATACCTCATTCTTTCTTTGAGGTACAGTCTAGGAGTTAATATATTACTTGATGATGCTTGCCTTAATCTGGCATCCTGTTGCCCATAGAATAACTTGTTGCCCTTTCTCATTACCAAAATGTTGTTTCTTTTCCTCATTAGTTGATTTACTGATGTGAATTCATACTAGACGCTGACATTTGGAGTCAGTACGGACTATTGGGTAGATGCATCAACGTTGTCATTTGCGATTCCTTATTTGCGAAAAATAAGGAATCGCAAATAAGGAATCGCAAATGGCAATGCATCATTTAGGCCCACATGCATCAATATCGGCTTTTGCGATTTCTAAATTGCGATAAATAGCGATTCGCAATTTAGAAATCGCAAAAGCCTATGCATGATAATTTTTTTCATTTTTTATGCAATTCGGTAGAAATCGCTATTTTTACCGAATTGCATAAAAAATGCGATTTTCAAATTGCGAATTCGCAATTCCCATTCATTCCTATGGGCCAAAAGGCCCATAGGAATGAATGGGAATTGCGAATTCGCAATTTGAAAATCGCAAATCCTGATTGCATTTCAAGGGTGGTGAGGGGGGTTCAAATGAAACCCCCCTGCACCCATGAAATGTTGTTTTCGCATCATGTTGCACACACACATGTCCTAAGGACATGTGTGTCCGTAACATGAATGTTTACAAAATGCATTTTCAGCGTTATTTTCACTTTTTGCAAATTTACCGAGTAGTTCAACTACTCGGTAAATTCATCCCTCTAATTGCGAATTCGCAATTGAAAAAGTATTCATGCATTGCTTTTAAGAAATCGCAAATTTGCGATTTCTTAAAAGCAATCGCAATTTTAGAAATCGCAAAAATGTTGCGATTTCTAAAATTGCTTGATGCATCCAAAAAAGCATTTTTGGAATCGCAAACGGACGATTTTAAGGAATCGCACAGTTTGCGACTCCAAAAATGCTTGATGCATGTGGGCCTTATTTCGCAATTTTATTGAGAATCGGTAAAAATCGCAATTTTTACCGAATCGCAATAAAATTGCGAGTTTCAAATAGTGAATTCGCAATTCCCATTCATTCCTATGGGCTGAAATGCCCATAGGAATGAATGGGAATTGCGAATTCGCTATTTGAAATCGGAATTCAACAAAGCATTTCAAGGGTGGAGAGGGGGGTCCAAATGACCCCCCCCCTGCACCCATGAAATGCACTTTTACCTGTAAGTTACATACACACATGTCCTAAGGACATGTGTGTCTGTAACTTAACAGTTTAAAAAATGCATTTTTGTGCGTTTTTAAACAGTTTTGCAAATTACCACGAAGTTCAACTTCGTGGTAATTTGCATTTGCAATTTGTAAAATCGCAAATGTTTTGAGAGTGATGCATTGCATTTAAGGAATCGCAAATTTGCGATTCCTTTAAAGCAATCGCATTTTTGGAATTCGCTAAAAATAGCGATTTTCCAAAAATGCTTGATGCATCCCAGAAACCAATTTAGGAAGTGCAAAAGGCAGATTTTTGCGATTCGCACCGTTTGCACTTCCTAAAAAGGTTGATGCATCTAGGCATATGTTTCTACGAAGAGGGCTATCTTTTGTAAGTGGTTTGCTTTTATGCACCTCTATTTTCTAGCATGTATTCTCAGCTCTTTACACAATTTTTTGGAACATGGTGAATGTAGTGATCTTTCTTTACACCCTATCACATTCCTTCTGGTATTTTCATTTTGCAATCTCTACTGTGGTTGCCTCCATGGCAACAGTTTTTTTTAATCCTTTTTCTTATTTTCCACTTTTTAAGGCATAACTAAGGTACTGGAGATGTTCATTAGTTTTTATCTGTGACGCATTTGAGATTGGCTGCTCTGACGGGGAGGATCAATATGCTATCTCTCTAATTTATCTATGTTTTTCTTTATAGAACCGAGCCCTGGATCTTATTTATTGCTAGATACACTACCTTCTCCCCCCATTCCACTGCAACATACACTTTGGATTGCATCTTGTTAGTGCCCTGAAGAAGGTGGCGGCTAGACCTTAGCCTTTCACCAAAACACGTGTCGACACTGGACATAGCAAAATCAATGCCTTTTAACCAATGATAATGTATATGACATTCTCTGGGTATTAGTTGTCTGATCAAGATATCCTAGTTAACACCTGATGTTTATTGTCTTAAAGTGTTGTTCTCTTTTGCCCAAACTCCAGATTGTGCATGATACCACTGCTCTTTTCATTTGAGGTTCCTGTCTATGTATATACAGTTGTTTTCATTTGCGGTTTTGTTAGTGAGATAGAAGTGTGGATGTGAATACTGTATGCTCCATTGTTAAGATTGTGTTAGGATGCAACTGATATGAGGATGCTTTAATTGTTTTTCTCCTGCGATTTATTCATTTTGGGGGATATGCCACGAGTCACATTATTACATTTTTTTTCTTGTGGATGCAATTGGAAAGGATACATTTATGTAATTATGCCAATTGTTTTGTTTTAGCACATATGCATATAAAAATGTAAGAATTGTATAAAACATTTACAAATTGTGTAATTTTTAATAAAATATTTTTGTATTATATATTATGGATTTTTCTTCATATAGGTGCATTCTCAGGGGCTCGCTTTATCATTGATTCTGCCTCCCGTTTGAGAGATATGCCTTTAGTTATCCAGAGACGCTTTGTGCTCAACTTTAAACATAGGCAGGTGACACCCTTTACCATCTAGTGGAGTGTTCTACTCCTAATTTCTATTTCCCTAGGCCACCTTCCCGTATCCTTGTTTCGGGATCCCTTTCTTGTATTTGTAGCTTGTTACCCCAGCACCTTTGCTGTTAGGGAGTGTTATATTATGTTGTGGCTCTACTCATCTTGGAGAGCATTTCTCCAGTACACTGTAGCCCTGTCTGCTTCCTAACTAATTCACTTTATCTGTGGTTTACACTTTTAAACACACTGGATGTTTGCGTGTTGTCTAGTTTGTTTATCCATTGCTGTTTAGCTTATTCATTTATCTTTTTCGCTTATTTTTGCATTTAATGTCTTCGTACTTGAGTTCCCTTTCAGACCTTTGGGGACACTATTAGCTCTATTGATTATTTTCTCTGACTCTTTTCCTTATGGACAGTATTAAGACATTTGGCTTCGCCGATGAGGACTTTGCCAAGCTATTATGGCAATTATCCACAGGTAACAAACCCTTCACACTTTCTAAGGGCCTTAATGACGACTGGAATAAAATCCTCAATCTAAAGAAAAAAGCTAAACAAGCGGAATCCCATCCCAATGTTGGAATACCTCAAGGAAGGCAATATTCCCATAGGTCTCAGAGTTAGGAACATACCCGGTTTGTTCATTGAGATTGCAAAATGTTTGGAGAAGTGGGCCCTTATCTCGAATCGCTGTTCACGAGACTGGATGATATTAATCATCGAAACAGCCAGGGAATCTGTGACAATATTTTCCAAAGAAATAGAAGAACTTGAAGATACACTCAAACAAAATAACCCTCTAAAACGAAGCCAAAAAGAAAATAGAAGAGGTCAACTTAGAACTAGACTCGTTCACTGATTACTTAATAAAGAGGAAAACAGAGAAACTCCAAAAAGACATTAGGTTCTTTTCTCAAAAACGAGTTTATCCATTTTTTGACAGAGAACTATTACACAACCAGCAGAGAAGGAGCTCCCCACACAGACCAACAGTTGTGAACGAATAGGAAGATACTGAAGTTTTCTGACACCACAGACTCTGAAGGAGAGGGTTTGTCTTCTCATATTGATTCTTATAATACCAGGAGAGGGCAATACGACAGACCCAATACTAGCAGTCGTTTTTTAGGGAACTGGAGGGGGAATTTTACCCCCAGATACTGGAACCAACAGAGGGACCAATTTGTGGAACAGGAACACCCTCAACAATACATTCAATCGAGGAGACAGCAATATTAGCGCAGCTGAAAAGTATCCCCATTTTCAAACTCTGTACTGAAAACCTTGATCATAATATTGAAAGTTTGCTCACTAAGGGACTCTCTTTTGTCCCAGCCATGGGACTCTCTAGATTCAAACTTCAGAAAGACCACTTTCCTTTCTTTCGGAGGGTCAGGCTTAAAAAATATTTTTTAAATAGAGATACCAACGAGAAAGACAACTTGTCAGGTTTGAATCATCCATCATCCTTTATTCCCAGCCTGGACCTTCTGGATCCGAGAGTTGAAATATTTAATAAGGCGGTTCTTACTAAGATTAACAAAATCACTAAATTTATCCCTCCTTCAGTTCCTAATCTTACAAAACTGAAGAACATGGCACATCGTAAACTTAAGGATGAATCGAAGGTGACCATCAAACCTTGCGATAAAGGGGGTGGGATAGTTTTGTTTTACACACCTACATACAAAACCAAAATGAAAGCCATGCTTTCTGTTCAGGAGCATTATTGCAAAATGAGAGGAGACCCAGAAACCAGAGTCAAAACCAAAATATTTGACATCAGTAGGAGGGCAGAACAAGAAGGCGTCATCTGGAAAAAAGAGTTTGAATTTCTCACTCCTAAAGTGACCCGCATTCCGTTCATCTAGGGAGTCCCCAAAACCCACAAGAATTCGCTAGACCCGCCACTTTGACCTATCGTATTGACGATTGGCACAGCTACAGAACCTCCAGCCAAGTATCTCAACATATTTCTCAAACCCCTGGTGAGTCTTCTTCCGTCATATATCAGAGATACTGGACATCTTATCTCTAAGATTGAAGGAATCCCATTTAATAATCACAGGCAATTACTGGTCACGATGGACATCGAGGCCCTGTATACGAAAGTGCCTCAACAACAGGCACTGTAAGGTGCCCAAAACTACTTGATTGCGACTGGGATGGAACAAAACCACAATTTTATTATCCAGTCTTTGGAAATAGTTTTGAACAAAAACTTTTTTAAATTCGATGGGGAGCTATACAAACGAATCCAGAGGGTTAGCATGGGGACAGCCTGTGCCCCTGGTATAGCCAACCTATACATGGGTAACTTTGAAAAACAGTTCATCTATAACGAAATTGCGCCCTTCTTTGAAAACATACCAGCCTGGTATTGATTCATCGATTACATCTTCTTCGTGTGGCGTGGCGAAGAGGATGACTTAGACCAATTTCTAGAGTGGTTTAACCTATGCAATAGTAATCTCAGATTCACCCCCAAGAAAAGCAGAGATAGGGTCAAATTCCTTGACATCTGTATAGAGCACGAGAATCAACATCTGTCCGTGTCTCTCTATACTAAACCCAACGCAAGGAATATGTCACTCCACTACAGCAGCTTCCACCCGTGCTGTCAGAGAGATGGCATCCCCTTCAACCAATTTCTACGGTCCGTAGAAACTGTACCAACATCCTTGAGTTCGCCAGACATGCAGATATTTTCAATCAACCAATCAGGAGATTGTGAGTGCACTACTCACCCGTGAGGGTCTCAAGGAGCTGGGAGGGGGTGTCAACAGATCTGTTTATCCAAAGAGCCAGGTCTTGAGGTTGTTCAGGGAGGGGGCGCGTCTGATGTCTGCCGGTAGCTCGTTCCACGTCTTGGCTGCAATGTGGGAGAAGGATCTTCCACCAGCTCTGGCTCTGTGGATGCCTGGGATTTTGGCCAGTGCGAGGTTGTCAGATCAGAGGTTTAGTTTGGGTACGTGGAAGTTGATCCTGTAGTTGAGGTATTTGGGTCTGTTGTTGTGTAGGCATTTGTAGGCATGAGTGAAGATCTGGAAGGTTACTCTTTTCTCCACAAGGAGCCAGTGGAGTCCACGTAGGTTTTGACTGATGTGTTTGTGCCACAGGATGTCGAGGATGAGTCTGGCAGCGGTGTTCTGTATTGTCAGGAGTTTGCAAAGTAGGGACCTGTTGATCCCGGCGTAGAGCACGTTTCCGCAGTCCAGTCTACTGGTGATGGAGTGCATGGGTGACTGTCTTCTTCCTTCATTCCGGAGGGATCAATTTGAAGGTCTTTTGGAGGATGGGGAGTGTGTTGAAACAGGGAGAGGTGTCGGTGTTGATCTTTTGGTTCATGATGAGTGATGAGTTGAGCACAATGCTGAGGTTTGAAGGGGTAGGTGGGCTTCTGAGGGCAGTCGGCCACCAGGTACTGTCCAATGCCAAGGGGTTGGTTCAGAGGACGAGGACTTCTGTCTTCTCGGCGTTGAGCTGGAGGCAGCTGTTGGTCATCCAGACTGCGACGTCTTGCATTCCTCTCTGGAAGTTCAGTTTGGCACTGGTGGAGTCTTTGGTGAGGGAGAGGATGAGCTGGGTGTCGTCTGCGTAGGATATGATGTTAAGGCCGTGTTTTCGGACGATGGCAGCAAGGGGGGCAGTGTAGATGTTGAAGAAGGTCAGGCTCAGGGATGATCCTTGTGGGACTCCGCAGGTGATTTTTGTGGGATTGGAGAGGAAGGGTGGTAGTTGATCGTTTGGCTTCTTCCGGTGAGGAAAGATCGGATCCAGTCCAGGGCTGTTCCTTGTATGCCGGAGTCGTGTAGTCTTGCAAGTAGCGTGCAGTGGGAGACGGCATTGAAGGCTGCTCATAGGTCGAGTAGGATGAGGGCTGCGGAGTGGCCTTGGTCCAGAAGGGTACGGATGTCATCTGTGGCAGCGAGTAGGGCGGTCTCAGTGCTGTGGTTGCTTCTGAATCTGGATTGTGACGGGTCAAGGATGGTGTTCTCTTCGATGTATTGTATCAGTTCCTTGTTGACTGTCTTCTCTGAGACTTTGGCTGCGAAGGGGAGGAGCGAAATGGGCTGGTAGTCCTTGAGGTCGGTAGGGTCGGCCGTGGCCTTCTTTAGCAGGGGCCTGACTTCTGCGCGTTTCCAGTCGTCTGGGAAGGTGCCTGTTTTGAAGGTGATGTTGATGGTGTGCTGTAGTTCGGGTGCGATGGCGGCTGCGCCTCTGTGGTAGATGTGCTGGGGGCAAGTGTTGGTGGGGGCCCCTGATTGGTCGAGGCGGTGTCTTCGGTCATGATCGGTGTCCAGTTGGAGATGGTGGGATGGGTGGTGTCTAGGGGGCGGTGGTGCGTCTGCGGCATCTGGAGGGTGGTCGATGAAGTTGTCATAGAGGTTTTTGATCTTGAGGTAGGTTCCAAGTTTGTTGCAGAGGTCCTGGGATGGAGTGATGTCTGTGGTTCCACTGCGAGGGTTGGTGAATTCCTGGATGACCCTGAAGAGTTCCTTGGAGTTGGTGGAGTTGGTTAGGATTTTGTTGTGGATGAAGCTCTTCTGGGTTGTTGTGATTTGGTTGTGGTAGTCTGTCATGGCCTCCTTGTAGGTGGAGTAGTTTTCAGGTGTCTTGGTGTTTCTCCAATTCTTTTCCAGGCATCTGCAGGTTTGCCTGGCTTTTTGGAGGTCGGTTGTGAACCAGGCGGCTTTCCTGGAGCGCTGTTTGCCGGCGTTGCGTAGCGGGGTGAGCTTGTCTGTGCAGTTGGAGATCCAAGTGTGGAGTCCTCTCGCTGTGCTTTTTGCGTCGGATGTCCTGGTGTGGACCTCACGGGTGAAGGTAGAGTATAGTTGCTCGTCAGTGACTTTGCTTCAGTTTCTTCATGGTGGGCATGGGGTGGGTATGGGTGCCTTTAGTTTGTCGACAGTGAAGTGAATGCAGTGGTGGTCGGTCCATGGTGGTTGTGTTGTGTGGCTGAAGTGCATGTTGTTTCCTGTGGCAAAGATGTGGTCGAGAGTGTGTCCTGCTCTGTGGGTTGGAGTGTTGACGAGTTGTTTAAGTCCGATGTTGGCGAGGTTGTTCTGCAGGGTGGTGGAGTGGTGGTCGCTGGGGTCTTCGAGGTGGAAGTTCAGATCTCCGATGAGTATGTAGTTCATTGAGGCGATGACTTGGGGGGCAATGAAATCAGTGATGGTGGAGGCGAAGGGTGACCGTGGGCCGGGTGGCCTGTAGACGAGTGTCCCTCAGAGTGTGGTGTTGGGGCTGATCTGGAAGTGCTGGTGTTCCGCGGCGAGGAAGGTTTCGCTGGAGGTGGAGAGTCGTAGGGTGCTCTTGTGGGCAATGGCGAGCTCCCCTCCTGGGTGTTTTGGGTGATCCTTTCTCTTTATTTTGTAGCCGCCCGGGATGGCGTTGTTGATGTCGGGGGCCGAGGAGGCGTTGGTCCAGGTTCCCATGAAGAAGGCGATGTCGGGTGAGAGGGAGTCAATGAGATTCCAGATTTCCACGGCGTGTCTGTCTACTGAGCGTATGTTGAGAAGGATGCATCTTGGGGTGTTGCTGGTGCTGGCATTGGGGGCCGTGTGGATTTGAAGGTCTTGCGGCAATGAAGGCAGGAGAACTGGCCGTGGGTTGTGTTCGGTGTGGCCTGTTGGCAGTCTGAGTCTTCTGGGGTTGGGTGCGAGGAGGGTGGTAGTGTCCTAGCAGCGAATTAGCGTGTAGCATGATAAAAATATTTAAAAATTGGATTACAGGTATCCAGTTCAGGGACGCAGGGAAACACAATTGTATATCATGCAATGGACATTCCCATCCCAACATAGTTCAATAAGATGAATTAAGCTCTGTCAGTTTCCAGTATGCTTTGATGTGTAAACATGTAGGGATGGGGGAAAACTGTCTGAAAAAAGTATTTATTTGATTTGAGGTTTTTATAGAGCGCGTAATCACCCGGGAGTATCTCAGCGCTATACCTAGTAGTCAGACGGGGGCACAGAACAGGAGATTAGGAGGGTTTGGGAAAAAGAAGGGTTTTGAGTGATTTTCTGAAACGGAGATGGTTGGGTTCCGTTCTCAGTTTCAGAGGCAGCGCATTCCACTGCTTGGCTGTATGCACCGAGAATCGGCGTCCTCCTGCCCGGGCTTTCTTCACTCTCGGTACCACTAAGAGGTTTTCGTGGTCCGATCTGAGCGCTCTGGCCGGTCTATAGGGGGTGATGCAGTTTTTGAGGATTGGAGGACCTTCTTCGTGAAGTGTTTTGTGGGCCAGGCAGAGAGCCTTGAACACTACCCTCTCCCTGACCGGCAGCCAGTGCAGCTTCATCAAGGCGGGTTTCGCGGATGTTCTGGCTGGGGTGCCCGTGAGCATCCGGGCCGCAGCGTTCTGAATTTTCTGCAGAGTGTAAAAGGTTGCTTCCGGGGCTCCCAAGTAAATGGCATTACTGTAGTCCAGCCTGGACACAATCAGGCCCTGGATCAACAGTTTCCGGGAGTTAAAAGGTAGCAGGGGGAGGACTTTCCTGCATGACAAGTAAGTGACAGTTCTAATATATTTAGGTCACCAGTCAAGATATGCATGCTACAAAAGCATTACCATTGAGAGGGGATGCCCTGTAGTATATCCTGCAACCTGTATTAGATTCCCAACTGTGTCATGTAAAAGTACAACTTTTAGTCTGCAATTACTTGCATGCACTTGTTAGGAGCAAACCCAGGTCAGCAGGAACTGCATGACTGGTTTTCAGGTTTCCCTTAAGATGTTGTAGGTGACTCAGGGGGGCATTGGGCTTGTCCGAGCAAGAAAAAGATAGAGGCCTATGTGCTGACTGGGAAGCTAAGTTGCACATTGACTGCTGCTACTGTGAAGTCTGAGTTGGTCCTTTGATGCTTGAAGCTTACTGGTGTTGAGTCTGCCGCTCCAGTGTGACTGGAATAGTGTACCTCAAAGCAGAAATAACTTGCATATTACAAGTCACATAGGAATATTAAAACATTCTCTGATCAAAGACAGTACTTGGTGTGCCTTTAATTGGGCATGGATCTCCGAGGTAACTTGCTGCATACCAATAGCTAGTTAGTACATACGTATAACACAGTCTACCATTTCTCTGGTCTTTCGCATTGAAATCAGATGTTAATTATTACCCAATTTCATCTTACTCATTGTATCAACACCAGAAAAATAAAAATCTGAGTGGCGCTCCAAATATTCAAATCTGTGACTCATCTTACACATGGATCTCTACAATGGTTAGATTTATTCCCATGGTGAACATGGAGGCATTTTTTTTAGTTATAATACTTGGTGTTTCCTCTAACCATCCTCCTCATATTTAAGTGAAACAAATATACCATACTGTGATGATCAGTGTGTTGGCTATGTTGTTTTAAAGGGCTAATAGTTCTTGTAAATCTATATAATACAGTAGTCCTTCGACATAGGTACAATGTGTTTTTGCTAGCCTAGAATGCAATTTCCTGTAATCAGGATATTGCCCTTGTTGAAAACTTCCATGATTATATAGGGCTGCATAACTCTTATGTGGCTGGCATTATCTCCATTACTTGCTTAACCTTTCTCCATAACATTCTCTTGCATGTAGCACTCATACGCTGAAAGGCAACTCCTTAGTGACTGAGGTGGAACTTGTGCTTACTTTTCCCAACTCAATGGTTTTGATTTCATCAACCTCTGAAAGATGGATTCACTGGAATTCAAACCTGTGACTGCAGGTAGAACAAAGATTTCTGTTCTACGCTTCCGAGCTGAGTGGTCGCTCCCCTGCTGCTAAGGTACCGTCTGTGCAGCGCTTTTGATCTATTCCAGACTGCAAATAATCGCGTTTTGCTCCTGCCGCTCTGCCCATTTTGTTCGCTGCTTTGCCCATTGTATTTGCTGAAATTGACGATCTGCCCATTCGCAGTGTGATTGTGCCAGCGTGTCTCTGCAGTTTAATTTATTTACTTATCGCCGCTTTTGCTAATTTGCATTCTGCTGACCAGCGCGACCCTGTTTCAGTACTTGCATTTCCCCCCCAAGCTCTCCTGCCGCCCTGACCCCTCCACCTCCATTTTGCTGTTGTTTTCGTCCTCCTTAGCCCGCCCCGCCTCCCAGCTGAAGCGCCCTCCCACAGACAACAAACAGCGCTCACACACCTCGAAGCGCCGTGACTCACTCTACGCTTCCGAGCTGAGTGGTCGCTCCCCTGCTGCTAAGGTACCGTCTGTGCAGCGCTTTTGATCTATTCCAGACTGCAAATAATCGCGTTTTGCTCCTGCCGCTCTGCCCATTTTGTTCGCTGCTTTGCCCATTGTATTTGCTGAAATTGACGATCTGCCCATTCGCAGTGTGATTGTGCCAGCGTGTCTCTGCAGTTTAATTTATTTACTTATCGCCGCTTTTGCTAATTTGCATTCTGCTGACCAGCGCGACCCTGTTTCAGTACTTGCATTTCCCCCCCAAGCTCTCCTGCCGCCCTGACCCCTCCACCTCCATTTTGCTGTTGTTTTCGTCCTCCTTAGCCCGCCCCGCCTCCCAGCTGAAGCGCCCTCGCCCCTCCCCCTCCACTATCCATATATGACAGTTCTTCCCGCGCAGCGACCGCGCCCAACCCGCGCCGAAGGTGCGCCAAAGGTAAGCCCGTCTACGCCCGTCCGCGCCTGGTCCGCACCCAGCGCCAGACCCCTTGTCCCTCGCGCTGCCCAACCCCCCCGCATTACCTACGATGCCGCCGCCCTCCTAGCCCTTAACCCCGGTCGCGCCCCCAACTGCGTCCAAGCCGCTCCTGGACGCACCCATGGTCCGTTCTCCTGCTTCTCCTGCAAATTTAGAGGCACCGACGACATCTCCGCTCCGACCACACCACAGATTCCCGACCCCAACCACCTAGAATGCATCCTTCTCAACACCCGCTCGGTCCACAGACACGCCATTGACCTTTGGAACCTACTAGACACCATCTCTCCAGACGTCGCCTTCCTAACGGAAACATGGATGAACGCCTCCTCCGCCCCTGACATCGCCATCGCTATCCCTGATGACTATAAGATCACGCGCAAGGACCGCACCGACCATACAGGAGGAGGAATCGCTATCGTCCACAAGAAATCCATCCGCATCTCAACCAGCTCTGACGCCAACCTCGCCAACTCCGAACACCTTCACTTCCAGATCCACATCGACCCCAAGACCACACTCAGAGGCACCCTCCTCTACAGACCACCAGGACCCCGTGCTAAATTCAGTGAAGACATCACGGACTTCATCACCCCACACGCGCTCCCCTCCAAAGACTACATCCTTCTGGGAGACCTCAACTTCCACCTTGAGAAGATCAACGACCGCAACACCGCCACCCTCTCGGACAACCTCGCCAACCTCGGACTTAAACAACTAGTCACTTCCCCCACCCACATCGCAGGTCACACACTCGACCCCATCTTCACCTCCAGCAACCATGTCTCTTTCAGCCACACTACGGATCTCCTCTGGACTGACCACAGCTGCGTTCACTTCACCTACAACAAGCCGAAACCAATCATCCACCTCCAACCAACTCTACAAAGAAACTGGAACAAAATCACCACGGAGCAGATCTCCACATCGCTCCTTCAAACCTCCCCAGCCCTCTCTTCTAACGCCAACGAAGCCGCCTCCAACCTCACCCTTTGGTTATCCAACACCGCCGACACCTTAGCACCACTGAAAAAACGCCAACACAAACTTGGCATCAAGAAGGCCTCATGGTTCAACGAGGACCTCAAGAAATCCAAGAAACTATGTCGCTCCCTTGAAAAGGCCTGGAAAAAAGACCCATCCACCAGCAACAAGGACGCCTTCAAAAGCGCCATCCGTACTCACCACCAACTGATCCGAAAAGCCAAGAAAACAGCATTTAAGGATCGACTCGACAACAACGCCCACAACAGCAAGGAACTTTTCAACATCGTCAAGGAATTTTCCAACCCCTCGGCCAACTCCAACGACATCACCCCCTCTCAAACCCTCTGCGACTCCCTAGCCTCTTTCTTCCACAACAAGATTGCTGACATCCACAACAGCTTTGACAACCAACCCGGAAGCCAACCCACCCTACCATCAGCTGACTATCTTCCCCCCGTTAACACCCTTAACGCCTGGAACCCAATCTCCACTGAGGACACCATCCGCCTGATGAATTCCATCCACTCTGGATCCCCCACAGACCCATGCCCTCACCACATCTTCAACAAAGCAGACTCCGTCATAGCTCCGCACCTCCGAGACGTCATCAACTGCTCCTTCAACTCCGCTACCTTCCCAGAAGACTGGAAACACGCTGAACTCACCGCCCTTCTGAAAAAACCAACAGCAGACCCCACCGAACTCAAAAACTACCGCCCCATCTCGCTTCTTCCATTCCCGGCCAAAGTCATCGAGAAAGCTGTCAACAACCAGCTCGCCGCCTTCCTCGAAGCCAACAAATCACTCGACCCCTCACAATCTGGCTTCCGAGCCAAACACAGCACTGAGACCGCCCTCATCGCAGCAACAGACGACATTCGAACTCTACTGGACAATGGAGACACAGTCGCCCTCATCCTCCTCGACCTCTCTGCAGCCTTCGACACAGTATGCCACAGCACCCTTTTACAACGCCTCAGAAACATCGGAATCCAAGGAAAGGCACTGGAATGGATCACCTCGTTCCTCACCGGAAGAACCCAGAGAGTCCGCCTCCCACCATTCAAGTCCGAGGCCTCTGAAATCATCTGCGGCGTACCACAAGGATCCTCACTCAGCCCCACCCTCTTCAACGTATACATGAGCCCCCTCGCGGCCATCGCCCGCCAACACAACCTCAACATCATCTCTTACGCGGATGACACTCAACTGATCCTATCTCTCACCAAGGACCCCAGCACCGCCAAAACTAACCTACACGAAGGAATGAAAGAAGTCGCCGAATGGATGAAACAAAGCCGCCTGAAACTGAACTCAGACAAAACAGAAGTCCTCATCTTAGGTAAATCCCCCTCTGCATGGGACGACTCCTGGTGGCCGGATGCCCTCGGAAATGCACCCATACCGACAGACCACGCACGGAACCTTGGCGTCATCCTGGATTCTTCACTCTCAATGAACAGACAAGTCAGCGCCGTATCCTCTTCCTGCTTTAACATCCTTCGCATGCTCAGAAAAACATTTCGCTGGATCCCCTCCGAAACAAGGAAAACAGTCACCCACGCTCTAGTCACGAGCCGACTGGACTACGGAAACACCCTCTACGCAGGTACCACCGCCAAACTCCAGAAGAAACTACAACGAATCCAAAACGCCTCAGCCAGGCTCATATTAGACATCCCACGCAACGAACACATCTCTGGTCACCTTAAAGACCTCCACTGGCTACCCGTCAATAAAAGGATTACTTTCCGACTGCTTACCCACGCACACAAATCACTCTACGACATCGGACCAGATTGCCTCAACTCTCGATTGTCCTTCTACACCCCCTCCCGCCATCTTCGCTCTTCCAGCCAAGCCCTCGCCACTGTCCCTCGCATCAACAAAACCTCCATGGGAGGCAGATCCTTCTCATACCTGGCTGCCAAAACATGGAACTCACTTCCCGCTTACCTTCGCCTCACCCAGAATCACCTAGCGTTCAGAAAGCAACTTAAAACGTGGATATTTGACAAATAATCCTCCTCCCCTCCCTAAGCGCCTTGAAACCCTCTGGGTATGTAGTGCGCTATATAAATTTTATGACTTGACTTGACTTGTTGCAGGCCTCTAAACTCGAAGAGCTATCTTGCCAATAATCCATGCATTTCAGGTCCTCCTCCCTCCCTTATCCCTATTATTATATTGACTGTGCCGCAAAACTCAGTACGATGGCACTGACAATCCCTACTATGATGGCATTCACTTATAAACCACCAATGTCTTGCTCCCCCCAAAATACAGGGCTTCATGCCTTCCAATTCCGGGTGGCCTCTCCACGATTGTATATCTTCATCCTCATTTAGCATTTTCTTGTTCTCGTGATAATGGGGGCCCTTTCTTCGTCTTTTTGTATAGAAAATAAATTGCACTTAGGCAACCTAAATGTCAAAACCCCAAATGGAAGAGAAATGCTGAACGTTCCAATTTGCTGAACAAGGACATAATTGGCAGAATAGTATATTCATATTCAGACCAGTAATATTTCAAACATGTTTATGTATGCTTTAAATAGTCTTATTTTTTTGTTTTATTTTGCTGTAAAGTACATGGTGCTTTTGCCTCAAACGCCCCATCCCTTCTTCTGCAAGGTCTACAAAGGCATTTTCAATAGCCGAGCTCATTTCTTTCATTAAACCCTCGCAAGGTGGTTGGATAGTCATCTTATTTATTGTAATAAAGGCTGATTCCAGTGGTTGTCTATACATTAATGTACAATGTAATATATGCAATAAAACATGGCTTGCATACTGTTTATTAATGGAATGGCAGTCAAAAAAACACAAGCATGTGTGTGAAAGGCTCTGTGTTTCATCACTGTTATGTTTAGTGTACCATGCCCTAACCCTTTTTTCTATATTTTTTACTTTTTAGCAGTAGAATTGCGTAGTTCAGCTGTAAACAAAGAACAAAGAAAAATGCCTTTCCATAGTAGAAACGAAAAAATCCAAAATAAAGCTCAATATTGGATTTGTTCATTAAAAAAGGAGTACCCAAGACCCTCCAATAGGTTCTGATAAAGACTAGCGAAAAAATAGTTGTCTAACAGCCATATTCATCAATCTCCCGTTTTGCAAGGCCCTAATAGCGAATTATAGCGATTCGCTATTAAGGACTCGCAAAACGGGATTCATGTAGGATTAGCAAAAATTATTGCGATTCCTATTGATTCCCTATTTGCGATTAGCAAATTGCTAATCGCAAATAAGGAAAAACTCCCCATTCATTCCTATGGGCCAAAAGGCCCATAGGAATCAATGGGGAGTATTCCTTATTTGCGATTAGCTCAGTGGTGGCTGGTGAGATTTTAAAGTGGTGGGGCGTAAACCTTCCGTGGGAGATGCACCGTGGCGAGAGAGTGTAGCAAGCAAGCCCGAACAGCTAAAGGGGGGTTAGGGGAAAATTTCGAAAAATGAGTGGGCAAATGGTGCATTTTCAAGCAAATTTGAGAAGCAAGAAGGCTAATAAAGTAATTGTGAAAGTGCAGTTATTACATTAATAAAGGGATGTCATATAGAAGCTGCTCCTTCAGTATAACCACAGAGCTTCATAACAGACTTCCAGAAACAAAGCTGAGAACCTCACAGAATTCTTTTATTTAAACTGCAAACAACTAAACACACAACTTAAGAAGATTAGAGCCACTCGCCTTTGAGAATCAGATCATACCACCACAACTGGCATGAGTATGGATATCTGAGCAACAGTTATCGACCAGAATTAATTGAGGTTACAAACAACTGATACATGTGATTGATTGTGCAATGTGCATCACAAATAAGGAACGCCTGTTTCACTCTTTTCATAAATGAAAACATTTTAGTCAATCGTAAAGGTATTTCTGGGCTGCCAAGAGTTTTTGTACACCCTAAAAGAACCAATCGATCCTGTAAACGAACGGTTTAACACATTAGAGGTGTACTGATGCACACTTGTGAAGCACAAATCTACCTACACAAAGTAAAGGAGCACTGTACGCTGGTGGCGCTGCAGTGTGTCAAAAACTTGATCATGAGCCCTCAATCTGTGTCCCCCACACGCGTCCCTTTGGCTATTGTCTGTCCAGGCAGCGCCTCCTCCCTGTCTGTGATCACGCCTGGAGAGAAGCGCTAGAGAGGCCAGTTGGCTGCAGTTACCACCAGTTTGGACGCGTGCCCCTGTGCTGCGCAGTTGTATTTCATCACTGCTTCTGTACATTGCAAGGTTTGTCTGTCTCGCTGTCTGTCCACCCGTCTCAGACTGTCACCTCCTCCCACTCTGCACGGGGCTGCATGTGGCCCATTTTATCAGCTTTTATGATGTGGCAGTATCTGAACCCAGTTGCTGCTGCGCTAAAATAAAGATTATTTTTGTGAAGAGAAGAGCTAAGTTAGCTAACTTCAAAAATAGCGCTGTTGTGAAGAGGCGCTGAAAGCTGAAAGTGTAAAGGAAACGCCCCGAGGGGGATTTAGAGAGGGACACGCTGAAGGAACAAGGGACAGAGTCCCCAGAAGTGCTGCCTGCATCCAGCCATGCGAGGAGGGTGTGGGAGCCTCTCCTTGAACTCGGTGTTCAAGAGAACACTGTGTTTTCCTTCTAAAGCGCTTCACTCAACGCGAAGGTGGCAGGTGCACAGCGGGCCTAGCACCATCATTTCTTTTCTTCTGTTTGATCACATGTGTTTCACCCATTCCTCCCGCCTTTTTTCACCCAGGTCCCTTTCCTTATTCCCTTTTCGTCCCCCTCTCCTACTATCCGTCTTCTCCTGGACATTCTCTCCTTCCGTCCCACCCCCTCCATTCTTCTTTCACCTTTTTTATTAATAAAAAAAATGTCCAGCCCTCGAGAACATCCAGCTCGCACTGTGATGCGCGATCATTCAAATTCTTAACTATAGTTTGCCACCAGCTGTGGGTGCTGCTGGGCGAGTGCATGACGCCCCTCCCTATTTAGGATTAGGAGGGAGACTTGAGAACCATCACCAGGCCCTAAGGGGCGCCATCGATGTGTGAGGAGGTGACCAGGCAGCGACGGAGGCGGCACTGCAGGTCGGGAACGTTACAGATCATCCCCTGGCAGTCCGGTTTGAACCAATGAACGGGCGCGCCAAAGTAACCACCAACATTTTTGAGAACAAGACAAAAAGAATGTCAGTCAAATGATTAACCAGGCGTCGTGAGGTTGGCCTTACTCGAGACTAGGCAAGCAAAGAGGACCTTGTCTTTTACTACAGTAAACAACAGAACAAATGTCCTACCTTTCACTTCTCACGCATTAGTAGTTAGCGGCGCCCTTGATGTCTTCCGACGACCACGACACAGCAGACAGTGCAGTGCAGAGAAAGGAAAGCACCAGGCGGTGAGGCAGCCAGCCATGCGTTCCACCACTCTCCTTCGTGTCGTGACTCACGCTAAGTTCCACTTTCACTTACTTGTTGTTGTCTGGTGCTCCACGCGCTGTAACGTCCCGACAGCGTAGGGAAATGGCCAATCACATCAACATGGCTGGATATTGCCATATGTGATTGGCCATACAGTGCAGCCCTCAGCAGAGCACCCACGCGCATTACCATCCTGCTGCAGCAGCCAATCCTGGCGCAGCGTTAACACCACCACTGCGCCAGGATTGGCTACCGATCAGGTACTATTCTGCCCATAATGAGACTGGGGCCCGGGTCCCTGGCTGTATCTCTGAATGCCGTAGGGGGGGTGGGGGGGGGGGAGGTCTGCCAGTTGTACGCATGCGCTGACCAGTCGAAATATGAAGTACTCCTGGATTTCGTATGCGCAGTCACCCTGCTGCTCCTGTCAGTGCTATTCTGCTCCGCTCTGGCTGCCTGTCACTCTCTGCCGCAGCCCCGCCCCCCACGGCCGTCGGCCCCCTTCCTTATGTTACGGCATGCCCGATTCTGACGGCGTTGTCCTGTGGCCGGTAGAGCGCCGTGGGTGCCATTTGATTTGACAAAATCATTTCTTTAATGCATCTTGGGCAGTGCGGTCGTCCATGGCTAGTGGGGCAACGCCCCAACGCCCCCAATGGACGCACCGCCACTGGATTAGCTATTTGCTAATCGCAAATAAGATTGCGATTTGAAGGGTGCCAGGGGTGTCCAAAGGACACCCTGTAGCACCCCTCAAATGTACATTTGAACAGGTGTTGCACACACACATGTCCAGAGGACATGTGTGTGTGCAACATGCAAAAGTAAAAAATGCACAAAAGTGCTTTTTACTCGTTTATCGCAATTTACCACGAAGTCAGATTTCGTGGTAAATTGCGACCAAATATTGCGAATTCGCAATTTCTAATAGGGTGATGAATTGCATTTAAGGAATCTCTATTAGAGATTCCTTAAATCCAATTCCTCGCAAATATGCGAGTTCGCAAATAGCGATTTTTGCATTTGGGATGATGAATCCCAAATGCAAAAATCGCACTCGCAAACGGCCAGATTCTCAGAATCTGGCCATTTGCGAGCGCAATTCAGGTTCATGAATATGGCTGCTCGTCAGCTCTATTTAGCAGTGAAAGTATATGCTCACATTCTTCCTACATCCCTGAAGCATCATCTGCTGCCATTAGAGCTGCTTCTTTTGTGCTGATGATAGGTCTGCTATTGTTGACATTAGTGATATTTCTTTACATGCTGAAGTGCTGAGTGTTCATTTCTCACTGAGGTTGAGGATTCGTCTTATGTTGGCTCTTTAGACAGTGCTTTCCTTGCTGGCATTGCTGACTGTTCATCATCATGTAAAGACAATACAGCCAGCTCTTTTTTGGTGAGTGACATAATAGAGGCACCTCAAATTGGACAAACTAGTCAGACACCAACATAAAAATAATCCCTCCCGGCAACTGAATTCTTTGCTGCTGACTTATCACTGAATCAATATAGTGACCCAGTGAAACCAAAACTTCAAATATTCCCCTTAACTGTATGACATAGGTTTAATGGAGATTACAAAACCCATCCTTGGGTAGGGTATTCATTCTTTAAAGATGAGGTTTATTGTTTTGCACGCAGGCATTTTAGTGCTGTTAATGTGGGAGGAGGAGGAGGACGTGAACCTGGCAATCTTGCTTTTATTAATATTGGTTTCAGTAAGTGGGAAAA
Source organism: Lissotriton vulgaris (assembly GCF_964263255.1). Taxonomy (NCBI): domain Eukaryota; kingdom Metazoa; phylum Chordata; class Amphibia; order Caudata; family Salamandridae; genus Lissotriton; species Lissotriton vulgaris. The sequence continues at coordinate 1,997,808,399 of NC_141691.1, forward strand.
GCTTACTCGTTCTTTGTCCAAACATTCAAAGTCAGAGAAGCACAAATCATCAGTTATTGCTTGGACCAGCTTCAAAAGATTACAGCAGCCTACAAACTATCAGCAGTCAGTTTCTTCCGTACTAGTAAGAGGAGCGAAGTGGAAATTGAGGAGAATAGACAACCTGTGGAGCAGCTGCAGTATGTTTCTTAGATCATCAAGTACTTGCATTTTGTGCAACGGATGATACTGATGATTTCTTGTAAAGATGAGCGGTTAAAAGCAAAAATTACCAAGAGGCATGAGCACTATACCTCGCATATTACCCAAAGTGACATGATATCTGTGGTGTCAGATCTTGTCCGTGAACGCATTGTTGAAATAGTGACAAAATATTTTGTGGTGCTAGTTGATGGAACCACAGATGTTTTGCATGAAGAGCAGCTGAGTTTGATTATACAAACAATAGTTGATCCTCAGTCAGTCTCTACTCCTCTTGAGGCATATGCCACCTGAAGATATCTGTCAGTGATCGCAGAAGCCAGCAGCCTATTCAGGGTCAAGAAGACAGAAACTAACACACTGCCAAGCAGTATCGACCTTCTCCTGACAGCTAAACAAGCAACCGCTACTTCCCTGTCAGTCTCCTCTCACCTTGAGGCATATGCCACCTGATGATATCTGTCAGTGATGGCAGAAGTCAGTAACCTATGCAGGGGCACTAAGCCATCAAATACCATGCTGCCACACATAGCTGCCCCCTCAGCATGGCCAGGCAAGCAACTGCTCCTCTCTAGTCACTCTGTTTTCACTTTGAAGCATTTGCTGTCCTAAAACAGCCAGTGATCAAAGAAGGCAGTATCCTCTGAGGGCGTAAGAAGGCAGCATCTACCATGCTGCTAAGCAGTATCAGTCTCATCCTGAGGGCCAGGCAAGCAGGAGTTGCTCCCTATTCAGCTTCTTTTCACCTTGAGGCCTGTGCCACCTAAAGATATCTGCCAATGATCTTCAAAGCCAATACCCTATGCATGGTCATGAAGATAGCAGTTACCATGCTGCCGCAGAGTATTGGCCTTCTGATGGACAGGCAAACAGCATTTGCTCCTCAGTCGGTCTCTAATTCCCTTGAGGCATATGCCACCTGAAGATGTCTGCCAGTGATTGCAGAATCCAATACCTACGCAAGAGCATGAACATAGCTGCTAATACTGTCAAGCAGTATCTGCCTTCTTTTGAAGGTTTGGCAAACAACAGTTGCTGTCCAGTCAGTCTCTTCTCACCGTGAAGCTTATGATGTCTGAAGACATCTGCAAGTGATCTCAGAAGCCAGTACCCTATGCAGGAGCAAGAAGATAGCAGCTACCACACTGCCAAGCAATATCAGCCTTCTCCTGATTGCCAAGCAAACAACAGTTGCTCCTCAGTCTCTACTCCACTTAGGCAGATACACCTGAAGATATATGTGTGATGTCTTGCTACTCTTCCCCTTTAAGTCTCCATGTTCTTTACCTGTGTTCTATGTTCTTAGAACAGACTCTGTCTTAGATTCTGACTGAGTCAGTTGCTGTAGGCTGTACTTGGGATGAGGTTTTAATAAACCCACCTTGCTTAAGCGTTTTTACTGATTCACTCTTTTATTGAATTTTTAACTATTTTACACTGGCGACGATCGGAAGTCACCTCAATCAAGACAACACAGCAAAGAGACCTACCTTGTTTCTCCTCCAGCGGCTGTTCCTCGTCATAAGATGCGAAGCGTTGTCTTCACAGTGGCAGATTCGACGTTTACTTCACTGGTGAGGAGAGCGGGAGGTTAATTAAAAAAAAAAGAATAACTTTGGGACTTTATTATTAATTGAAAGGGACTTGTGAGAGATTTTAGGCATTGCGCGAGGATAACGTTTTTTTCTTCCTCGTGCTGTGTTCTAAATCGAGCTGCGCGCGCATTCTACTAATGCTGCTCATGCTGACGCTGCTCACACGTGAGCCTTGCGTCCAGCCTCTCATCTACGCTGCGTTTCAACAGTGCGTTCCACCGTAATTGAACGCTGCACATCAAAAGAATCAACATAAGAACGTTGCATGTCAGCCCTTCAAATAATCGCTTTACATTCTACGAGTGAAGAACACTCTCAAAGGTAGAACAACCTGTTTGTTCAAACGTTCTACAATATTCTACGAGTGAAGAACACTCTCAAAGTTAGAACAACCTGTTTGTTCAAACGTTCTACATTCTTATCCCATTATTGTACTAAAGAAGCATTGTCAGTACAATAGTGGAAAGACACCACTGTCAAACTCATCTACATTCTTTGTCAAAAGGAAAATTAGTTAAATTGGAATTATCACAACAAAGAAAAGTTCTCAGTACAATTGTACATTCTTTAAAGGACTTTAAAGGATAAATAAGCATATGTCAATAAATAAAAGAAAATGACAACTTGATCTTAAACAAAACTTAACTTACCTTTTCAGGAGTCTCATTTTTTTTTCTCGCCATCAAGAGTCTCATTTTTTTTTCTCTTCATCTAACACAGTAAATAAATATAACATGCAAAACGTAACTCAGCCAGCTTTCTTTCTAACGAGCCCAGGTGAACCAAACGTGAAATGGAAAAAGTGGAAAAAGATTTTTGCTAATTACGCAAGAGTATGTGGGACAAATTTGAGTGCGGAAAGAAAGCATTCACTTCTTTTGCATTGTTTAAGAGGCGAAGGTCAAGATGTTCTTGAGCACTTACCAGATCTTTCAGCTGCAGAACAAAGAAATCTGAATGAATACGAAATAGCTATACTACAACTGGATAGACACTACTTACCTAGGCTCAGCACAATCATGGAAAGATATCATTTTGGTCTGAGAGAACAAAAGAAAGATGAATCAGTAGAAGATTACGTTTCTTCTTTAAGGAAACTTGCGTCCTCATGTAATTTTGGTCAAACCCTTGATGAGAGAATTCGAGATCAATTTGTTTTAAGATGTGGACATGATGAAATAAGGAAGGAACTTTGGTTAAAAGACGAACCACCTCTCGAAGAAGTTTTGACAATTGCGAAACAAGTTGAACACATGACAAAATGTGTAGGTGAACTAAAAAAAGAAAAAGATAAACCCTCTACTTCTGAGTCAAAGGAGGAAATAAAAGTCGATGAGACTGTTTGTTTGATAAAAAAAACTGATGGTGTAAATTCGGAAGAGAAAGTGAATAGACATATGTATTCCTCAAATGTTAGATTTTCATGTTTCAGATGTGGTCAGAGTAATCATTTAGCCAATTCTCCTATTTGTCCTGCGCTTAAGACAACATGTAACTTATGCAACAAAAAAGGTCACTATGCTAAATTTTGCAGGTCGAAAGCTCAAAACAGTGATAATTCAAGGAGAAGATGGCCTCAACCTCAAGTAAGATCTATCTGTTTTGAGGTGAATGATGATAAATCTGATCATCCTTCTTTCATAGTCAAGGTAGAAAATTCCTTAGTAAACTTTAAATTTGATTCTTGCTCTAAGACAACCATCATTGATGAGAAAATGTTTAATGAATTGTTTGCAAAAAACGTGAAAATGCATAGATGTGATATTTTACCCTTAGGTTATAGTGACAAACCTATTTCAATGTTGGGATATTTCATGGCTGTAATTGAACTTGGTTCTCGCATAGTTGTGGGAAAAGTTTATGTATCTAAGAAAGGTGATGCTTTGTTGGGTTGGTTTCATCAACGACAATTAGGGGTTACCCTTGATCCCAATGCTTCTCCTCAGGTTCAAATTCATGAAATATCTGATACACCCAATACTGTGAGTGATGAGAACTTATCTTTGTCCTTAGCAAAGAAATTTCCTAATGTTTTCAAAGATGAATTGGGGTGTTTACATGGGTACAAACATCTTATAAAATTGAAAGTTAACGCGCTCCCAGTTGTAGCTAAAGTAAGGAGAATTCCACTTGTTGAACAAGCTAAGGTACAGGAGGAGTTAGATAAGCTTATCAAGAACAACATAATTGTTCCAGTTGAAGCAACAGAATGGCTTGCTCCTGTTGTGATAGCGAAGAAACCCACCGGCGAAATTCGCCTTTGCATTGATTTGAGATCCTTAAATAAGGAGGTCATAGTTGATAGGTTTCCCCTTCCTAATATAGATGAAATGGTTTGCACTCTAGAAGGGGCAAAATACTTTACCACTCTTGACTTGGCTTCTGCCTATCATCAGGTAGAGCTAGATGATTCGTCACAGGACTTAACTGCTTTTATAACACCTATGGGTACTTTTAAGTTCAGAAGAATGCCCTTTGGTCTCGTTTCTGCGGCCTCTGTTTTTCAGAGAATCATGGCAAGAATTTTGAAGGGATTAATTGGTGTAAAGTGCTATCAAGATGATTTGCTAATTTATGGTAGCAATGTTGATGAGCATGATAGTCGAGTTTCTTTGGTTCTGAGACGTCTAGAAGGAGCAGGCATGACTCTGAAGAGAGCAAAATGTAAATTTAGAGTACAAGAGGTTAATTACTTGGGTCATCGCATCACTTGTAATGGAGTTTTTCCCAAGAAGGAGTTAGTCGAAGCTATAGATAAAGTAAAAGAACCTACCTGCAAAGATGAGCTCCTCTCATTTTTGGGTATGGTAGAATTTTATGGTAAATTCATTGTTAATTTTGCAAATAAGACACATAACTTAAGAAAACTTACGGTTAAAAATGCAACTTTCAATTGGTCCTCTATTTGTAAATCTGAATTCTTAAGCATCAAGAAAGATCTGACCAAAGCTCCTTCTCTCCATGCTTTTGTCCCTGGTCTTCCCACTGTCATGTTTACAGATGCAAGCGATAAGGGTTTAGGTGCTGTTCTCGTTCAAAAAAAGGATGGTAAAGATTCTTTGATCTGTTGTGCCTCTCGTTGTCTCAGAGGTTCAGAGTTAAAAGTTCTCTGTAATAGAAAAGGAATCTTTAGCAATTTTCTGGGCTTTAAGAAAGTTTAAAAATTTGATTTGGGGGACAAAAGTCTGTGTTTTGTCGGATCATAAACCTCTGAAAGAAGTATTTTCAAAGAAAGGTTTGGATGCCATCTCATCAAGGATAAGAAAATGGATTGTTTCTTTACAAGAATTTGAGTTCGAGGTTGAGTATATTCCTGGCATAGCCAACAGGTCTGCGGATTGCTTATCAAGGCTAGTTGATACGGAGTGCTCTGAAGAAGATGATTTGCCTGATCCAGAAGAGTTTGTGAATGTGTGTGAAGTGACTGATGGTGCAATTGCTGAGTCTGAATGGAGGTCTGAGCTGGAGAAGGATGAAGATATTTTGAAGGTTATTCTTTCCTTAAAGAATAATTCTCACTTGGACAAGCCTTGGTCGTTAGTTTCTGATGAACTGTCTGTGTGTGATGGACTTTTAACTCGTGGAACTAAACTTGTTCCCCCTGCCTCTTTAAGGTGTAAGTTGTTGTCCCTTGCTCATTGTGGACATTTGGGCATTGTCAAGACAAAAGAGTTTCTTCGAATGCAGTTTTGGTGGCCTGGCATGGACCTAGAAATTGAGAGAATGGTACGTGAATGCCCTGAATGCTGTTCTAGTGACAACATTTTAAAAACAAGACAAATGCCTATGGTGAAGAGGATTTTACCTGGTCATCCGTGGGATGAGGTCGCTATTGACATTATTGGTCCTCTCTCTGGTGTTTCTGATACCCCTTATCTCATTGTGTTGATCGATTTATACTCTAGGTGGATAGAGGTTTCTGCTGTCAGGGAAATTACGTCTGATTCAGTTATTAAGTTTTTGGAGCCTGTATTTAATAAGGAAAGCTTTCCAAATAGTCTTCTGTCTGACAATGGTCCTCAGTTTTGTTCTTCAATGTTTACTGACTTCCTAAGGAAATGTGGCATAGTTCACAAAAGGTGTTCACTTTACCATCCTGAAACTAATGGTGCTGTAGAAAGAGTCAATAAGACTCTGAAAGAATCTATTCAACTGGCTTGTTCTTCTGGTTTAGATTGGAAGTCCACTCTCCAGGACAGGATTAACATTTATCGTTTTGCCCCGCATTCTACTACTGGAAGGTCCCCATTTGAGCTTTTCAAAGGGAGGGCTCCCAACACTTTGATGTGTCCGGGGTGGATGTGTCTGAACAAAGGTCTTGTCAATAATGATATTGGTGATTGGAGAACCAGGGAGTTACTCCAACAGGATGCTCGCAAGACATATTTTGATCTTAAGAAATGTGTTTCTTCTCATGAGGTCAAAATAGGTGATCTTGTTAAAATTAAGGCTCCTGTGGGACGTAAACCGTGGTCGAAATACACCGACATTAGGACTGTTATTAAGATCTTTAATAATGCTGTCAAGACTGATGATGGGAGAATTTGGAATAAGAGTCGTGTAGTTGTTGTTAATCCTGATTTGCCTTTTTCTAATGCTTCTGATAATTCATGCAATAATTTTCACTTTGATTCTTACTCTTCTGTAAATAGGTCTTTGCATCCACCTAAGAGAAGTCAAAGAACTCGTAGAGCTCCCTCTTATTTGAAAGACTTTGTTTAAAGCTTTGTTCTTTTCTTTATGTATAGAAGGGAGATGTGTGATGTCTTGCTACCCTTCCCCTTTAAGTCTCCATGTTCTTTACCTGTGTTCTATGTTCTTAGAACAGACTCTGTCTTAGATTCTGACTGAGTCAGTTGCTGTAGGCTGTACTTGGGATGAGGTTTTAATAAACCCACCTTGCTTAAGCGTTTTTACTGATTCACTCTTTTATTCAATTTTTAACTATTTTACAATATGCCACTGATCACAGAAGGCAGCACCCTCTGCAGGGGTATGAAGGCAGCATCTATCATGCTGCCAAGCACTATTGGACTCCTCTGGTAGGTCAGACAGGCAGCAGTTACTCTACTGTCAGTTTTTCTCACCTTGAAATGTATGCTTCATGATGGCATTCTCTAATGATCGCAGAAGCTAGTACCCTATACAGGGTCAAGAAGACAGGCAGTACTACACTGCCAGGTGGTATTGGCCTCCTCCTGATGGCCAAGCAAGCAACAGTTGCTCTACTGTGAGTTTCTTCTTACCTTGAAGTATATGCTGTCTGACGGCACATGCCAGTGATTGCAGAAGCCAGTAAGTACCCTATGCTGGGGTAAGAAGATGGTAGCTACCATACTGCCAAGCAGTATTGGCCTTCTCCTGATGGGCTAGGCCAGCAACCACTATTTCCCAGTCAGTCTTTTCTCACCTTGATTCATATGCCATGAAGATATTTGCCAGTGCTTGCAGAAGTCAGTAAGCTATGCAGAGTCACAAATACGTCAGGTACCATGCTGCCAAGCAATTCTACCTCCTCATTATGGCTGAGCAAGTGACTGCTGCTCTCCAGTCAGTTTGATTTAACCTTGAAGCATTTGCTGTCCAAAGGCCTCAGTCAGTGATTGCAGTACCCTGTGCAGGGGCAAGAAGACAGCATCTACCACACTGCCTAGGAGTATCAGCCTTCTCCTTCTGACCAGGCAAACAATAGTTGGTCTTCAGTCAGTCTCTACTGTTCTGAAGTTATCTACCAGTGTTCACAGATGCCATCACACTATGCAGGGTCAAGAAGACAGATGCTATCATGCTGCCTAGCAGTATTGGCCTCCTCCTGTTGTCTAAGCAAGCAACAGCTATTTCCCAGTCAGTCTCATCTCCCCTTGAGGTATGTGCTGCCTGAATATATCAGCCAGTGATCCCAGTACTCTGTAACCCATGCAGGGGCACAAAGACATCTGTTGCCTTGAATCCAAGCATATCCACCACCTCAATATGAGCAGGCAAGCAGCTGCTGCTCCCCAGTCAATCTGTTTTCACCTTGAACCCTTTGCTTGCCGAAAACATCTGCCAGTGATCACAGAAGCCAGTACCCTATGCAGTAGCATGAAGACAGCAGCTACCATGCTGCCATGCAGTATCGGCCTTCTCCTGATGACCAGGCAAACAGCAGTTACTCCTCAATCAGTATCTGTTACCCTCGAGGCCTGTGCCACCTAAAGATATTTGCCAGTGATGGGACAAGCTAATACCCTATGTTGGAGCACAAAGACGGCAGCTACAATGCTCCTCTTGAGGGCCAGACAAGCAACAGTTGCTGTCCAGTCAATCTCTACTCACCATGAAGCATATGCTGTCTGAAGACATATGCCAGTGATAGCAGAAGCCAGTCCCCTATCAAAGGGCAAGACGATGGCAGCTAGCATGCTACCAAGCAGTATCAACCATCTCCTGATTGTCAGGCAAACAACAGTTGCTTCTCAGTCAGTCTCTACTGTCCTTGAGGCTTATGCCACCTAATGATTTCTGCCAATGATCTACAAAGCCAGTACCCTATGCAGGGTCATGAAGTTGCAGTTACCATGCTGCAGAGGAGTATTGGCCATCTCCTGATGGCCAGGCAAACAGCAGTTACTCCTCAGTCTTTATGCCCCTTGAGGCATATGCCACCTGAAGATATCTGTGAGTGAACGCAGAAGCCAATACCCAATGAAGAAGCACTAAGCAGCAGCTACCATGCTGCCAAGCAGTATTCACCTCCTTTTGATGGCCAGACAAGCAACTATTGCTCTCTCTCCTTAATACCTATGACTCCTGAAGATATCTACCAGTGATCACATAAGCAATTACCCTATGCAAGGGCAAGAGACAGCAGCCACTATGCTGCCTAGCAGTAGTGGACTCCTCTTGAAGGACAGGCAAGAAACAGTAAGTCTTTTCTCAGCTTGAAGTGCATGCTTCATGATGGCATTCTCTAATGATCGCAGAAGCTAGTACCCTATGCAGGGTCTAGAAGATAACAACTACTACACTGCCAAAAGATAATGGCCTCCTCCTGATGGCCAGGCAATCAAGAGGTGCTCTGCTGTCACTTCCTTCTCACCTTGAATCATATGCTGTCTGAAGACATCTGCCATTGAGTGCAAAAGCCACTACTCTATGCAGGGGCATGAAAACACTATGTAGCATGCTGCAAAACAGTATTGGACTCCTCTTGACGGCCAGTCAAGCAACAGTTACTCTACTGTCCGTTTCTTCCCACCTTGAAGTGCATGATTCCCAATGGCATTCTCTAATGATCACAGAAGTTAGTACTCTATGCAGGGTGAAGAAGAAAGAAGCCAATCAACCAGTTCTTCATCACAAAGTATACCGCCTTCTGGCAGGACTTGTACTAAACATTTGAGGTTCGTATTTCACCCAAAATATGCCAGTATTACATTACTGAACATAGAAAAGCCTCTGAAATAGACAAGAAGTTCATGATCCAATGCACAGGCCCATGCTATATTTATCATATATGCTACATCATGCAGACAGAAATGAATAATAGGATCAGGGACAACCATGTAAAAGCATTGTCCCACGCCCTGAAGATACACAGAACAAATGTACACTATTGTCTGAAAAAAAGGAACCTCTTCAGCAATATTTCCTTAAAACGTCCCCTCCAGACAGAACCTCTGCCTACCATGTAGTATTTCAATAGGTGTCATTCATCAGATTGTCACTTTGGCTGTAGATTAGAAGGTGGTTGATTTCTCCTTGAAACATCAAGCTCAACTGAGAGCAGTTTAGTATTTACTCATGTTAATTAAAAATTCTGTTGAAAACATTTACGATGTCATAGGAAAACAGTGTATATCTCCAAGATATGAGCACAAATACAAAACTGCCCTCAGGATCTTCCTTCTATGTTTGTGGGCATGCACACCTGACTAAGGTAGTTTACAATACCTAAAAGAGGTCCATTATTCAAGTTGCCACAGAAGGGCCAACTCCAGATAAGGAAAGCAAATGCCTTGATGCGCAGAATAACACTCGGGGCAGCAATATTGTGGTGCACCACGGACTCTCATGTACTCCTGAGCCAGTATGACTGTTTCTATTGGGAGGAAAAAGAAGAGCTCCTCCAGAACTTTCCTAAAAAATATTAGAATAAGGTTGAAGAAATTGTGGCTGACGGTAAAACCATTTCCAGTGTGGTCATAACCTGCTCTCTGGATGCCTCCGGTACAACCAATCACCACCATTATTGTTTTATTTCACCCTGCCCGACTATATATTTCTGTGTTAGACCCTGATTTACAGCAATACCTGTTTATCTCGACTATTCACTGGTAATGATTTGTTCAGCCTGTAGGTTGGTAAGAGCCTTGAAAAACATTTAAAAAATGGATATGGGCCAGTCCAGGGGCTCCCTTTCAGGAGCAATGCTCATTCCATCGTCGTCAAAAAACATGGCAAGTCGCCATTAGGTAAGTTTTTCAAGGCACACTATATTGGCCTTAGCAAGTGCGAAGCCTCAAAACAACTCTTTTCCGGATAGAGAATTCTGAGGCACTAAAAAAGGCTGCAGCAGAGGCTCCCATTGTTTTATCTTTCAGCATCAAATCTGCACTGAGTCCTTACCACAAGTCTTGCCATAGTGGGGGGTTATCTCTGCCACCAAGCAATTCATGTTTACTCTTCTCGAGACGATAATCTGGTGAAATGAAAAACGCAAAAAGAACAATTGATGGACCGAATGCAGAACAATGTCATACATTCACCCAGTAGAGAGATCTGGGCTTAAATCCATCGTTTTTTTGCTCAGCATACCATTCCAGTTTGGACCCAGCCATATTCAAATCAGTCTTGACCCTGCACCCAATGGGAACAGTCCAGCCCGGACTGCCAGGCCTGGTCCTCCCTGGACTGGAATCAAGCATCCTAGGACCAGTTTGGGGCGTTCAGCCCCCATCAGCCAGGATAGCTGGACTCCAGTGGCATGGAGAGCACGGGACTCACGTCTAAGCATACCCGTCCCACTTGGGGTGACAAATGCAAAAAGAACAATTGATGGACAGAATGCAGAACAACCCAGTAGTGTGTGTCTTGCACACAGAAAACAGTGTCCTAACTGTAGTGTAGTTAGTTAGAAATAACAAAACTCTTTTGGCTCCTGAAGGACTCCGGAGACCTGTGACATAAGAATTAGAGTGTAGTGAAGTGAATGCAAGTTTAGAATAATGAGTTTGCGTTTACACGCTGATAAATAAAGACGTGTAAAACTACCCTCCATGTGTGGCGTAGTCATTGGAAAATGCCCAGGCTGGCGGAATGGTCCAGCTGGTAACGAGATAGGGGATAAGTAACCTGAAGATCGACAATGCTCTCCTAGAGAGTTTGCAGTAGTGGTCCAGCAGACTGCTTGTTCTTGCCATGTTTGCCTCAAACTGCAGAATCGATGTTAGAATATGTAGAGTCAAAGTTCAGCCGCAGTTCTGTGTACAGCATTTGAAGCTAATGAAAGCTTCACTGAGAAGTCTACACATCGCTGGATGAGAACCAGATGAGAAGGCCATGAAAAGAGGTTCCACAATACTATGCAATTTTATGCCACACATCATGTGGAGTGATAACGCTAAAGGCAGATGCAACCAGGTTTTAAAAAAGCAGCTTATAGTGACAGCCAAGGGCAAGTTAAATCTGAGATCACATGCACTGCAAGGCAGAGATTCAACCTGGTATCAAACAGTGCAAAAGACATCTAAGTGCAAAGCCATTTCACATACGAAACAAGTCTTGACTTACCAGAACTGATTAAAGAGAGTCATCTTACCGCAGTGCTGGTGAAGTGGCCCCAGATGAAGTGCTGAGATGTGCTTATGTTGCTGTCCATACTGGTAGTGGCACGCCACTAAGACTGCTGGGTGGGGTTAGAACAATTCCATGCTCTTCGAAGAAAGAGGCCACGCTTCCTTTGATTATCAAAGATGACTCTGAGGCCAGCACTTTGCACATTGTTTGCATAAACAAAATCACCAAACAGCATTGAAAAGAACCTTACTTTCTACCTCGGCTGGTTACAATGCCCCTACCTTCCTGAAACCACCATCATCATTCGATACAGCCAAAAAGCTAAATATTGGTGATAGATGGATTGCTTGGTTAGAATCATTTGAAGATTTAATTGATGCAATTGAAGAAGCTGATAAAAAGATTATCAAGTGTCTCAATAATCTTGCTGAAGGTGTAAAAGAAATCATAAAGAAAATGCAACAAGCTGATTAAATTACATACAGTCAAACCATAGCAGCTTTGAATCTCAAGTTCAATCCAGTGCCAAATGTGGATTATGACAGGTATATTTGCAGTCCAAAAGGACAGGAATTGGGTGAAAATATTGATGGTTTGGTTAAAAGACTATATACCCTCATCAAACACTGTTAGTTCATTGAGTTTAATGTCAAAGAAGTTATATGTCTCAAAGTTATTGATGGATGCCTGTCAGATTTATTCAGACGAATAGAAAAGAGACTCTTGGCTTTGAGAGCGTTCTCATGGCTGCCAGGGCTGAAGAGCGTGCTGATCGACAAGAGGCTGACATATAGGCCGGAGGTGCCCAGAGTGAGTCAGTTATGAACATTAAAAGTAAACCAAGACACAAGGCCCAGCGACAACAACAGCTGAGACAGATTGACACAGAATGAAGTTGATCGGTGTGCAATGTAAGTGTTCACCTCAGAGAAATGTGCACATGTGGGACTGGTTGCATGTGAAGAAATACATAGGCCCACTAACAGTCGCCATGAGAAAGCACCAAAGTCATTCAAACATTGTCTTAAGATTACACTTAAAATAAACAGATGTTCCATACCTTTCATCATCAACAGTGGTGTGTTGATAAAAAATTATGTCTCATGAGAAGTACAATGAACTCTCTCCATTGCCACGATTTAATCCATCGAAAACTAAAATACATATGGACTACATCGACACCCTTAAAAAGTCAAGGTTGGTTTGTAGCCATGATGAAACACAAGAAAACAAAAGTAAAAGCACCCATTAATGTACTTCAATGTACGGCGTCTAGCGCCTGTTTAGTCAGCTTCAGTACCACTGATGCTATGGGACTGATATCAGTGAAATATAACATGAATTCCCATCATGAAATAGTAAGTCCATTACATTTGTTGTTTCATAGGTTAGTAAAACACAACACTATGAAAGTACAGTTACACATTAATGAGGACATTCGGCCTATAGCTCAAAGATACAGACAGAATGCATTTCATTTACAGGAAGGAGTTGAAAAAGAACTTGAATCATTAACCACATCAATGCTAAGGAAATTCATCCATGGTGCTGTACTTTTTAAAATCCCATTGTTCATGACGAGCTCAGCTCGTCGTGAGCACACGACCAGTGTACTGCATGACAAGCTGAGCTCGTCATGAGCAGCGAAGGGGTTAATCAACCATGATATCATTGAGCTTTCCACTGGTCCGACGCCCTGGGTTTCTCCCATAGTGGAAGTTCCCAAAAGTTCCCAGTGAAGTAGCTGTGAGTTAGGCCAACAAGGCAATTGAAATAGAATGACATTTAGGTCTGCACATTGCTGTCATGATAGCCAATTAAATGGCGCGAAGGTTTTCTCTCGCCTTGATTTAAATAAAGGAAAATATTGGTTTGTTCCTATATAAAAGACTAAGTTTTGGTGTGTCTTCTGCTGAAGAGCTCTTTCAAGACATCATTTGATGTATCATACAGCCTGTCATGAATGCTTTTAATAATAACGATGACATATTGGTTTTCGGAACTACTCAGAAGGAGCATGACAAGCTCTCACACAAGTGTGTTATTTGCTAGATGATGCAGGTTTCACTTTGAATGCTGATAAATGTGAGTTCCATAAGATAAAGTTTACATTCTTTGGCCATATCCTTTCTGGTGGGGTTATGACACCCTATCCAGCTAAAGTACAAGCATTGTCTACTGCCAATCCTCCACAAGACATTTCCATGTTAGGTTCATTCCTTGGCATGGCCAGTTACTGGTCTAGATACATATGAGACTTTGCCCCAGTCAGTGCTCAGTTAAGAGACTAGACGAAAGAGAACATTTCATTCCATTGGTCACCTGAGTGCAAGCAAAGCTTCAAGAAAATTAAGCAAGCCATACAGAATGTCACTGACATAGCATACTTTGATCCAAAGCTTCATACAGAGGTTGCTGTTGATGCTAGCCCTTTCTGGTTAGGCACAATTCTTGCACAGCACAGCGGACACCCAAATGCTCGAAGATATATAGTGACATATGCAAGCAAAAATATGTCCCAAACTTAATGAAAGTTTAGCAATGGTGTGATCTTCTGAACAATTCCGCATGTTTTTATATGGAAAACCATTTATACTTATGACTGATAATCATGCCTAGTTGACTATCTTTTGCAATCCACAGGCAAAGATGCCTCCTTGCACGTCCTGACAAGGCTTTGTGGACGGTGTAGCCCAACTTTAACAGGTAGCGTTGGGGAATAGGTTCAGCAATGGTTTCACGTGGAAGTGCTAAGGCTGTCCAAGAATGAGTCTGGCCGCCTGATTCTGAACTTGTTGCAGGCGATGTACTTGGTAGGCAGGAATACCCACGTAGAGGGAGTTGGCGTAATCGATTCATTCATAAATGTAATAAAAAAATCAAGCACAGCTGCTGCCATTTCATTGGAACACATTGTCGCTGCCACAAGTTATGATGGTAACATGTTGAAACAGTCTTGGAACCAGTACTCTTGACCTCTCACTAGTGACAGTGAAAACTTGAAGTTGAAAAATGTTAAAAATGAATTGTCTATACTCAAGAAGGGCTTATCCAGAGAGTATCAAGAATTGTTATTCCAGAGAGTTTGTGACAACAGATAATCTAGGTGGCCCTTGAAGTATATCGTGGATTTGTTGCCACAGACAAGCTCTCTGAGATCGAATCTGGTATCCTCATCTCAACAAGAGGGTTGAAAGAGAACTGAAGGCTTGTCATCTCTGCAACTGCTGTCATTGAAAACTGGTCAACACCCGTTGAACATGTCAGAGTTTCCAAAGCATGCATGGGAAAGAATTGCTGTTGACTTTTTCGGTCCTCTAGACAATGGACATCACCTGATTGTGATATGTCGATGACTACTCTCATTTTCCATTAGTAGAAGATCTTTCACCTTTTGCTCAAGGAAAAGCCATTGAAAGGTTAGATGGCATCTTTGTGACATGAGGTGTTCCTGTAAATGTAAAATCTGTCTGTTGGACTTGGCCCTTTTTGCAGGGTCATCCCTGAACTTTTTGTCTTCCTCCTGTATTTTGTCTGACCTGTTTTTGTTGGTTTTATGACTTTGAGCACTTTACCACTGCTGATCAGTGCTAAAGTGCATATGCTCTCCCTATGGTAAATTGATGACTCCATGATTGGCTGGTTTGGTTTACTTGTCAGACCCTAGTAAAGTGCACTGCTTGTGCCCAGGGCTTGTTTATTATTTATTTATTTTTATTTTAGGAGTTTTATGTAGCGCTAGCCAGACCCGAGGGTATCGGAGTGCTTTACAGCATTTATAGTACAGGAATCACAAATAATCATTAGTGTACATATCAGTTCGGAAATCCCGGTGTGTAGTGGAACATAGGGTAGGGTAGTCCTGAGAGCCTCGCAGAGTGCATGATTGTCTTGCGCAGAACCATTAAACCAACCTTGTAAATCAAATGCTGCTGGTGGGCTTGCAGCACTGGTTGGTCCACCCACAGAAGCAGCCTGTAAAGTGTGTCTCAGGTCTGTCGTTGCAGAGCCTGTGTGCAGTCGGGTACTGCCATGTTGACTGGGCAAGTGCACCCACTTGCCAGTCCCTAAACCTTCCCTTTTCTGCATATTAGTCACCCCTATGGTAGACCCCAGGGCAGGGTGCATTGTTGGTAAAAGGTAGGACATGCCCTGATGTGTGTGGCATGCCCTAATAGTGAATCACAGCCATTTTTGTTTTTCACTATTGCAAGGCTACCTGTTCCCCATAGGCCAGAATGATTATTACATCTTATAATCCTAACTGACTCAGGGAACTAGGTAGAAATTCATCTTTTAGTGAAGTTGATTTTAACATTCTGTGTTTGAAAATACCACTTTTGGAAAGTAGGTATTTTCTTGCCTAACCATCCAAGCCTGCCTCTGCTAGGTTGTGAATTCCTTGTCTTGAGTTTCAGTGACAGGGACTGGGGGATTCCAGGAGACAGGGTGAGTCAGCACAGGGCTGAATAGAGAGATCTGCATGTAGATGGGTGGGAGGAGGTCACCTGGGACCTGAATAGGGCTGTGCCTTCCCTCCACAATGCTGGCTTCACCTCCTGTGGTACGTCTGATGTCCCTGGCCTGCACTGTCAAACGAAAGAAGGAGTCTTGTCAACAAAGTGCTCTAGGACTGACCAGAACTGGTTTGGACTAGGCAAAGGCCTCTCTGCCTTCCGAGAACAAAGGGAAAATGAGTATAAGTTTTGGGACCCAGACCCAAGAACTTTAGATCACTTTTGGGAAATGAGAAGAAACATTTGATAAGGAGAGGAACTGAGGAAGAGACTATCCATAAGCTGAGTGCTGTCTGGGGGATTGGCCTGCAGTGGTTGACTGACTCACTGGCTTCACCAGCACAATGGCATAAATCAGCCTCTAACAGCAATGCAACGAGGGCCGTTAAGTGCTAGTTTGCTTTCAATGCAAATCTGCTCAATTGATATGTTTGCAGTGTATGTTTTTTGCTGTTTTTAATCAACACTTTGGTTTATCTTGCGACGTACATACTGCAGTCCTCCTACCATGGCTCTTTCAATGACAGGCTGCCAGATATACTGGTGCATCATCATTGTTAAAGAATAATTAATGAATGCGAAAATCGCTGCAGAGTAAGTCTGTTTCCTGCTGGGGAATGTCGAGCGATGGAAAACACCCAACACAAACAGACGGCAGTGAAATGACAAGCGCCTGCGTTATCGTAAACACCGAAAGACACGAGAAACAGGCTGCAGTGTGATACCGAGAGCTTGTGAATCACTGCTGCTGAAAGACACATCCCAAAGGTGCAGCAATGACATGGGTACAATGTAAGGCCCTGCTTAATATGAACACGGAAGCTCATCATGGGCAGACTGCAGTTACACGCGTATGCTCTAGTGTTCCTGACAATCACTTACACCGGAAAACAGGTCACAAAACACTGCGGGATACAGAGGTGCAATCTCAGAAAACAAACAAGCTTTCAGCTTTGGCAAAGGCAGCCACGTGTTTATAATTGCATCGCGCTTTCACTTTAAGTTAAGCTGATGCAATTATAAACACGCGGCTGCCTTTGCCAAAGGGAAATGATAATAAAACAAGCTCTTGGCATTGCTGTGGGGAGGGGGGGAGGAGAAATGCGAGACACGGCCTGGCGGCCTTGAAAAGTGTGAAGCAGGGTGCCGGGGAGCGGATCCCTTTGAAGTAAAGCTTTTGGAGGCAGGCGGCTTGGGGAGCAAATGGTAAGCGTGTGCACGAGCACATGCACTCGTCGAAATCCGCCTGGTGGTTTCAGAGCTTGGTTTGCCCTCAATACTCTCGTCCTATTATCGCTTGCGTGATTAATAGGGCAAGACCTAAAAATGACTTTGAACAGAACTGACAACAAGCTACAGAGGACTACTACAAGAGGACCTTGACTTGAGGAAAGCTGTCACGCACACTGATCTATCCCTAGGATGAAAGACACACTTGATGCCGAAAAACACACTGGTCTGCAATGACATCGAAATATGTACCATAATGATCAAACCACTGTTATCCATGACAATGTACAATCCCAGTGCTCTCTTAACATACTGCAACAACGAGCCACAAATACCGTCTGTGCCCAATAACCCGACTACCACCTTTGTCTGTGTACTACATATGTGCTCTTTCAAAAATGTAATAAAAATTGCATTAAACAAAATATTGTAACAATAAATTTGATTTGATATAGTCGTTTAATAAAAAACTTAGAACCTTGTTATTGTAGGCCCCCGATTCCTCCTGTATTTCACTCATCTAACTAATTCAGTTACTTTTGGGAATCCATAGTCCTCTAAGTATAGTGCCAGGCAGAGGCGGCTCCTCCGCTAAGGCAGAGGAGCGGCACCCCACTGCTCAAAGGGAAAATTAAATGATAATAACATATTTTTGTTATCATTTTGTTTTCTCTATTGCAGTCAGTGGTGGGGCAGGGCAGGGCTGGCCATAGCAGGGTAGGAGTGGTGTGCACTCTATAAGTGTGCATGAACTGTTTTGTTGGCCCTCTTTTTTAAGTCTATTTCATTCAGTCATCTCTGTTCCAGCCATGTTCGATTCCAGTACCTCCAGAATGCCTATGGACTTCAGTTGTGACCAGAGCAGGACCGGACTGGCCATAGCGGGCCCTGGGCAATCCCCAGGTGCGCCGCACGGGTGGGGGCCGGATTTGGACCCCTTGGGGACGTTTTTGTTACAGGGCCGTTTTTAGGTCGAGCAGACCTACCCTCAATGCGTGAGCATTGATGGTGTCTGCTTTAGACCTAATGTTACCCGTATTTGGGAATGTGGACACGAGAGGGTGCATGAGCGCAGATTTGCTCAGATTTGACCTCGTGAGCGCGCACGTCGCCGTGCCCCTCTCGTGCCTTACATTCCCGTGCGCAGCCAGCCCCCACACCCCTGCACACAGGCACACATACACACAGGCAGGCACACACACAGGTACAACACACGCAGGCACATACAAGCGCACCCGCCTCCCCCGGCCGCCGCCGCCCCCGCTACATACACACAAAGGCGCACACACACACTCCCAACCCCGCTCACCGGGCACACGCAGGGCTTCCATCACTGGGGGGGGCGGGCACCGTCAATGTGCCCCGAAGCCCCCCCTCACCGGGTCTGCTATACTCTTCCCAGTCCCACAGCACTCCTCAAGTACAGTGGGCAAAGACTGCAGGCGCCGCCACTGTCACGAGCCGCAGGGAACGCCAACGTGCACGCTCACGACGTCACGCTCCTGCCCTCTCGCGTCTCTTCTGCGCTCCAGGCCGACGTGCGCCAAATACAGGAAAACAACAGAACCACCCGCGTAGCTGGGGGGGCCGTCCGCCCCGGGCGGCGGCCACGTAGCACAAATGACCCATGATGGCGGCCTTTATAATTTATTTGGGGACACTGACTGTCAGTGTCCCCAAATAAATTATAAAGGCCGCCGTCATGGGTCATTAGTGCCCCTACAGTGAGCGATGTACAGTGCACCCCCACACACACTTGCGGCTGTGACTTGCGCAAAAAACGCAAGATGGGCGCAGTCCGCTGCGTCCCCCACGTAATGCTTTTCAGGCGGGAAATAGTGGATTCGCTGGCTGTGTGCGGCTGAGACGACGGCGTTGCCTCTCTGCAGCCAGTGATCGAGTTGCCGAGGCCGGGAGGCCTAGCTGTTTGTTCATTGCGATGATGGGGCCAGCGAGATGGAAGCAGGTGGCAGACCCTGGTGAGGCATCCTGCTCTGCGGTGGGAGATCCGGAGTGGGTGCGGAGGCAGTGCCGCTGCCTAGCTAGTGAGGTGAGTGAGGCTAAGAGGGACATGCCGTAGTGGGGCCCCAGGGATCTGGCGTCAGTGCCTGTGTGCAGCTGCGCGCCTGGAAGATCGTGGCAAATTACTTCAAAAAAGTTTTAATTATAAAATGTGCAAATTACGAGCACCGCAATCAAGCCTACGTAAGAGCCGCACCACCAGCTGGTGGTGCAACGGCTCTTGGTCTGACTCTGCTGTCTGGCTGCCCGCCCGGGCCTGGATTGCCCTGGGAGGGAGGGAGGGGGGGCGAGGGAGGAGGGAGGGGGGCTGCTGTGATGTGAGCACACGGTGCCGCAGCGGAGACGTATCCCCGGGGGGTGAGAAAGTGCAGTGATTTGCCACATGCATTGAAGTGTGGGAAAGTGTGTGTCTGAGGCCTTCTACCCGAGGATGCATATTTTTTTCCTCCCATCTAAGTGTGCATGTGGGCAGACTATCTCGCTACTCTGCAGGGTCTGGAGTCAGCGCATGCTGCGATAGCAGGATGTGTTTTCAGTATCCTGCCAAGTTCCAACAGACTTGGGCCCCCAGGAAATGCTGCCGCCAGCCGAGCTTGACTGTGCCCACTAACCTCAACACCAGGACATTTCAGGGCAGCCCTTGCCATCAGGCTGCCGCTTTGCTGACTCCCCCCCACCAAACAGACTCCCCCCCCACACACAGACTCTCCCCCACACAGACTCCCCTCCCCCACACAGACTCCCCTCCCCCCACACAGACTCCCCTCCCACCACACACACTCCCCTCCCCCACACACACATTCCCCCACACACACACACACTCCCCTCCCCCCACACACACTCCCCTCCCCCACACATACACTGTCCCTCCCCCCCCACACACACACTCCCCTCCCCCCACACACACGCTCCCCCTCCCCCCACACACACTCCCCTCCCCCCACACACACACCCCTCCCCCCCACACACACTCCCCTTCCCCACACACACACTGTCCCTCCCCCCACACACACACTCCCCTCCCCCCACACACACACTCCCCTCCCCCCACACACACTCCCCTCCCCCCACACACACTCCCTTCCCCCCACATACACTCCCCCCCACACACACACTCCCCTCCCCCCACACACACTCCCCTCCCCCCACACTCACTCCCCTCCCCCACTCACTCCCCTCCCCCACTCACACTCCCCCCCCATTCACACTCCCCCACTCACACTCCCCCACTCACACTCCCCCCCACTCACACTCCCCCCACTCACACTCCCCCCACTCACACTCCCCCCACTCACACCCCCCCACTCACACTCCCCCCACTCACACTCCCCCCACTCACACTCCCCCTTCACACACCCCCTCACATATCCCCCTCACACCCACACACACAAATACCACCCCCCACCCACACACTTACACTGCACTCAAGCAAACATACTCTCCAAATACCACTCAGTGCCACATAATTACACTACACATAATTACACTGCACTCAAGGAAACATACACTCCTAATACCACTCAGTGCCACATAATTACACTCCACATAATTACACTGCACTCAAGGAAACATACACTCCTAATACCACTCAGTGCCACATAATTACATGCTAAATAATTACACTGCACTCAATGCAACATGCACTCCTAATACCACTCAGTGCCAGATAATTACACACCACACAATTACACTCTACTGAATACAACATACACTCCACATAATACCACTCAGTGCCACATAATTATATTCTACATAATTACACTGCACTCAATGCAACATACATTCCAAATACCACTCAGTGCCACATAATTACATTCTAAATAATTACACTGCACTCAATGCAACATACACTCCTAATACCACTCAGTGCCAGATAATTACACACCACACAATTACTCTACTAAATACAACATACACTCCACACAATACCACTCAGTGCCACATAATTATATTCTACATAATTACACTGCACTCAATGCAACATACACTCCAAATACCACTCAGTGCCACATAATTACACGCTAAATAATTACACTGCACTCAATGCAACATACACTCCTAATACCACTCAGTGCCACATAATTACACGCCACACAATTACACTCTACTGAATACAACATACACTGCACACAATACCACTCAGTGCCACATAATTATATTCTACATAATTACACTGCACTCAATGCAACATACACTCCAAATACCACTCATTGCCACATAATTACATGCTAAATAATTACACTGCACTCAATGCAACATACACTCCTAATACCACTCAGTGCCAAATAATTACACACCACACAATTACACTCTACTGAATACAACATACACTCCACACAATACCACTCAGTGCCACATAATTATATTCTACATAATTACACTGCACTCAATGCAACATACACTCCAAATACCACTCAGTGCCACATAATTACACGCTAAATAATTACACTGCACTCAATGCAACATACACTTCAAATACCACTCAGTGCCAGATAATTACACGCCACATAATTACGCTCTACGGAATACAACATACACTCCCCATATTACCACTCAGTGCCGCATAATTACACGCCACATACTTACACTCTTCTCAATGCAACGTAAATACACTCCACATAATACAACTCCGAGCCATATAATTGCACACCTCATACTTACACTCTACTCAATGCAACATCAATACACTCTATCTGTCTATCTATCGCCCTCACTATCGCCCTCCCACCCTCCCTCTCTCTATCTATCGCACTCACTCTATCGCACCACCACAGTATCACTCAGCACCACCACAGCATCACTCGTCGCCAGCAAAACATCACTCTGCGCCACCACAGCATCAATCTGCGCAACCATTCAACAACTGGTTCAAATGTTCTCTCAATGTTTCAAGCTTGATTACAAATGTCACAAAAAGATGTTAATATTTCACTTTTGTTCCTGGATTTTTGTCACAATAAAATACAATGAACAGAATCTTCACAAAAGTTATTTACAAAAGTTTAAGCTACTGTCATTATAAATTACAATAACTTTTATTTAAGTATTAATTATTAAATTGTTTGTAAAACTATTGCTATTTGTAATATCAATACATCTAAGTCACCTAAATAAAACACATATTGCGTTACAAATGCTATAGGTGTCACATTTACAAAAGTTAAAACTATTGGCATTGTAAATGACAAAGCTATTAAATTCGCTATTTTCAAAACCAACACATAAATAAAAAATGTGTCATTTATAATACCAATAGCTCAAACTTTCCTAATGCGAGACCTATTGCATTGCAAATGCTTGTTGCAGTATAGCTGCAAAATCGGCCCTGTCCCAAAATCGGCCGAAAACCAGCCCCGGCAAAGAGCTCGGCGGCACCTCCAACCCCCCCAAGTGGGGAGGGGGGGTGCGGCTGAGCACTTTGCCAGGGCCAGTTGTGGTTCCCAGTCTGGCCCTAGACCAGAGACTCTAAATTATGGTCAGGAAGATGCCATTGACGCATCATCATTGACGTCAACTATAGTGATCTCCATCATGATTTCTCTCTTACTGCCAGATTTATACTTTGGTGTGCGGCATTTACTCCATCAGGGTGACAGAGTAAAATACTCTGTCTCCCTGATGGAGTATCAACCTTCTGAATTTAGAGTCATTTAGAGTCATACAGCAAACATCAAATTGTATTTTATTTTTTAAAACAAAATCTGAATCAGGGATTTTGTTTCTGAAAATAAAAAAAGCACTGACCCATCTTGCCATATGAGATTTCTGCATGTCATTGGGGTTATTTACAAGTTTTCTTTGCCGCTTACACCTTACTTATGGAGAGTGAAAACTAGCCATTTGACTGCCCGCTTTAAATCAGGTGGGCTGTCAAAAATTCAAACCTCGGATGGCCCATTAGTCCATCAAGCCATCAGAGGTATATGTTAGTGGCAGAGAGTAGAGTCCTCTGCTGACATACTGAAGGTCCCAATTAGAATGAGGCGAGCGAACCTTCCTCAACTATACTCTGATGTTTTTGCGATGAGTAGCTTTCCGCTATACTCTAAATCAGGCCCTCGGTGTCCTTTGTTTATCATAAAGCGATGGTTGCCTTTGATCTAATCATGTCTCCAAATTATGCCATTGTGTTTAGGATACCCCAGCTGGAAGAACAGAAGCTGTACATCATTTGGGAGACCAGGGTCTTCTCTCTTTCCTCCCAGTTTTGTAGAGACAGTTGTTATTCGAATTGGGCTCAAGTGGTAAAAGACCTTTCTGAGGGTCAGTTTCATTCCTCTATAACCCAGGCCTTGCCCATTCCTATGGATTATTAAGAGGTTTTTGACGTCTTTCAGAGGCCTAATTCTGTGTCACTCCCTTCACAAAGGGATTTGGACTGTGTCATCCCGACAGTACCCAGGGCCATAATTCCCTATTGCTATTGCCTATTGCAGAAGTACTCTCTTTCTCAGCACGAGAAGCAGGTCTGAGGAAGTATTTGGATGAAAACCTACGTGTGGCCTAAGTGTCAGGTCAACATCTGTCCCTGGAGCGCCTCAGTTCTTCATCCCAAAGAGGTTCAAAGAACTAAGATCTTGTATCAATTATTGCGAATAAGGTCACAATTAAGGACTGCTACCCGCTTCTACTCAACAAAGTCATCAAGTTAGACCTACGTAGAGCTTACCATCTGCTCCAGATAAAGATAGACAATGAGTAGAAGATGACTTTTTGGGCACCGCTTGGCCACTATGAAAATTGGGTGATGCCCTTTGGCCTTATCAATGCTCCATCAGATTCCCAAAGATTCATTAATAGCAACTTCTCTGAACCAGTTTCTTGTGGTGTACCTGGACGACATCCTGGTCTTTTCTGCTTCCTTTCCAGTCCCTGTTTGTTCCGTTCTTCTAAGTGTCAGGAAAAAACATCTATCCTGTAAAGCAGTGAAGTGCGAGTTTGAAATAACAGAAGTAAAGTGTTTGCGATTTCTCCTCTCTTAGAATGTATTACCTATGGATCTTTGCCATCTTGGGCTGGGTGACTCCTAAGTCCATCATGGAGACCTAGAGATTCTTAAGACTACCTAACTTTTATAGACGGTTCGTAAAGAACTTTGCTGGCATGAGTAGCAATATATTTGCCACTTTGAATAAGGTTAACTTCATTAAAGGTTTTTCTTAAATCCATTAGCCCAGATAGTTTATTGTGATTACTGATATTACAAATGGTGCTGTATCAGCCATGCTTTTTCAGCTCCATGGGAAGGACATACTGGAGCATACAATTGTCTGTCTCTTCCATGGCAGAATTCATGTGAGCAATGGTATTCAATACCGGAATGCAAGTTTTGGTCCTCAAGCATGCTTGTATGGAGTGTGAGCGTCTGTGAATGGGTGCAGTAGAACCTTTGAGGTTTGCACAGACCATTGAAACATCAGTTTTTTTGTAGAAACAGCAGACAAACTTGCTAGGCCTATTTCTTTTCTCAAAATTATTTCTATATTACTCACTTGCTTTGTATAAGGAACGTTCCTGCCAATGTATTGTCTAGCCTGGACACTTTAGGGGCCATTTTCAGGTAGGAGAATAAAGTGATACTTAGCGGCACTCTGGTGTGTGGTGCTGTGGTTCGTAATGCTACAGTCCTATGTCTGGATCATTGATTGAGGCAAGTATCACGGATAAAGTGGTGAGGGCATTATTCTGCAGATTATAAGGGTTGAGAAAAAAGTGATTTTCACCAATGTATGAACTGAGCACTTCCTTGATGAACAGTAACATTACCTGAAAATATTCATTTTTAATGCATGTTAGGCCGTGCTGCATTTAGTCTGGTTTGCACTCATCCCAAACTGAGCACAGGGTGCTATAAAATGAGCACATTTTGCTTTGAAGGAACGCCATGAAGACTCTGGAGGGGAGCAGCACTCACAGCTTAATTCTGTGCTTGAGTATAAAGTCTATTCCAATCAAATTAAAGGAGAAGACATGCTACTGATTTCTAAACTTGGGAAAAGAAACTATGAAATAATAGTAAATATGTTTAATTTGGGATAACCTACTAAAAAAGAGTAATAAAAAGCCAGATGTCTTGACTTTGGACCCTGTTACAATCTACACCACAGCTGTGAGGTTAATTCTGGAACCACTGTGATCACAGCAACATCTGAAGATACCTCATCTGCCACCCGGCAGGTGGCACCAGCAGGATGCATGAGGCATGAGACTAAGCAGACGTAAGATCTTTGGTACTAGAATCCAAGCCCAAGTTTAGGAATCACTACTCATCTCCTGAATGTCCATGATCCTCTCAGGAGGAGGAAATGCCTTCGAGTTGGTTGCGTACAGTACTACCCCTAGGTAGGTCATTCTCTG
This sequence comes from Lissotriton vulgaris, assembly GCF_964263255.1. NCBI lineage: Eukaryota > Metazoa > Chordata > Amphibia > Caudata > Salamandridae > Lissotriton > Lissotriton vulgaris. The sequence continues at coordinate 1,997,834,101 of NC_141691.1, forward strand.
CATAGGAAAGATTTTTGGATGCTGATGGTAAAACACAAGTCGTGTAGAGAGTTATTGCTCACTGAAAATCATTCCAGACTAACACCGCAAAATCCGCTTTCACTAGCCAGTCGTCCTAATGCAGAAATACTTTAACTCCAGACACTGCATTAAAGCAACTACAAATGTTAGCACTTTCATAAAAACATGTGGAGTGGTACTTATTCCCTATAGGAGAACCATGAACTGACAGTGCTAGGATCTGGCTTTTGCGGCTCGAATTGCTGGAGGTTTACCGGCGCACGTCCAACGTGGACAGAACACCACAATACTGGTGTCTGGAGCCCAAAATACCGAATGGAGTGAGTTTTACCCTTCAGTTAGGTTACCACTAGGATTGGCGGGACTTCACGCTCCAATCCATGAAGTGTGGTAGGTAGGAGTCTCCTTTCCCATCACAACGTGTAAATAGTATTTAAACTAGGTCCTGATGAAATACAATGGATCAGTATTGACCACAATGCATGAAACATGTTGACCACACTATGAGAGATGAGCTAAGCTCCACTGGACTATAGAGCCAGAGAGCGGCCACTCTGTTTGCTTTTAAGAAGGAGGCTTAACCTGACAAGAATATATGATATTACAGTAGGGAAGTTCGATAGGTGTGCTTCCTCCCATGATAGATGAACGGAAGAAAACAAAGATGTAAAATAGGTAGAGTACATTATTAGTTTAACAAAGAATATACATTGATCTGAGGTAGGATAGGTAGTTAGTTATATTCTCCTGTATATGAATGTTTTTAATGACTTTTTAATAGTTCTTTATGTTTTTCATAATCCAGATGTAGTATCGCGTCGACCGCTCGTATCGACATAGAGTTGGCTGTTTCGTATTTACTTCCCGTAATTTGTAGGGTAGGCGTCTCTATGACAGGCTTAGATGATGCTCTGTTTGTCTATGGAAGGAACTTGCTCATGAGAAAGATCTTGGCTTCCCTCTTAAATGTTGTGGAGTTTGGAATTTTTCTAATGTTCGGGGAGAGAGAGTTCCAAATTCTGGGGGCCGCTCCTGAAAAGCTCTATTGTAGATTTTCTTCTTCTTGAATATGGGTGGTCTCAGCATCAGTTCCTTGGCCTTCCTGGCCTCTCTGTTTCCTCCCGATATTACAATTTTCTGTGCTAGGTATCTTGGTGTGTTGTAATGAATCGCTCTGTGGGTAATACATGCCGTTTTTACATCACATTTACACTGTTTTTTAGTGCCCTCACACCCACACACCATAGGGCAGGACCAAAAGACCTCCACTAAAGAGCCCCTATATGGGTGCCCGTCGGGTATTGCAGCACCAACCCGACGAGGAGCAAGTTCATATGATGAAGCATGACACCTAGCTTGATGGGTGTGTGAGGACTCTAGTTCCGACAAAGAGGATTTCCTTCCCCCAACCTCCTTAACACGTACAGCATACTCTTCGTGTAATGTAGTGCTTGGATACCACATAAACCTCAGGTAGCGTCTGTGGGCAGGAAGAATGGAAAGGCACACAAGCAATTTCTCACATGAAGAACCAGTAAGGCTTGGCTTAGAGACAGTATCTTGAAAGTATCCTGCAATTATTTGTCCAAGAGGAAGAAGAGCCCTAGACGTTTTGAAATACAGAGTTAGTACAGAGTGTGGTGATGATTGTTAAAGAGAACAGTGGTCCCATACAAGTTAAATTAGTACAATACCACAATTTTAGCAATATAAATTGGGATTACGAATGTATCAATGGAAAAATAAAGGTTTATTAACAATTAAATTCAACGCAAGGATAATATACGAAAAAAGTGAGTGAGCAAACCGTGACATAGTAATGGGAAATCAGCCGATTTCCTTACCACAGGCAAGTGACTTAAAAAGTGACTTTTGAATTTTAAGTTGTGAAAATATAAGTAAGCAAAAAGTCACAATCAGAGTTACATCTCATACTCCACAATTAGATACAAATTACAGTATAGAGTTGAAGAGGTATGTCTAGGCGACGGTTCGATCCCAATTAGGGTATAGGGCTCTCATCAGAACTAGGCGATAGAACAAGTGCCTGTGAAGTTGCTTGGTTAAGTACAAAAGGAAAAAAGGTTTTTTTTGGCAAATGGTGTGTAGAAAAAGGAAGGAGGAATTAGTTTGTAAAATATAGCAAGGAGGCAAGGATATATATAGTTAAAAGAGTTAATGCAGAGATAACAATGAGGTAACCAGTGTTTGATGTACCAAAATGGATAATAATAAGAGTAAGCCTAGAATAAGACAAGAGGGATCAAATTGTAATAAATTATGCATGGGGCATAGCAATAGTCAGAAAGAGGGGGTGTTCGTGCTAATAGTAGAAGGAAACTGGTTAACTAATACACATGTAGATAGGTACAAAACGGTTGGTAAATTATTTATATGCGCTTACCTGAATAGGCAGTATTACAGTACAGGAATGTGGGGCAGCTAGCCGAGTGTGGGGATGATGACAAAAAGATCCACCCTTTGTCCAAGTGTACATGTGCTGGAATATGACTAATTAACTCTAGAATAGAATGAGGCCAGCCCCAGTTGTAGCTATGTTGTTCGTTAACAGTTACATGGAGTCAATCATGTGAACAAAAAAACATCTCACCATCAAGGCCATGTATTTCAGAGGTGTTTGGACATCACCCAAAAGCCAGAGGAACACATTCATGAATGGTGACATAGTGTCACAACTGTGACCATGTAGTGAACCACAATGTCTGCCAAATTCAGACCTCACTTTCTGATCTGCTTTGAAGCATGCATGCCAAACACAGACAAAATCAGAAAAGGGGTTCTTGTGTTCCAGAAGGCTACAACTGCTAGTCTTGCCAGTTTCCACATAGCATCGACAAGGAGTTCCATCAGAAACGTGGCATCTGAAAACCTGCCAGCTCATGTCATCCAGCTATGTAGAGTTTCTAGGCCTGTTTTACAAAAGTAACTTACATTTTTGAGAGAGCTTACACATTTGAGTAAGTTTATTACTTTTTGGTATTCACAAACTCAGACTGTACGTTTCGTCAAATTAAAACAGTGGTATATCCAGCACTAAACATAGCCAACCACTGTAACACCCTCCCCTAGAACATAATGGCGATATGGTCTTAAAATAAAACCCCACAGGGAATCATTTGAACCTAAATTAAATTAAATTATTTAAAATAGTGGAAAATATAAATTAAAGTTAAAAACAAAAATATAAAAATAGTACATATTCATTAGTAAATTATAAAGCAGTTAATTATACAATTATTTATTAACCTATTCTGAATTTAAAAAAACAAAATAACAATCAATGTTATTAAAAAATAAAATAATTAAATGAATTTTAATTAATTATATACATCACTTTTAACAATTATTAGTGCATATTAAAAAATGATTTTTTTTCTTTAGAGGGGAATTTTTAAAAATGTCATTTTTTACATTTAATTGAATTTAGCATTATTTCCTATAGGGTCTTATGCGGTTTTATTTGAGGTCCCTGCCTGCATTAGTTTCTATGGGAGGGTGTTACAGTACCAGTGTTTAGCAATTTGTAGTGTTGAACTTACTACTTTTTATTTAGTAGTAGTAACTTATACTCATAGTCCGATTCACAAACGTAAAGTTAGATCAAAAGTCTAACTTTACGACTTTCAGTATTCACAAAGCGACTTATAGTAGTATCTTTACGGCTGCAGAGTTTCTACACTTGAGCGGAATCTCTGCACTCAGGGCGGAGTAAGTGTATTTTCATATACCTGCAGACACTTAAGGCCCACATGCATCATTGTTTCATTTTGCACTTCCTAATTTGCGATTTTTAGGGAATCGCAAATTAGGAAATGCAAAATGGGATGCATGTACATTTTCGCAAAATATTTGAGAATCAGTAAAAATCGCAATTTTTACCGATTCTCAAATATTATGCGATTAGCAAAGTGCGAATTGGCAATTCCCATTCATTCCTGTGGGCTAAAATGCCCATAGGAATGAATGGGAATTGCGAATTCGCAATTTGAAATCGCAATTCAGCAATGCATTTCAAGGGTGGAGAGGGGGGTCCAAATGACCCCCCCCTTCACCCATGAAATGTACTTTTGAGTATAAGTTACATACACACATGTCCTAAGGACATGTGTGTCTGTAACTTTACAGTTTAAAAAATGCATGTTTGTGCTTTTTTAAACAATTTCGCAAATTACCACGAGGTTCAACTTCGTGGTAATTTGCACTTGCAATTTCAAATTTCGCAATTTGAAATCAAATGATGCATAGCATTTTAGAAATCGCAAAATTGCGATTTCTGGAATGCTATCGCAATTTTAGAAATCGCAAAAAAGTTGCGATTTCTAAAAAAGCATGATGCATCTCAAAAAGCATTTTTGGAATCGCAAACGGCCGATTTTAAGGAATCGCACCGTTTGCGACTCCAAAAATGCTTGATGCATGTGGGCCTTAATACCATATGCAACCCCTGCACTAAAAACCACATAAAAGCAGCACACATTCTAGGCTCTGGTTTTTCCATTCCTACACTTCACCTGCCTTCTCTGCACCTTGCCTTGCCATCAGCATTCAACATTTGTGGAGGAAGAAGAACTACACTGAGGCAGAGACTAATATGATTATAACATTTGCAGTGAGGGACTACAAAAACAAGCATTTTCAGTGCAATAGGTCTTGCATTTTTTAGAGTTAGACCTGTTGATGTTGTAAATGGTAATGTTTTATACATATCTGTTTTTTTTTAGTTTAATGTCTGTGTTGTGTAGTGGAAACATGTTTAATTTTTTAGTAGTGTATTTGTGTGTGGTGTGGACTGTATTTGTGTAATGTAAATATGTGTTGGTTGTTTATTGGTAACGGATTATGGTATTAAGAGATAGTGGTAGTTAAAGAAAGTATGAGTGGCTAAAGTAAAGTGAGAGTGGGCTTAAGGAATATGTAACTAGATCTATCAAGTTTGTGGAAGAGTGGTGTTGTGTGGAGTGGTGTGCAGTGGTGTGGAGTGCAGCAACATGGAGTGGTGTTGTGTGGAGCAGAGTGGTGCTGCCTAGAGTGTCCGTGCTTGGAGTGGGATTGCGTTGAGTTGCGCTTTGTAGGGAGGTGTTGCATGTAGTTGGGTGCAGTGTGCAGTTGTGTGGAGTGAGGCGGGATGGAGTGGCATTGCATGGAGTGGCGTGTGGAGTGGAGCGGTGCTGTGTAGGGTAGCATTGCGTGGAACAGAGTTGCATTGTGTGGATTGGTACTGCGTAGAGCGGCATTGCTGTAAGTGCCACTGCTTGGAGTGGCATTACATGGAGTGGTGCTGTGTAGAGTGGCATTGTATGGAGTGTCATGTGGTGTGCAGTTGTGTGGAGTGCAGCGGTGCTGCTTTGCATGGAGTGGGGATGCATGGAGTAGCATTGCATAGAGTACACTGGTGATAAATGGTTTGGCATTACATGGAGTAGAGTGGCATTGCGAGGAGTGGGGTTGTGTGGAGTGGAGTGACGTTGCATAGAGAGGTGCTACCTTGAGTGTCACTGCTTGGAGTGGAGCTATATAGAGTAGAGTGGGTTGAGTAGAGTGAAGTGCAATTGGTTGGAGTACAGTTCCGTAGAATGAATTAGGTTTGCGTTGTGTGGACCTGCGTAAAATGGAGTCTTGTTGCGTACAGCAGGGTGGTGTGGCCTTGTCCGGAGTGATATTTACTGAGTGCCGTTGCTTGGAGTGTTGCTGCATAGAGGGGCACTGCGTAGAGTGGCGCTTTGTAGAATGCCATTGCTTGAAGTTGTGCTGCATGGAGTGGCACTGTGTAGAATGGCAATTCCTTGGAGTGGTGTGTGGCGTGCAGTTGTGTGGAGTGCAGCAGAGTGGAGTGGCATTGCATGGAGTGACGTTGCGTGGACTGTCGTTGTGAATCAGCGTTGGGGGAAGCGGCGTGCGTAGAGTGGTGTTGCCCTGCTTGGAGTGGCATTGCATAGAGTGGAGTGGGTTGGGTAGGGTGAAGTCCAGTTGTATGAAGTACAGTTGCATAGAGTGAACTTGCGTTGCATGAAGTTATGAAAAATGGAGTGGTGTTCCATAGAGTAGGGTGGCGTGGCGGTGTATGGATTGGCGTTGCCTTGAGTGTTATTGCTAAGAGTGGTGCTGCGTGGAGTGGGGGTGCGGCATGCAGTTGTGTGGAGTGCAGCGGTGTGGAGTGGTGTTATGTGGAGTGGCACTGCTTGGAGTGGTGTTAAGTGGACTGACGTGGAGTGGAGCGGAGTAGTTTGTGGAGTGGTGGTGCGTAGAGTGGTGTTGCCTTGAGTGGCGCTGTGTAGAGTGGCATTGCCTTGAGTGCCATTGCTTGGAATGGTGAGGCATACAGCAGAGTGGTACTGCACGGAGGGGAGCTGTGTGGCGTTACATGGGTGGCTTTGCATGGAGTAGCGCTGTGTAGAGTGACGTTGTCTTGAGTGGAGCTGTGCACAGTAGCATTGCCTTGAGTGTCATTGCTTGGAGTGGCGGTGCGTAGAACAGAGTGGTACTACATGGAGTGGAGCTCAGTGGCACTTCATGGCATGGCGATGCGTGGAGTAGACTACCGCTGCCTAGAATGACATTGCCTTGAGTGTCACTACTTGGAGAGGCGTTGCATAGGGTGAAGTGTGAGGGCCGTCTGGCTTGATTGGGAAGGGGAAAGAGGCTAGATAGAGGAGAGAGAGTGAGTGAAGAGACATCTATTGCAAACATTGGCTATGACATGCACTGAGGCTTCATATAGTTGAACCCAAGGACAGAGAAACAGGAAAGAAAAGGTTAACCGACTACATGCCTCAGCTACTGCTGAAGTAAAGAGGCAGGCAGGGGGAGTGTTGGTGCTGGAGGTGGTTTCGAAGTGCGAGGTCTGTCTTCCATAAGAAACGCACAGCTGTGTGTGTGCTTGGAGGGTGGGGGAGGGCTCCGAGTGCATGGAAGGAGGGGGAAAGCCACAAACAGGCAGACAGAATGGATTATGAATGCATTTGAGGAGCCGAGCGAAGGGAAAGGAAAAGAGAGTGCGCAGAAACAAACCTAAATGAAAACCAGAGTACTGCCTCAGTAATAGGGACAATCGCCTGGGAGGATCTAAAACCGCAAAAGGCAAGACTAATTTATCATTTCCACCAAACAAAAGGAGGCATTGCAGACGGGCAGTAGCAGAAGCCAATACAATACAAAAGATGGGAGGTTCTTTACCCACACACACCAGATACACCATGCCTCGCAGAGCAGTGCATGTGCGCTGCGCTAGGCTCGACCTAAAAATGCATGGGCTACCTCCATACTTCAGCAGTGCAACACAGAATCTCTGTGGCAGTTGTTGGCAACTGCAGTCAGTGCATTGGGGCAGGATGTCCAGACTGTCACAGACGTCAAAAAGAAGTGGCAGGATGAGAAGAGGTGGGTGAAGGAGTTGTTTACTAGGATAGAGGTGGGCAGAGCTTTCTATGGTGGAGAAACTGGTGGGCTTCCGCTCCAACCATGCATCCCCATCTGCTTCATGGGCTGGATGTGGATGATGGCCTTAGTGTGGTGTGGTAATATATGATGATTTATAGAATTACTAAAATTATAAATGTGTATGATACGCTGCTAATGTGACTAAGGAAGTCACTTCATGTTTGTGCAAATTTTTGTGGTGAGTTAGACTCGCATGTGTCTCATTTTGTCTATTGCACTACAAGTCCCAGAATATTTTGTGATGGAAACTGTGACTTCCAATCTCTCATTCACAAACATTGAATAAATATGTGAAAAGCTTTACATAATCATCATTTGTTGTTATTGTCTGTTGATTTCTCCTTTTTATTGCCACATACAGCCGGAGTAGATTCACCTTCTGGAGCAGATGTTTCTGCACTTGCAGGGAGGCAACGTCATCAGGCACATCAACCCATACCACCAGCACAAACTGGTACGTAAATATGCCCAGAAGAGGGTCCCATTTATTACATTTTGATCAGGCAACCCATAGATATTTTACGTAGAATCCAACAATACTCTCAAACATGTGAACTGAACTAGGATACGTTGTTCATTACATGTGTCAACTGGAATGTAAACTAAATATACTCATAACATATTAGGCCCTGTGCTGTTGTCCAGGAAAAACGCAGACTACAGCGAACGCTCCTCCATGTACGAGTGTGACATATGGTCAGGCTCCACACACTGGGCCCTGGTAAGTACACTTAATTATTACTTTATAAAGGGCTTATAGTCCTAAATATTGGATGATCTGTCAGCTGTGTGTGGTGTGTGTCTAATATCCCTGTTGTCACTTATCTCCATATGCTCAGATATGGCTCATAAGAGTATACTACTTCATAACATGTTGGCTAATCAAAGGATGACTACATTTATGTGAAATTGATACAGTATATCCCAAATTAATTATACTGTCTCATCTAAAGAGGAGAAGCCACAACTAGGTTCAAAGTCTGTACCTATTACATATACATAAAAAATGATTCCCGTCATCCTTTTTATTGAAATATGTACACTATCCATGGGATTTGGGAGATATTCTGGCTGCAGCAGTCAGACCACAACCATTCGCCGTCAGGTAAGTGTGACATATAGTGTCGCAACTATTGATTCCCAAATAGTGCACAGTAACCAAAGCCTTGTGAAAAGATATTATCAGATATTGCACATTAGAGCATCTGAAGTGTGGAGGCTGGACGGCCCCGGCTCTACCGCCACGCCCGGACGTGCGGGGCTCCTGTCGACCGGCACTGCTCCTGGATTGGCCTACCGACGGACGCCCGTCCTGACCGCTGCTGGCCTCTGGGGGCCCCTGGGAGCGGAGGTTCTGGGGGCCGCACCGCTGCGGTACCGGCCCTCGACTTGCTTGACCCCACCGCTGCTGAGGCCTAACTGGAGGCCCTGCCCACCATGGGGAAACCGAGAGGCGCTAAGGGAGGCACCCAACCCGCGTCTGACGCGGAGCCGCCGGACAATGAAGAGCGACTGCACGTGGAGGGGCCAGGGGGCCCGCAAATTCAGGAACAATTGGATAAAATCCTGCTGGCGATCACTGAAACTAGATCAGCCCTCCGAGACGATATTGCACAGGTCGCGACGGGCCTGGGACTGCTCCGAGCGGATCATGGCAAGTTATCCGACAGAGTGAAAGAGGTGGAGGGATCGGTGCGACAACTGGAACCAGCGCAAAAAACTTTGGAAGCCACAATGAAAGACGCTCTAACCCGCATAGACGCACTGGAGAAGCGGGCGGAGGATGCGGAAGGGCGCAACAGGAGAAATAACATCCGAATCGTTGGCCTTCCAGAAAAATGTGAAGGTGGGGACATGGTGTCGTTCCTTGAAAATTGGCTGCGGACGACGGTGGCGCCAGAGGGGTTATCCCCCTTCTATACATTGGAACGTGCGCACAGAGTGCCGGCCAAGCCGCCGCTACTGGTCCGACCGCCCCGTCCGGTGGTTGCGCGGCTGCTCCATTTTCGCGACAGAGACCTCCTGTTGCAAACGGCCAGACAGAACGGTCCTTACCAGGTGGACAACAGCCGAGTGAATATTTTCCCGGACTATACCTACGAGACACAGAGACGTCGTTCCTCCTTCCTGGCCGTCAAGAGGGAACTACGAGCCGAAGGCATCCAGTATTCCCTGCTGTTCCCGGCGCGCCTCCGCATCATCGTGGACGACTCCACCAAATTCTTTGATACTCCAGACGATGTGTGCAGCTGGCTTGAACTATACAGGGCGGGCGCAGACGGATTTGGAACCTCCTCTCAATCCACGAGGGAGGACATTCTGCAGCGGAAACCTAAGAAGTTCAGACATCGCAGGGGCAGGACTGCCCGCCCCTCCACGACGGAGACTGCGGCGGAACGAAGAGACGCGCTGGTCATGGTCTCATCCATGTCTGGTCCCCAGCCCGGCAAGGGAAATGCTCAATCGGAACCTGGAGAGAGTGGAGGACAATCGGACACGGAGGGCTCTGAACTGGACAGTGTGAAGCTCCCGAAGGTCACCCCTGGGACGGCCGAAGATTTGCTTAACGAACAATGAAGCTATCGGGTGAGACAGTGCTGATTGCGGGGTTACGGGTTGAGGGAGGAAATGCGGGGAGGACTGGGCTCCTTAAGGGGAATTGTCTGTGCACTGATTCTAGAAGGGGTCGCAGGCGCTCTCTAGATGGAGCTTGATTCCATCGGGCTCGGCCGCGTTGCGGCTAGCAGTGGGACCCCGCGTCGTCGCTCGGACCCTAACGTTGCCCTTAAGGCATGCCTACGGTGGCTACCGTTAGGATCATAGGAGGGGAGGATATAGAGAACGCAGTTTGGATGGGGACTGTATGGTACTGTTTGGAACCTATTCGGGGGGGGTTGGACAAGGGCTTATGTTTGCAAGTTGTTTTACAGTTGTTAAAGGGGGAACTCGTCATCGGTACCGATTTCAGTGGGTACTTCACCATAGCTGTAAGGGGCTCAGAGGGACAGGAGGATGTGGAATGGGACAATGGCTGACCTATCGAATCTGAAATGTGTTACTTGGAATGTCAGGGGACTGCACACTATGTCCAGACGTCATAAGGTCCATGCTTACTTAGTGCGCAGAGGAGTGCAGATCGCGCTGCTGCAGGAGACGCATCTCACCAAGACTGAGGGTATAGCGCTGCAGCGTAGATGGCGGGGACAGGTATACTGCACCACCTACTCAGCTTACGCAAGAGGCGCACTAATATGGATAAGGGCGGGGGTACCCATGCAGGTAGTTAGCCATACTATAGACCCGGAAGGAAGATATGTCGCATTAGCAGGGAGACTAGGGGGACGGGATCTAAACATTTGCTGTCTTTACGCGCCCAACGTGGACCAAATCGCCTTTCTAAATGGGCTGTCGGGATCCTTGGCCCGATACCTCTCAGGTCCCATCCTACTAGGGGGCGACTTTAACTCAGTGCTGGACATTGGCCTTGATAGGTCTCATCCTCCCCTCCCAGACTCCCCGACACATAGGGTGGCCAAGGGTAGATTACACTGGCAGACTAGTTGGGGACTGACAGACATCTGGCGGGCGCACCACCCACACACTCGAGATTACTCCCACTTTTCGGGCATGCACGAACTACATGTGCGACTAGACGGCCTATTAGGATCGGGAGAGGTGGTTGCTTCGGCTGTGCGGTCTGAATATCTGTCGAGGACTCTCTCCGACCATAACCCTTTACTGATTGATCTCAGGTGGCTCCAGTGTACACCGCAAGTACCTACCTGGAAGCTGCGGCCCGAGCTGCTAGAGGACCCGGTGTTCCGAGGGACCCTAGAGAACGAGATCGCTGGGTACTTTGAGGTTAACGAAGGTACGACTGCAGAGAGGGCCACGGAATGGGACGCCTTTAAGGTGGTGATTAGAGGTTATTGTATCACGCAGAAAGTTGGAGTGCGCCGGGTGCTACTGGAGGACCTGGCCAAAGCTGATCGTGCCCTCCGTGCACTGGAACTTTCACGCCCTGGCCATCCAGAACTTCAACAGCAAACTTTGGCGGCAAAGGAGGCGGTAGCTGTGGAGGTTGAGCGCTTGCGCAGTTATGACCACAAAGCTTACATGACCAGATCGCTGGCGGAGGGTGACAAGTCGAGTGCCCTGTTGGCCTGGCTTGCTAACCCTACGAGACGGACCTCGCCAATTGTGGCAATGAGGACAACAGGCAATGAGGAGGTCTACACCCAACCCGGAATCCTTAATTGCTTCTGGAGGTACTACAAGAGGCTGTACCGCAGTCGGTTGCCGCCAGACACTTCCACGACAGACACCTTCTTGGAGGATCTGCCGATCCCCACGTTAGAGGAAGAACAGGCGAAAGACCTAGGTCGAGAAGTAGAGCTGGGGGAGATCAGGAGCGCGATAAAAAACATGGCACGTAATAAAACACCGGGCCTTGACGGACTACCTGTAGAGTTTTATTCCACATACATAGATATCCTGGCCCCAGGCTCGTGAGGGTTTACAAAGAGGCGAAGACCTTGGGTCGGCTACCGGGCTCGATGCGCGAGGCCCTGGTGGTTCCTTTACTTAAGCCAGATCGGGAGGGAGTGGACCCAGCGTCCTATAGACCGCTCTCAATGCTCACAGTCGATTACAAGATTCTGAGCAGCATATTGGCCACACGATTGCTTGACCACATGAGCTCACTGGTGCATATCGATCAGGCGGGCTTTATCCCGAAACGCAACACCACGATGAACATCCGACGCTTATTTCGACTCCTGGAGGGCGATCACGCAGATGCTCCCGATCCTATGATTCTCTCGATAGACCTGGAGAAAGCCTTTGACAGCCTGGAATGGAGGTATCTTCACAGGGTCCTTGAGAAATTTGGTTTGGGAGAGGGATTCCTGAGATGGACCACGGTGTTGTACGCCTCGGCGGTGGCTCGGGTGAAATCGGGTCCGTTGATATCCCAGCAATACCCAGTGGAGCGAGGCACGAGACAAGGCTGCTCACTGTCCCCGCTGCTCTTCGCCCTAGCGGTGGAGCCGCTGGCTATCTCGATTCGTACGGGGGCCCACTACAGAGGGCTACATTCTCCAACGGGTTACCAACACATCTCCCTGTATGCTGACGACCTACTGCTTTTCCTTGAAAACGCTGGAACGGCTTTGACCGGAGCAGATACGGTACTCACGACTTTTGGTGAGGTATCGGGACTCCGGGTGAATTGGGCTAAAACCTGCCTATTTCCGCTCCGCAGGGGTTGCCCCCAGCCTGATACTCATAGGGAGATTAGATGGGAGCCGGCCTGTTTTAAATACCTGGGGGTGTATGTCTACCACCGCCCTGCTGATATACTAGAGGGTAACATCTCCAGAGCCATCCGGGCGCTCAGGGGTAGCATGTCCTTTTGGTCCACCCTCCCCTTATCGGTGGCAGGGCGCATAGCACTGTTAAAAATGGTGGCGCTGCCCCGCCTACTGTACTACTTTCGAACACTCCCGGTATGGATCCCCCGATCCATCTTCCAAAGCCTGGATTCGATGATAGTGTCGTTTTTGTGGGGCTCGGGCCGCCGCAGAGTGGCGCTTAGGACCTTGATGAGGCCGAGAGCGGAGGGGGGATTAGCAGCGCCTGACTTCGAGAAGTACTTCTTGGCGGCCCAACTACAGTTCTACACCCAGGAGGTGGCGCAGGAGTTCCGAGGTCCGGAGGAATCCCGAGGCAATGGCATACCCAGACATGTCTTATCGTTCATTGCGATGCAACAAAAGCTCGAGCTGAGAGGCCTCACTCAGGAGGAAAGTACCATACGTTCGTGCTGGAACCGAGTGTACCGCAAATTGGGCAGACCGAGACCCTATGCCCCGGAGATTCCTCTGGGAATGCTCACTGCGTTGCCCCACGGCGGAGATTGGTCCCGGCTGGGGGTCTGGGAGGAAATGGGTGTGCAGACCATAGGCGACCTCTACGAAGAGGGAACACTACTGCCCTTCCAGGAGCTTCGAGATCGCTACGACGTCCCTAGGGGTGACTTTTTGCTCCACGCAGCGATCACGAGGGCACTCCAAGCACACTGGAGGACTGGGCGTGAGGAACCACAGACATCGGTAACCTGCCAGTATACTATGATGTCTGCAGGGACAATCAAGGCAGTGTCGTGCTTGTACGCTAGAATGATCGATGAGGGACTAACCCCCCTAACGGCTCTTAAGACCCGATGGGAAGCGGATTTGGGGAAGGAAATTCCAGAGACCACGTGGCCCCAGCTATTGCAATGGGCATGGAAGGGAACGCGAAGCGCCCGGTTTCAACTGGTCCACTTCTATGTATTGCATAGAGCCTATCTGACCCCGGAGAAGCTGCAGAAATATTTCGGCCTGGAGACGGCAGATTGTCCTAGATGCAGGACAGCCACGGCGGACCTTTTCCACATGCTGTGGTCCTGTCCAAGGCTGACCCCATTTTGGTCAATTGTAGGAGATACACTGACAGAGGTGACTGACAGATCATTGCAGATAGATGCGGCGGCAGGGTTACTACACTGGTTCCCACACACCCCTAAAAACAAACTTACTAGCAAGTTCATCGATTTGGGTTTACTTTTGGCCAAACGAGAAATTACCAGAAACTGGAAGGCGCGAGTTGGTCCAACGGGCGCTAAATGGCGCAATGAACTCCTCAAGTGGGCGGGAAGCGAAAGCACATTGAGATTCCAGCAGGCGGGACGGCGACGAGATGAGCGGGCCTTAGAGGCAGCGCAGGCTTGGGAAACGATAGTGCAGGCCCTGCGCGACATTGACACATTCACCGATTCAGACAGCACTGATGGGGGGCAGCCTGATTCCCAACAAGATGCTATTGCTGGAGAGCCCCCGACATAGACAATCACAGCTAACAGCACACGACATGCAACCTCGAGATAGACTACCGATGACGAGGGGGGAGGTGGGTGGGGGATAGGGGGGGAGGAGCGACGGTCACTTCCGTTAAACATTAGAATCCTGTACCATGATGAAGGACACTTTTCTTCCTCTGGGGGGCAAGGCGATAGGAGGGAGGGGGGATATGTTGGGTTGGGGTGTTTGGAAAAGCAGAAGTGATTTATTCTATCACCTATGAAAACCGGTGAGGACAGAGACAAATCAACAACAGCAGAATGGCACACGCCGCCCGACCTCCGGGTTGTGGGCTGAATGGCCGTGTATAGGCGTAATGTTACTGTAACCAACACGAACCCGGATTACATTTCAGGTGCCAATGTTGTACTCATACGTGTTTCCTGCAATAAAAATATATTTAAAAAAAAAAAAAAAAATTAGAGCATCTGAAGTTAGTGTGTGAAATGCTCCCAAACAAATCAGTGATCTCTGTGTTAATTTTGAATGTTCATATATAATTCATGCTGAACATGAATTACGGTTTCAATTTCTTCTGAAGCTGTTGGATCGAGGACCACATCTTCCGCCACCCACGCAAGGAGCCAGGTTCAGCAGCTGACATCATGGGGAGATCTTATTACCTCTCTAAAAGCCAAAACAGGACATGGTGGATTATGCACTGGGCATGCGTTCACATATGGCTGGGTATATGAATAAAGCAAATAAGAAACTAAAGGCCAGCGAGGAGCTTCTCAAGCACTGGTATGCCAGATGTCAGCACTGGTTGAGCACCAACCAAGTCATCTGGTGTGGGTGTTGAAGCTTGTGGCTCCTAGGGCCCTCCAGGACAAGTAGACTGGTCCCTATCCAATCTTAGAAAAAATAAATACTTGTTTCTGTATTTTTGAAGTTTTGAAGTTTGAATCTTTGAAACTGCCAAGTCCAGGGTCCCCGGTTTCTAGTAATGACTCAGTGGTGGTCCTCAGATTGCTGTAATCATTAGGTGGAGGATCCACGTCAAGTCAAAAAGTTAAGAACGGCTGTTGTAGAAGGTTTTTACATTTTTTTCAAGCTCTTTTTAGCTCCATATCACCATTTAGCAGTTATAACAGTTTGGTTGTGAAAGTAGCTTCTACCAAACTAGGGTTTTCACATTTTTCACAGAAGTCATGAGAAAGATCCCTTTAGGCGACACCTGCACTATCTGAAAGGTCTATTAATTACTCAGGACCTTTTATAGGGATTGGGCAGCACAGCAAGTCACGAATGCGACAGAACACAAGTTCTATATAAAAAAACATACAAAGTGTTGTTAGAGCAGCAGCACTTTCCACAACAGATTGAACCCAGGCAGCAAAGGAGCTCAGAGCCGACTGTGTAAGGAATGGGGAAGGAGAGAGTATTCGAAGCCGAGGAGAGAAGCGGGGAAAAGGGAATGACAGAGGGAAACATGGAGGTAATATATGGAGAGGGGGATGAGGCCAGCCAAGTGTGAAGTAGCCAGGAAGGTAAGGGGAATTGGAAGGGAAGGGGAAGAGAAAGGAGAATTCAGAGGAACTGTAGAGTGGGGCTGGGGTAGGAGGATGAACAAATGATAAGTCAAAAATAGAAATTTTGAGAGGAGACAGCAAATAGGAAAAGTAATGGACAATGAGAACAAGCGAGTGAAGAGGAATGAGAAAGAAAAGGAGAGGAAAGGAGAAGACCTAGAAATTAAAACAATGAGTGAGAAGAGGAAAGGTGAAACAAGTGGAAGAGCAGAAGTGGTTTTTGAGTGAGGCAGATAAGAGGAGTGCAGGGTATGTGGAAATGGGAGGCAGGTATTGACTTGAGGAGCAGGGGAGCAGAAGAGGCAATCCTACTCCAATGCATATAGGACATAAGATTTGCTGGGCAGGCAATGCGGAATCCTAACAGAAGCAATGGAGGAACATGTTCATCCAAGTCATGAATAGCGTTCAATTGGCAACAAAGATGCCGCAGAGCAGCCAGTCCGAAGGGGATGACCAGGAACGAGGACATGGAGGATTTCAGAACCAGAATCACAATGGTGATGGTTGTATTCCTGGAAGAGGTGGTTGTTCTCAGCTCCATCTTAGAATTCATAAAAATTAGAGAGGAAGTCAAGAGGGGCGTTGGGGTGTCAGAAGTTGAGATCCAAGAAATGCCTCAAATGAGACTCATCGTTCCCAAGTGCTTCCAGCACAGGTATGAGCTTTGCTTAATTTGAGTTTAGTTTGCCTATGCTCAACCTGCACCTTTAATATGAGCCAAGTATTTATTTTGGTACATTTCATGACTCTAACATAATGCGTCTTCATGCACTCCTTCATTTTTTCCTAACTTTGTTGTGCATTGGCCCACACCGGACCTACACTATGGAACTCACTGCCGTTTGAACTGAGGTCAATCACCAACCATATGATGTTTAGAAAAAACTTAAAAACCTACCTGTTTCCCAGCTATTAATGTCATTTTATCCCTGGACACACTTTTACTCTCACTTCCATCTGCAGTTATAGCGCGGAGATACCCCTTCGGGGGTCTAGTCTGGCGCTTTATAAGCATATAAAATAAAATAAAATAAAACTATATTCTTTTGCAGAACTGCTTGGGAAGGACTGCAGTACTTCTGATTCTGCAACCCCAGCAAGGGGGAGTGGTTATGTAGATTCAAAATAGGAACCCAGGCATCTGCCACACCCCAAGCAGAGAGAAATGTCCTCCTATTGGTTGCTTTGAACCTTCTGGGAGGGGGCACACCTTCACAAGAATGTGTGGGTCTGCAAAGTGAGACCAGAGCACTGGCTAATATGCGACACGGGCCTTTAATTCAGGTCTCATCCTCTTCGGAGGGCTGCATTCCCACGACTATTGAGCCCCAACAAGTTTACTGTGTGTTTGCCTTGTTAATCATCTCTGCCCATCCTGTACCCTTGTATGGCTTTCAGGAGTGGTGTTGGTCCTCTCTTTGCAGTTTTGGGTCTGTGCCTGCTGATACCCTCAACACCTCAACGAATCAGCTTCAAATCAAGTCAGAGGAGCCTGAAGGTAGGTATGCGCACAGATTATTCTGCTGATCAGGATTATTGAGTTAAGATTAGACCACAGATTTTAGTAGTCTTTAAATAAATTAAACTTTAACACGGGCCGAGCTGTAGTGGCTTTATTTGTTCTCGGTTATTTATTGGCTAAGGATTTCTGTACTGTCCTGGTTTGTTTGCAATGGGCTGCCACGTTTGTTTGTGTATTGTAATGCGTTACTACACTGCCACTGGTCCAGTAGATGACAACAGGCTGGCTGGAGGTGACGCTGGCAGTGTGAGAGTGTGGTGCCCGTGGAGGCAGTGGTTGGCACGGGCCTACCCTAAAACAGTGTGGGTGTGGCACGAATGGATTTGTATATTTTTACATATTAAGCACTGATCTGGCACATTACTGACCCTTACATAGCCCTACTGGCCTTTAAGTGGTGTTAGACATGTGACTGGGTCTCCCCTGCGCCTGCACCTTTGGATTTGAGGACCCCCTCTGTTCAGCAGGTAGGGTGGGCTGCCAATGTAGATGTGGAGGCTGTATGCAGATGTGAGTGACAAGAAAAATAAATTATGGAAACAGGCGATAGGTGAAGAGAAAGGTTAAGCTAGGAAAAGCTCAGCGACTAGAAGTAAGACAGGGAAAGTAGGGTGGAATATCAGCTTTGAGTTACATATCCTCTCTTGGTTTCTCTGACTGTACTTAAGCGCTATGCGAAGAAACAGCCCGAACATCAAATAATACATAATTCTGAAAATACTAACTCTCGTTTGAGGACATAAAAAGCGGTAAAACTAAAAAGCACAAAAAAACCCTGGGCATATTACCAACGAGTAGCGATATTTATCGCTAACTAGGCTTTGCAACGATTTTTTTATCGCTAAGCATCGCCGGAAATTATCACTGAGATAACTTGCTATTAGCAACGTTTATCCCAGAAGTGCAAAAAATCCTCAAGCTAACTGCCAAATGAGAGATTATCGCTGGAAAACCAACGATAATCTCTCGAAGCTTGGCGTTAAGCTTGATGATAGGGGCTCACAAACTTAGCCATAGGATATCATGGCTAAGTCAGGAAAATACCAGGTGTAAAAAAAGCAGTGCTAGCCGCGCTTAGCGCTGCTTTTATTATCACTAACAGGGTTAGCGATATCCTTGACAATAGGAGAAATGTTGCTTAACAACATTTCTCCTATTATTCTTCTCTGGAACGCCCCCTTTGCATCTCATTAGAGATGCAAGGGGAAGCGTAGAGAAAAAGGGTGCTAACATGTGAATTTGCGTGTTAGCACCCTGTTGCTGATAGGGAGATAATTTTATCTCCGCTTTCTTGGCTTTTAAAGCCAAAAAGCAGAGATAAATCCCTTGATAATATGCCCCACTGTGTCATTTGAGGGAGAAGCATACTACTGCCACAAAATGATTTGAATCCAGGCAGAAGTTCTGAGGTCCCCCAGACTTGGTCCTGTCGCGTCAATGAGGGAGTGGGGACACCGTGATAAACTGTGGTAGCCAAAGGGCTGTGGTTTGGTGCGAGAGATGAGGAAAGTTATAGGATCCACAGGAGGCAGGGTAGAGTGCAGGAGCAGAGGTCTGCTCTTCTACAGGACAAATACTGGAGTTTCAAAATATTACAGGTATCTCCTGGGGAAAGATCAATTTGTTGTGTTGGTGACACACCTCTGATGCTCAAGGAGAGCACCTCTGTGGTCTTTGGCCTGCTTCTGATTTAGTATTTATTTTCAAAAGCAAGTGCTGTGTGTATAATGCTTTTATACTATCCCCCAAAGTATATGCAGTACTCCAGTCGCACAATCCAGCCGCGTCTCTCAGGGTGGACATTCCGTCTGCTGCTGAGAGGGACCAATCAAGGGCCTCGTCTCATCCGCCACCCAACCGACCTACTCGGTGAGGCTGCCGGCTTCTCTTGCGCCTTGCCAGCCACCTTCTAGGGTGCTGGGCACCAGCACCCAAGACGAGATCAGCACAGGGGCACTCTTCTTGGCCTGGCTGAAGTGGCTGAGGGCTGTGTAGAGGCTTCCTCCAACCCCACCATGTTCCTCGGCGTAGTACATCTCCATGGCCGCTGGGGTGCAGTGCTTATTCTAAGCAAGAGAAGAGGTACAAAAAGTCAGTGTGAAGATCAGGTTTGGGTTGATCGCTAATAAATATGCCATTTACAAAAAAATTGTTTATAAATTTGATTTTAATTAGCAAACAAAGTACATTGAATTGACACAGTGTAGAAGAGATAAAATACAGAACAGATCTAACTAAAATGTAACAAATTAAAATTTATATTGAAACATATAACCTTGCACATATTTATATTTATTTCAGATCTAATTAAAATGTAACAAATTAACATTTATATTGAAACATATAACCTTGCACATATTTATATTTATTTTTATTAAAAAAGGGGAAAGGGTACAAATATTCTAAATTTAAAAGGGAAAAACAGAAAAAAAGCATTTGAAAGTTAGAGCAGAAGATCGTCATTGGCCATGTGCCACTCCATTGTCTTCAAAGGAGTTCTTTACATGTCAATGTTTTAATACAGATAAGAGCAACACAGTCATAACAGCAAATTATGTTATTCCCAATAGCGTTACAGTTTTACAGGCCCCCATAATGACGATAAAAACTTTTTTTCAATATTAGCCAATCCTGTGAAGTCCTTCAGCCACATTTCCTCTTGCGGCTTATGACTTGTTCATGTGTCAGATATGCACTGCCACCTTTTGTTCAGACCATACCAGAACCATGCTTTCTCACGCCAGAAAACGGCCTCGACCCCAAGTGTTATGTGTCCTATCTGAGAAAAACAACAAATGCCCCTTTGGAGCTTTTGTCTCTTCTGATAAATTCAAATTCTCACAAAGTTGGACTCCCGGATCAACCATGGACTAGACCATGGACCATGCAGCACAGAAGAAGAGCAAACGCCTCGCCTTCCAGTCATCACTTAAAACAAAAGAGAGAATGAAACCTCCCTAAAGGGCCCCATTTTGTGCATTCCTTCTGTTCCCTACTTATATAGACTCTGGATAATCTCCTGCTTTTCCCTTGTGATTTTCACTACTACTTCACACCCATGCCCATCCCAAATCGCTTTGGATTACTTTCTTTTTTGTCTTGATTTCTGCATAAAAGAGGAATTGTAATGTTACTTCAATGAGGCCGCCCGTTTTCATATTGAGGACTCTTCTGCTTAAGCTTTCTCAATTCGACCACCTTGAGCCTCATACAGTCATGGCTTACACTTGGTAATTGGGATAATTTTCCATAATACAGTAAACAGCAAATCTTACAACAATTTACCCCCAAAATAATTGTATTGTTCATTTTTTCTTTGCCAATGTTTGTTCAAAATTAAGTGTACACAATTACTGCTTACATTTTAATATAAGCATTTCTAATAATATTTGAGAGGACACACCTATAACTCTTTAAAAAGGGTGCCTTTCTAGGCACATTTAGACATCCTACACATTCATATATTGCATTTTCATTGTCGGAATTCTGTGGGACCAGATATGTAACCCAATAATAGATGATTGAATCTCCGCTCCCAAGCTGAAATCAATACCTAGTGGCCTTCAGCCTCCCACCACAGTCTCATTGTGTGACCTGTTGTCCCTACGCCCCACCACAGTGCCATATCATGATCATCCTCGGCTGTTCTTATAGGGTACATAATCACATAAAGCAAGCCATGCAGGTGCTAAATAAAGACAGACTCATTGCCGCTCTTTGGGGCTGACCCCTGTATTAAGTAGAGGAAAATGTAGAGCAACGCTATTTCACTCCTTTAGGCAGTGGTAAGTAGTTGTTTATCACATTTACTTTAAAGACATGTGCTGCTTTTGGCTGTAAATGTAGCGGCATCTGTTCTCAAATCTAAAGTAAACAAAAGAACATAACACAATAACATAAAAAGAAACCAAAACAAAAGTTTAAAGCACCAAAACAGTCAAAACAGGAATGCAACACACAATCCCAGAAACACAATATCATATTGCAGTAATGCTGCACAAAAATGCCGCAGCACAAAAAACAACAGAAACTATCACCACCACAAAAAAAATGCCACACAACCAATGCACACAAATATTCTTGTCACTCATTGCCACCTCCAGAGTCCTGTTTCCATAATACTGTGATAAAATGTGTTTCGAGCCAGCACTGGCTTAGCTTACCACCTAAGACAACATGAAATAGAGTCAGCCAGAAATGTTTTCTGATGCAGCCCCTTACCTCAAAGTTTGACCCCTTAATCCTAAACCCCTCTAAAGATCCTGTTCAAACCTTATCTCACAACGTCTCCTCTCCAGGCTGATGCTGTGAACTTGTGTCCAAAATCCCAGACCATGATCATAACGCAACCTCTTAGTTATCTTATATATGATGTGTGATCAACATTGAAACCTATAGTGATGATTGTTAGTAAAGCTCCTTGATAATGAAGAATGGGAAGCGACTTCGAAGAGGGGTCTGTGGCGACTACCTTGGTCCAGAGGTTTTCATAGGGTTTGTGGAATGAAGAGGCAATTATGCAAACCTTGCACAGTACATAATAGTATAATCAACTCTATATTGCTACTATGACAAAACCTCAATGCATTATGATATCATGGCAAATCATATAGTCTGGAACCAATTTTCAGATAACTCTTGCTACTGATTCTGAAACACCTCAGAGCTTTATTCCCCACATGATGGCACATATTCTTGCAGGTTTACCTCTTAGAGGTAGTTGAAGTGAAGGATTACTTATGATGTGAGATATATTTGTTCTGTGCAACATTTGCTTCTTACTGGGAATTGTTGGAAAAATTACATAGTTTGCTGGTTAAAGTGAATGGGGTGGAGGCTAGAATAGAGGAGGACAACAGGAGTAAGAAGCCAAATTGATTTAATGGCTAAAGGAAGCAGGTGGGGGTGATTCTGAGATGACATTTATGTGTTAATGGTTTAAATGACAAACCCAAGAAGGGGAGAGTATTAAGTGTGTACAAGAAAGCAAGAAATAAGACATTTCATTATTTTCATTAGAAATACAGGTTGAGTCCTGTTGAGGGCAGTCTCCTGTCAGTCAAACACGGGAACAGACATGTAATAAAATTGGTAAGTCAATCTCTGCCTTTAAAAAAATGAGAATCTGTGGATAAATCAAAGAGGGCGACTCGAAAATGACCTTATGACCCCTCTGGGTGGGGGGTGATTGTTGGGAAGGGGAGGCGGTGGAGGAGAATGACCAAACATAATGTGCATGCTCCTCTGTCCAAGGAATTATTGAAAGAAAATTTTTTTTCTAATACAAGGGCAATTTTAGGAAAAGCAGGGCAGCCTTACTATACTATCTCTTGACGATAACCAAACCTTAGACCTCTAGTACAGATAAACTCAAGGAAAATGTTTCTTCCCTGTGTCAATTTCTTGTATAGTATAACCTAGGGTACAGGTCAGAATAAATGGGCTATTGTAGGAAAACGTTGTGCTGGAAAGAAGTACCAGGCAGGACTCATCCTGGCCACATTTGCTCTCTTTCCTGGCTTTGAAATCCTTCTTAGACAAAGTCAAACATAATCACCTATTAACCAACTTCAGGGACCCGGAAGGTTGGGAGAAGTAAAAGTAATTCAGCAGACTAGGGTTTTCTCTTTGCTTATGGGATAGCTTTTTTCTTGGGATATCCTAGGGTTTCAAGACCAAGACAAATGAGCATGATCACAGAATTTGGGAGACAGTGTGATATGGAAAATATCTGGCAGACGTCAATCCTTTTTATTGTAAAGGTGGAAAGGTCACATAAATTGCATTCTGAAGGAAGAATAAAGATCTTTCAAACACCTAGGGATACAGAATACAAGGCTTCAGGACAAGTTTCTGATGTTCAATTTAAAAGTCTTCAAAGTGTGGAATGATGAGGGAAATTACCACAGTACTATCTAAAGTAAAAACTACCAAAATGTGTATGCCTTACAAAATGTGACTTTTGAATGCTATTTCCATCTCTAAGAAGGAAGATAGAGAGAGATGAGAAAACTACAGTGGGGTCAGACCAACCTTGTATCACACAGATGGTGCTGCACAGTTAGGTCTATGTGGAAGGGTATTGGTTAAAAAAATATCTTGAGGTTCAGTAAGTACTTTGAATTTCCAGTTGCCAATCTGTGGATGTGGGTGCCCTGGCCTAGGTAAGACATTGCGACTCCAAGAAAGAGGCAGAAAGTGGAAGATTATTTTCAAACTCTAACATTTGGTTCACAAAGGTCTGTCTCAGCTAATTTCCCTTACACCTCAATAGCAATAGAAGATCACATGGATGAATGAATAGGTGGTAGTGCAACTGCACAATTTTAAGTTCTGTTTCTAAACTGAACTAATTCAAAGGGTTTGTCAGATGGAATGATGAAGTATGCGGGCATTGTATAGCTAACATATCTGATAGGAAATCTGGATTAACAGAAAGGAATTTTAGAAACATCAGCAGTTTCAAAATACATTCAAAACATACACATTGTTTTTAGTCCCCATTATAGTTTTACTCCCTGGGATAAACATATGAACCTAAAACTATTTCAATATTATTTGGTGCACTGCGTACTCTAATTCAAAATACACTACATACATGAAAAGACATTCGGTCAGATGGAGAAGTGGCGATGGTGGGAAGTTCTTCTGGGGCCCAGAGAAGGGAATTCTAACCAAGACTGTGGTTGGAGCAGTTAAAATATGTCCAAAGAATTAGCAACTGCAGATCTTGATCAACTCAGATACATTGAACCCCTGTTTATATTGGCCTTTGTGCTTTAACAGACATAGGGTCTGATTACAAGTTTGGCAGATGGGAAACTCCATCACAGATGTTTCGGATATCCCGTCTGCCATATTCCAAGTTCCATAGGATATAATGGAATTGTAATTTGCTGAAAGCGATATCTGTCACGTTTGTGACAGAGAAACGCTGTCCACAAAAGTCGTAACCAGGCCCATAGATATTAAATTGAGGAATAGACATATCTGGCATGGAAAGTTTACTGAATAGCATTGATAGAATTGTAAACTTTGAAAAAAAGGTCTACTTGAACATGAATATGAGAAAACCTCTGGCTCAAATATGTCCTGTTTCCACTTTTAGGTTGGAATGAATCAAGCTCCTCTGAGGATTGGAATTTGAAGAGGAGATCCACACTGAGGCTCAGTGGGCCAAAGGGCGAAAGAATCTACAAGCCTGCAGTGTATGTTTGACTTATATATACCTGAATAGAAGAGTTTGAATGAATTTGTGTAGGCCTAGACACCTGGCAGAAAGAGAATGAGTTTTTCAGTGAATGTCCTTAAAAGAAGTACTTTTACTCCTCTCTTTCAAGCAACACGTTGATTTGGCTGGTATGCCTAAATATGTTTTGCTGAAGTGTCTGGAGTGTGGCTACTGCAAGCATTTACAGGTTTTCTATCAGTTTGGTGCTCCTGTAGGTGCACTTAAAAAAACAGCACATTTCAGCAATTTCAGAAAATGGTCTTGTCCAATTAAGCAAAACGAAATATGCTGTTCTGTTGCACATTCTAAGTTGTTGCGAATCTCCCTTCTACTGATTGGTGGCCAAAGGATAGCTCATAAAATTTCATTTTCAATTTTTACTCAAGAATTTCCCCAAGTTATACCATTTCTCTTCAGCCTGCCATAAAAAGAAGACATCAGGAATCACTGCACAGGCAGGCCTAGTCCAGACCCCACGCAAGCAGGCCAGCAGCAGCCAAGGTAAGCGAATGCAGAGCTGCCAACAACTGAAAGTGTAGACATTTTACTATTATGTGAACTGACAACTTGCCATTGCCAAGTTGTCAACTTACAGGAGAATGACATTTCTATACCCTGTGTTCCAATGCGTGGCATTTCATTTCTTATACATCATGCCTGCAGCAGAGTGTTCATAATGGAAAGATGCAATCCATGTGTACTTCCCCATTCTCAGTCATTGAACAGACAGATAGTAGGGCCAGTCATGCCTTGGCTCGCATTACAATGGCTGTGAGGCTGAATTGCTTCAAAGCCACAATAGATTCCGATTGTACGTCTAGTAAACAGCTTATTTCTATTCTCGAAGTCTTTAACATTCAGCTACTGAACTCTGCCCCTACACACCATGCTGGTCATTTATTAGATCCCATCTTGTCAAATCTACAGTTGGACTGCTCTCAGAAAGCACGCCCAATAGAATGGTCCGATCACTTTGCTGTTCCTTTTTCATTAGATACCACCAGGACAGCATCACAGATCGGAAAGGGAATAGATAAACGGACACGCAGTTGGGGGAAAATTAATAAACTTAATAACTTAATAAACAATTATTGAGGACACTTCCTAACACTGACCTTCCTATCTCTACACTAAACTGTGCAGTTGGTCAGTGGTTAAATAATGCTGTTGACTTCACCCTTTCTCTGACATCTAAGAAAACTATGCCTCATCACCCCCCTGCACCATGGTTTTCTGACAAGCTTAAGTGCCTTCGCACTCAATGTAAGACTTTAGAAAGAAAGTGGAGGCATAATTATTCCCCTACTCGTAAAGCAGCATATAGAGAAGCTCTGAAGGGCTATCATAAAAGCTGCAAAACAGCCAGAGCAGACTTTACTAAAAAAATAGTTTCAGATGCACAAAACTGCCCTAAGGTGCTTTTTTCAGTTATAAAAAAACTGACAGGAGCAGACTCTATTCCTACGGCCCCCGCGCTTGACGCGGTTCAATGTCAATCCTTAGCTGACTTTTTCATTAAGAAAGTCGACATGATCTATGATCTTTTCACCTCGTCACCAGTGGTAACACCTTCTGCATCTGGCTCTGTGCAGTCATCTGCTAGTGTTGATGACGTCGCCAAACTCTCTGTATGGCAGCCATTAGACAATGTTTCTTTCTCTTCTTGTCTAAATAGTGTGCGCTCTGGTTCTCCGTGCGATGCACTTCCGGTTAAAATACTGAAACAATTAGATTCCTCCACCCATCAGATCTTTGTTAAATTGTTAAATGCCTCACTTACTGAGGCATATGTCCCCCAGCCATGGAAACACGCTATGGTAGTGCCCTTGTTAAAAAAGACTGGTGCTGATATTTTGAATCCTGCTAATTTTCGTCCCATATCCTTGCTACCCATCTTTTCTAAAGTGTTAGAGAGACACATTAATACCCAGCTTACTGAACTGGTGGAAAGTTCTGGTTTCTTACATTCATCCCAGTCGTGTTTCCGGTCTCGCCACTCGACCGAGACAGCCCTTCTTGGGGTGACAGAGAGTCTCCGACACGGTGTCGATCAGGGTGAAACTATGGCGCTCATCCTGTTGGATTTGAGCGCAGCCTTCGACACCGTGTCACACTCCAACCTTCTCGACTCTCTGCGGTCTCTTGGTGTGACTGGTATGGCCTTAGCCTGGGTAGCCTCTTTTCTTGGTGAGCGAACCTTTCAAGTGTTCTCCCCTAAGGCGGCATCAGCGGTCTGTCCATCAGCGCGGGGTGTCCCCCAAGGGTCAATACTCAGCCCCCTATTGTTCAATCTTTATGTAAAACCCTTGGCTAACATCGTAGAGCAGACGGGGCTGACTCTGTTCTCTTACGCGGATGACACCCAGATCGTCTTCTCCCTGTCAGGCCGAGACGAGAATAACCCCTCTGCACTAAAGTCGGGCCTCACTCTTGTGGCTGACTGGATGCAGAGGAACTGTCTCAAACTGAATGGGGAGAAGACAGAGGTGGTCATTCTGGGAAAAAATAAAAACCTCTGGGGCCCTCAGCATTGGCCAAATGAGATGGGTTCACTTCCTGTACCCACACATGCTGTACGTAACTTGGGCGTCCAAATTGACGACAAGTTAACAATGAAGCAGCAGGCCACTAAGGTCGCAGCAACCTGTTTTACTACTCTTAGGTGGCTACAAAAGATCTTATGGATGCTTCCCATTCCCTCCCGTAGAACGGTTGTCCAGGCATTGATAACATCTCGCCTGGACTATGGCAATATACTATATTTGGGTGCTGATGTAGCCACTGTTAAAGTATTGCAGGTTGTACAAAATGCAGCCGCGCGACTTTTGAAGAATGTTCCTAGAAGAACTTCGGCATTATCTGCCTTGCATGACCTTCATTGGTTGAAGATCTCTAGCCGCATAAAGTTTAAGACATTGTGCTACATGTTTCGAATCAAGCAAGGCATTGCACCTACATACTTACAAAAGCTGGTGCAACCTTACAGGCCCAAACGTACCGTACGATCTTCGGAAATTGGTAATTTCTCTATACCAAGATTTAAGCTGGCAAGGATGGGGGGACGTTCCTTCTCCTATCTTGGTCCCAAATATTGGAATGCCCTGCCTACAGCCCTTAAATTTGAGACCAGTCTTCTTCGCTTTCGTAGAGCACTGAAAACGATGTTCACATAAGTAGTTGGCACCTGTATGCTGGCTATCTGACATCTTCTTCTCCAGTCTGTCCCTAGCGCCGGGAAACCCACTGTGGGTAGCTGTGCGCGGTAAAAGTTTAAATAAATAAATAAATAAATAAATAGAGAGGCAGTAAACTACCCTACCGCATTGCCTCCATCATCTGCCA
Source organism: Lissotriton vulgaris (assembly GCF_964263255.1). Taxonomy (NCBI): domain Eukaryota; kingdom Metazoa; phylum Chordata; class Amphibia; order Caudata; family Salamandridae; genus Lissotriton; species Lissotriton vulgaris. The sequence goes on from NC_141691.1 coordinate 1,997,862,112, forward strand.
TGTCTAATGCCAATTGTCTGTTTGTTATCTGATTTTAATAATTTTTGTACATGAATTGTAAATCAGCTTCATAAGAAAAAAAAAAGAAAAAAAGACAAGAAAGTGTCAAAAAAAGATAAAATATATATACAATTTATGAATAATAAAATGAATAATTGATTTACCAATTGGGTGGTTAGTCTTTGTACTGTTGGGCGATATCACTACACATTCTAACAGTGGTTTCTATATATATTGTTTTGTATTTTTAGTTCTCTCACTTGGCTATAGACCGTTGTCAAAAAAATTATGTTTCCCTATGTATAGCAAGTGCATTATTAGTATATAGGGGTCCCCTTCTTCCTAAACCAGCCAATGTACCTCTTCCACATATCTGAGTAACCGACAGGTCACACTAGCCAGCCTTAAAGGATCCTTGGTGGTCCATGTTGCCCGTGATAAGGGTCCCCTTCCTGCGCACATGATCCTGTTTGTGATGTTTCTACTTCATGCTAATGTCCCTGAAACGCCCATATTCTCCACCCTATCAATCCTACTTTACAAGTTGAATAGTAGTAATGCTTTTTTGCCTTCTGAATGAATGCTCAGCACTATTGCTTGTACATCATTTCACCACCACTTCATGATAGACACAAATCTGCAAGCAGATAAAAATACTATTTTAAATGGGGTCTTCCCCTGTACAAGCTCAATTACTTATTCAATTCGTCTTTTCCTAAAAAATATCAAACGCTAAAGAGAACCCTAATTTAAAAAGACTCGCTCGAGTGCAGTGCTTTTCATTGTTCATGTATAACAGAGGACAAGAGGTTTTATCAGGGAGACCTGTCCGTTCAGTGTTGTGCAGTTCCTAAATTGCAGCTAAATGCAGTTCCAAATGGTTTAGAAATAGGAAGCATTAAGAAATAGGCTCTAATATATTAAATACAGCAGAGTTAGTGGGTATCCTGGTGCACTGAAAGGGTATCGTTTACTATGCAGTAAAAGTTAATGTAGTTGAATATATAATGAACACTGTGTGTTACACTCACCATTTTCCCCAAACTTTTCTTGGGGGAGGACCCAACAACCCCCCTTGCAGTGGTCTGGATCTGACGCTGCGCCCCGTATGGGGACAGGTCTGTCTTTTTTTGGGTTCTCTATAAGAATGTCAGTGGGTATGACTGCTGCTACCTTGATTATTTAAGCACTATACGGTGCAGAATATAATGCAAACAAAGCTTGTGGATGGTGCAAGAATAAATATGGTTTTGTGGTGAAGAACTCGTTCCAGTGTTGTCAAGAGACAGCAACAATTCAGGGGCCCCTGCTAGGGCACAGGCTGAGGCAGGAAATGCACCTATGTTGCCGAAGGCCACCAGAAAAACAATTCACACATCATCCTGCCTCAGCCAGCCTACTCCGACTAGAACGCTGGCTCTGGCAATCGAGCCATTAATAGAATGCTGCAGAGCTTCAGTTTGGACTAACCATGGGCGGAAAATCCGTTTCGCTCGCGGATTTTGCGGATTTTCGGTAAATTCGCAATCCGCGAGATTCGTGAATCTCCTGCAAAATCCGCAAATCCGCGAGCAGCGGATTTTGCTCGCACTGTTCGCACTGTTCGCGTGAGTTCGCGCCCCGCGAATAAGTGCAAAATTGCAGAAATACGATCTTAGCAAAACTGAAAGTAACCAATTCCAATTCCAAAAATTCTTTATTTTGGCCACATGGGCCATAAAAGATGCAGTAAAAATACATACAGATAAGACACAATATATACAATAAGAACCAGCTGGACCTGCAATGTTAAAAGATACAAGGTAATATGAATTAACCAGACATTTTCTTCCTTATTACCCATGCTGCCATTAAGAATTTAGACACCGCAAAGACGATGTGGCCCAGGGTGCTGGTTTTCATAATCCTGTAGGCCTGTAAATAGTTTCTGAAGCCCAGGTTTCCTGTAGTGCTTCCTGAGGGGCCCCTCCAGAGTTCAGTTGCCAGTTGAAACTATTATGTGACCCTGCTCTGAACCTCAGAATAGTTACACATATGCCACAAAGGTCCTGAATTACAGCTAAGGGAGACAAGCAGGAGCCAGGCTGGAAGTTCAAATCCATTAATCAGCCCCTAATGCATTATTGTCAGTTGGGGCAGGGCAGGTGTTGTAACTAATTTTGCAACAATGAAAGCACTTAGCAAGTGCAAAAGATCACTAATCAGGAAGCACTAAGGAAGCAGGTGCCAGCTAAAAAAATATTCTGTGACACATTAATCAGCCCCAAATTAATTCAGGTCACTTTAGGCAGGGAAGGTGTGCTTGCGTTGCCACAATAATGTACACTGACTGGACAACCAGAGGGTGCTGTGATGAAACAGAGGGTGGCATGGGTGGGCCAGAGGGTGGCATGAGTAGTCAGAGAGTGGCAGTGGTGACAGAGAGTGGCAGTGATGAAGAAGAGTGTCCCAAACAGGCTGGACACGTAGAAACAACAAGTTCGCGAAACTTGCGACCCGACAGGTAAGTTCGCAATTTGCGACATTGTAAAAAACCCTCGCGAACTGGCAGAAACCCGCGCAAACACAAAAAAAAAATCCGCAAATTCGCGGATTTTGCGGATTGCGAGTTCGCAAATCCGCAAAATTCGCGAACGCGAGATTCGCAAAATTCGCCCATGCTTAGTTTGGACTCCAGTCCGCTTTCTGTCCCACGTGGGACAAAGGCCCGGTCGACTCGAGCTTCGCAAACAGAATGTGATAGGCCCCAAACATGGATCTCTTCTCACCTATATACATCAATCAATCAATCATAGTACTTGTAGAGCGCGCTACTTACCCGTGAGGGTCTCAAGGCGCTGAGGGGAGGGGGTGCTGCTACTGCTCGAAGAGCCAGGTCTTGAGGAGTCTTCTGAAGGCGAGTAGGTCTTGGGTCTGCCGTATGTGGGTAGGGAGGGTGTTCCAGGTCTTGGTGGCGAGTTAGGAGAAGGATGCGGGGTCGTTCGTTGGATGCGGGGGACAGCGGCGAGGGCGAGGCTGGTGGAACAGAGCTGGTGCGTGGGGGTGTAGAAGCTGAGTCTGCTGTTAAGGTAGGCTGGTCCGGCGTTGTGGAGTGCATTGTGTGCGTGGGTGAGGAGCTTGAAGGTGATCCTCTTGTTGACGGGGAGCCAGTGTAGGTCTCTCAGGTGGGGGGTGATGTGGCTGCGGCGGGGGACATTGATGATTAGTCGGGCGGAGGCGTTTTGGATGCGTTGTAGTCATTGTAGGTGTTTGGCTGGGATTCCTGCGTAGAGTGCATTGCCGTAGTCCAGTCTACTGCTGACGAGGGCCTGTGTCACCGTTCTTCTTGTTTCAGTTGGGATCCACTTGTAGATCCTGCGGAGCATGCGGAGGGTGTTGTAGCTGGAGGAGGAGACGGCGTTGAGGATGAATCCTAGGCTGCGTGCATGGTCGGTGGGTGTTAGTGCTGTTCCCAGTGTGGTTGGCCACCAGGAGTCGTCCCAGGCTGAGGGGCTGTGTCCGAGGATTAGTACCTCCATCTTGTCCGAGTTCAGCTTCAGACGGTTGCTCCTCATCCAGTCGGCGACAGCCTTCATTCCCTCGTGGAGGTTGGTTTTGGCGGTGTGTGGGCCCTTGGTGAGGGACGGCATAGGAGATGATGTCGAGGTCGTGCTGGCGGACACTCTGGATTCTGCCGGAGAGGAAGGACGTGGTCCAGTCAAGGGCCATCTCTTGGATTCCGGCTTCTAGGAGGCGTGTCTTTAGAGTGCGATGGCAGACCGTGTCAAAGGCGGCCGACAGGTCCAGGAGGATGAGGGCTGATGTTTCGCCATTGTCTAGATGGCGCCTGATGTCGTCTGTGGCGGCGATGAGGGCTGTCTCGGTGCTGTGGTTTTTTGTCTGTATCCGGACTGGGATGCGTCCAAGATGTTGTTGTCTTCCAGATGGCGGACCAATTGCCTGTTGATGATTGTCTCGATGACCTTTGCCTGGAACGGGAGCAGGGAGATGGGCCGGAAGTTCTTGAGGTCCTTGGGGTCTGCCTTCGGGCTTCTTGTTGAGGGCGTTGATTTCGGCGTGCTTCCAGCTTTGCGGGAATTTCGCTGTTTCAAAGGAGATGTTGATGACCTTCCGTAGTTGGGGTGCGATGGCTGCGTCTGCTTTGTTGAATACGTGTTGTGGGCACGGGTCTGACGGAGATCCTGAGTGGATGGAGTTCATGACCTTGCGTGTCTCGTCGTCGTTGATGTTGGACCAGGAGGTCAGGCGGATGGCACTGGTGGTGTTCGCAGGAGAGGTGGAGTCTGGCGTAGTCGGGCGGTTGTGGTGTTGAAGCTGTCGTGGATGTCAGCGATCTTGCGATGGAAGAAGATGGCTAGAGAGTCGCACAGTTCTTGTGAGGGCGGGATGTCATTGGCGCTGGGGTTGGAGAGTTCCTTTGCGATGCTGAAGAGCTCTTTGCTGTTGTGTGCGTTGTTATCCAAGCGGTCTTTGAAGGAGGATCTCTTGGCTAATCTAATGAGGTGGTGATGTCTGCGGGTGGCGTCCTTGTGGGCTGCGTGGTTGTTCGGTGTGCGTTCGTGGAGCAATATTTTCTCCAGTTTCTGGCATGCGCGTTTGGAGGTCTGGAGCTCGTTGGTGAACCAGGTGGCTCTCTTGCTGGGCTAGCTGTTGCAGGGTTTCTTGAGCGGGGCGAGGGTGTTGGCGCAGTCGTCGATCCACTGTCTGAGGTTGCGGGCTGTGGTGTCTGGGTTGGTGGGGTCGGTGGGTGGGTTCTGGTCGAGGGTGGTGATCTACGGTCTTCAGTGACTTTGCTCCAGCAGCGGCGAGGCAGCTGTTGGGTGCGGTGGTGCAAGGTTGGTTTCTTGAAGGTGAAATGAATGCAGCGGTGGTCGGTCCAGTGGAGTTCGGTCGTGTGGTCGAAGGCGACGTGGGTGCCTGTGGAGAAAACGGGGTCCAACATGGGGCCGGCGGCGTGGGTGGGTGCAGTGACGAGTTGTTTGAGGCTGAGGTTGGTGATCATGGTGGCGGAGTTGGCGTCGTTGTTGTTCTCGAGGTGGAAGTCCAGGTCCCCAAGGAGGATGTAGTCAATTGAGGCGAGTGCGTGGGTGCTGGCGAGGTCGGCGATGGAGTCGCTAAACTGAGCCCGATGTCTGGGGGATCTGTAGATGAGTGTTCCTCTGAGGGTGGTGTTGGGGTCGGTGGGGATCCGAAAGTGCAGGTGTTCAGCGGTGTCGAGGGTGTCATCTGCGTGGGTGGCGACCTGGAGGGTGGACTTGTGGACGATGGCTATTTCTCCTCCGGTTCCGTTGGCGCGATCCCTTCGGGTGATCTTGTAGCCGTCCAGGATGGCTATGGCGATGTTGGGCGCCGAGGAGTCATTCCACCAGGTCTCGGTCAGGAAGGCCACGTCTGGGGCGGAGGTGTCAAGCAGATCCCAGAGCTCGACGGAGTGTTTGCATGCGGAGCGGGTGTTCAGGAGAATGCAGTGGAGGTGGTTGGGTCCTGTCCTTGGAGGTTTGGTGGTTCTGTCGCAGGTGGAGCTGCAGGAGCGGCAGGAGAAAGGTTTGTGGGTCCGTTTTGGGGTGGCCTGGAAGCAGGTGTGGGTTCGACTGGCGTTGAGTGCGTGGAGGCTGCTGCGTCGTTGTGGAGTCTTCTGTCGTGGCGTTTGCGAGGTCCAGCGGTTCTGGCGCTGGGGGCGGTCCAGGTGCGGATGGGCGCAGACGGGCTTGCCTTAGGCGCAGCTGCCGCCATTTGAAGGGGAGCTGGGAGGGAGGAGCAGCTGGGAGGCGGGAGGCAGGGGATGGCCAATGGGCGCGGGTGGGCGGGCCGCAGGGGCAGCAGCGGCGGGAGGTGAGCAGTGGGCACGGGGGCGAGGGAAAAATCAGGGGCAGAGAGGGGGACAGAAGGCAAGAAAACTAGCACAATTAGGGGAGCAGAAGGCAAGAAAACGAGCACAATCAGGGAACAGAGGCAAGAAAAAACGAGCTCATTCAGGGAACAGAGGCAAGAAAAAAACGAGCACAATCAGGGAAAAGAGGCAAGAAAAACGAGCACAATCAGGGAACAGAGGCAAGAAAAAACGAGTACAATCAGAGGGCAGAGGCAAGAAAAACGAGCACAATCAAGGGGGCAGAGGCAAGAAAAACGAGCACAATCAGGGGGCAGAAGGCAAGAAAAAACAAGCAAAATCAAGGGGGGCGGAGGCAAGAAAAACGAGCACAATCAGGGGGTCAGAGGCAAGAAAAACGAGCACAATCAGGGGGCAGAAGGCAAGAAAAAGGGCACAAATCAGGGGCAGCGAGGGGGAGCAGAAGGCAAGAAATGAGCACAATCAGGGAACAGGAGGCAAGAAAACGGGCACAGATAGGAATGTAGGCACATGGGGGGAGACAGGCAACGGCGGTCACAGACACCAGAAGACAGTATGGGCAGTACAGGGAAGACAGACAGACAGCGACAGTGATACAAACCTAAGGCCTACCACTGGCCACCAGGGATGAGGTGCAGGTGGTAGCCTGGGGGTGGAGGAGGGCCTCAACTTCTACAGGAGCGGCAGCTGGGACAGGGTCAGGACACACAGGTGGAGCTGTGTGGTGGGGGAGCGACCTACCAGCAAGGTCATTAAATAGAGAGTCAACAGTCTGACTCAGCTAAGGAGAGTGAGTCTGAGGCAGGCGCGCAACACCCATTGGACTCAAAGGCCCCCCCCCGTTGTGTGTGGCAGCCCGGGATGAGACAGCTTCCCGGCGCACACACAGCCACACCAGAGCACTTCACAGGTCTTTAAAAGACCATTTGCATGTTAATGAGGCTTTGTTGTTGTTTCACCCCTTCTAAGAGCCCCTGCAGCTCCACTCTGCCTTTTGCTTAAAGTTTCAGCCCCCCCCCCAAATTTTTTCTTAGCACCCCCCCCCCCCGAAATTTGGCCCTAGTTGCGCCTCTGGTTTGAGGCACACATAGGTCACAGCCAGGCCTGGCTGTATTGTTTCAAAAGAACTAGACTAGTTCAAACTTTACTTTTAACTTTTTTAACTAAGACAAAAAAAAAAATTAATGAGCTGAGCCTTGCCCGGCTATCACACCAGCCGCACGGCGCAGCAAGCCTGTGACAGAGATAAGGTCGGCTCTGCTGAAGTCTGGTCAGAGCTGCAAGAAAGTAAAGTTCAGCTGTTGGACACCGGCAATGGGCACCACAATGGGAAGGGGCTCACCAACCCAACAAGCATTTGCAATGCAACAGGTCTCGCATTTGCAAGAGTTTTAGCTATTGGCATTATAAATGACAAAGCCTTTCATTTATGTTTTCAAAACCAACACATAAATAGAAGGCATTGTCGTTTACAATGCCAATAGCTCAAACTCTCGCAAATGTGAGACCTATTGCATTGCATATGCTTGTTTATATTGCTACTCATAGCTCATTCACACTCAGTTCTTCCATCTGCATGGTACACGTTCTTTGCATCATGCACAATAACTCTCCATTCTACTTTATGATGAGTCTAAACTGCCACTACACAAAATTCTGAACTCTCACTAGTAGGAACATTAATCACCAAAGTTATCTTGACATTTTTATGGTTGCCTGAAAACTGCATGATGCACAAGGAAGTTCATGTGCTTTTAAACCAAACATTCTTTTTAAACACATCGCTCCTAACTAAAGTCAATGCCAGGTGCGGCTGCACCAGTCTCTCCGACCTAAAGCCAGTTCTGCTGCCAGCAATGAGGCAGGACAAGCATTTCCAGAAAAGAGTGATAGCTAATCACATACCCATTACATGAGTAAAAAGATCTATGTGAGTGTGATACTTGCCACAAACTTCATCAAGCACAAAAGGTTTTCAGATTTCTTGTAGGGAGAGTGGACTTCTCCCCTGAGAATTATTTTAAACTGTTGGGGTCAAATTTGCTAAAACGTCGCAGACCTTTATGCGCAATCATGAAATGTTCCAGTACTTTCAAGGTGCACCAGGGAATCCTGGGCTTTACTAAAGTAGATCTCATGTTTTTTCAAATGTCTTAAGTCAGAAATACCTTCCACTGTACCAAGGTCATCATTTTGACATGGGTGAGCCCCTTATGCCAAGGAGCACATTCAATATGACTGTGCCAGAAATTTGCCACAGATACTTTAGCCACAGCCATGGGTACTTCTATAAATTCCCTCCGGTATACAAGGTCTAGAATTTTGCCATTGACACCCACTATAAAATGAGGACAGGAAATCTCATGACAAGAGTTACCCCAAACATCAGTTCCAACATTTTGCTATGAATCCACCCAATATATTAATAATTATGTGCATCATGTCAGGGCCTTCGGCCAAGTGTGGTGGAGAGTGTTGTGTGTCCCTGCCGCTGGGTATTTCTGAGCTAGCAACTTTTTCAGTTAGACAGTTTAGCTGCACACAGCCAATGATGGTGTCTTAATAGAAGCATGTCAGGGCCTGCAGTTTGCTATAGGTAACACCTCCCATCCATATTCTATTAGTGCTCTTGTCCATAAGGCAAGAATAAACTCCAGTATGCCAGACCAGCAGCATACTTGCATACACAGCACACATACACTGACACACACACATTCTCACTATAACTCTTGCACTCTTTCATACATTTGTACTCTGTCACATTCACACACCGACACAGTGCCACTCACACATCCATTGGTCAATCTTCTTTTATGGTGTAAGAAAAGGATGCCCTGCTGCTTCTGCTATACCTGCCTTGCCTTTAAGTGTAGCTTAATAAAACCATATTCTCTATTTAAAAATAATAATATATTGCCTTGTCAATGTTTGTTACAAGTATGATGTGAATGAAAAGTACACTTCCTTAAAATAGCTGTACAGGGCTTATATCTATTTTTACGTGTGGATCAAGCACTTACAGTAATGGAAATGAACCAATCTACGTTCTAACGTGTAATATCACAGCATCCAACTGATCTTCTGAAATGCTTGACTTCTTCAGCAACCACGGATTTCAAGTAACACTTTGCATTTTGTGTTTTTTGAGACCCAACTTACAATGTAAAAAAAACTACAAGTCGTAGAATGAAGCATTGTGGTGAATGGAAAGCAAGGAATGCTGAAGGTGTCACACGATCTTCAATCCTTCACCATATGCCTTCACGCGCCATCCCACATTCTCTGCCCACTCTCCCCTCTTGCACCAGCCCCGTTGTTGCAGATGGAATTAAGTAGGCAACTGGTACTATGGAAAGAGCAGGTATTCTGTTGGTGCTTTTGTAGAAATATGTGTATTAGTCATGATAGTTGTGTAATTTGTATATGTGCAGAGTAGAATGTGGGCTCATGCAAGTGCTGGGGAATAGTATTAGTGAGTGCAATGTGAGGGGTGCAAGTGTAGGGTGAAAATGTGCTGATGTGAGTGGCGGGTGAGGTGCATGAATGCAATGTGAGAGGAGGGCACATGTGCTTGTCGGGTGTGAGGAGTGCATGCAGAGTGAGAGGAGTGAGTGCAGGATGTGTGAGGGTGTAAATGCAGGGTTAGTGGTGGAAATTAAGGGTGATCTGTGAGAGTAACTGGTGAGTGCATGGTGAAAGGAGTCAGTGCAGAGTGAATGGTGTGCCCCTTTGAGCTCTGGCAGAATATTGTCCCTGTGTGCAGGATAAACAGTGTGCCCCTATAAATGCAGGTTGAGAGGTCTTCCCTGATATGGAGGGACCTTTCTCTTGTAGATATTGCCAATTCCAAAGTTTGGAGTTGAGGCAGACGTCTGTGGATCAACTTCCATCTGATCAAGCAATGAGCAATTATAATTTGGATAGTCTACCTCCCTCCCTAGGCTCCTTGACTAACAAACCCAGTCAAGGTTGTAATTGCTTTCTGAGCAATATCAGATTATTGCCCAAGCACACCACTGAAATCTGGGATATACTTTCCTCTGGAAATCCTGATTTGGGGTTGGGTTCTTATTGAAATCTGGCACTCCCTGATGGCTACCGTATTTAAAGGCTGGATAGAGAGAATAAGGTTGGTGGAGGCATAGCCATCATCCATAAAGAGATGTTTTTAGAATTGATTTTCTGCTCCATTATTGCTAAAAAGATCCCCTTGTATACCGGCCCCGGACCCCCTCAAGATTTTTCACTCCACTTGATGGAACTAATTGCCCTCCAAATTATCTCCACTAAATATTTCCTCCTATTAGGGAACTTCAATATACACAGTGAGATTACGTCCAATTTGGAGGCCTATACATTCCTCGCTGACTTGGCAACTTTAAGATTAGAAGGATCAATGAGGGTCCGACTCATCTAGTGAGACATACATTAGATCTTATCCTGACCAACTCCCCAAACATTCTCTGTGAAGCTAAAATCCTTAGATCTTTTACAATCCCAAAGGTCTGAAACAATGAAGTTTCTCCTTCCCAAGAACTCTGTGATAAGATTGCTAACCATTTTGAACAGAAAATCAATCTCATCTATAATAAAATCACCAAAGACTGGAGACCCTTGAACAGCACTTTAGACCTCTGTCCTTTATCTTTGACCAACGGGCACTTTTTGGAAAGTTTTACACCTCTCACAGTAGATTTAGTGGAGACATTGATGAAAACAGCTAGATCCGGCTCACCTAGGGATGTTATTTCAGCTAAAATCTCGTCTCTTCACATTATAAACAGTTGGCTCCAACTATTTGTTCAACTCTCAATCTCTCTATGAGTGCGGTGTCAACTACAATTAGAATGGAAGGCGGCAAAATGATTCCCATCCGAAAGAAACCTAATGCCCTTGTGGAGGATCAATCTAATTACCACCTGATTGGCCCTGATTTCCCCCTTGACCGTCACCTACCCAGCCGGACATTTGGCACTATTCTTCCTCTTCTCCCTGCTATGGCTCCTTCCCCCTTCCCTCCTACGAATTCTCGCAACATTGTTTTTGTTTACTTTAGCTTACTATGCTCTTGTAACTGATGTAACTTGTAACGCAGCGATCCTCTTGTAAAGCGCTCTGATACCTCCGGGTCTAGCCAGCACTATATAAAACTCTTCAAATAAATTAAATTAATATAAAATCGCGGCAAGCGAGTCTTCTCTAAATAGACTTTAGGTAGTTCTGTTACCTCTTCTGAGTAAGTTATTAGAAAAACATATTAATGAACAAGTTTCTGAATATTTTGAAGCTACTGGTTACCTCGACTCCTCACCTTCTGGGTTTAGGCCAATTTACAACACATAGTCAGCACTGATTGCCATCACTGATAATATAAGACTCTCCCTTGACAATGGCAAGGCAGTACTATTGGTGCTGCTGGATTTGTCAGCGGCTTTTGACATGGTATCCCATTCCATTCTACTCAGAAGACTCATAGAAATCAGGATTCGTGGACAAGCCTTTCAATGGATCTCGTGTTTTTTTACTTGCCGGACACAGACCATTAATATCGCTTTTTCCGCTCGCAGACTATGGAACTTACCAAAGGAGTGCCTCAGTGACTTTGCCTCAGCCCTACTTTGTTCTATATTTATGTGGCTCTGCTGGCAGGGCTACTTAGAAAGCTTGGTTTTACTCCTATTTCATATGCTGATGATACCCAGCTCCTACTGCCAATTGACAAATCTCTAATAACATTCAGACCACCTTTTCAGAAGGCATGACTGCAGTTGCTGCCCTGATGAGGAAGAACTTCCTACAGCTAAATGCTGGGAAAACTGAGATCATGCTTTTCGGAGATGTGCCTCTGATCTGGTCTCCAGAGTGGTGGCCACCCGAATTAGGCGCTGTCCTGGTCCCCAAGACTGTGGTCAAGAACTTAGGCATAGGTCTGGACCAGAAACTCATGATGAAAGAGCAAGTTACGACTACCGTGGGTTCCTGTTTCCATATGCTAATCCTCTTATGCAAGTTATTTCTTTTTCTCCCCTCACCACACTCATTCAAGCACTAATGATTAGCCGCCTGGACTACTGCAATGCCCTCCTGATCGCATCTGGAGGTTTCCTGAACTGTGGAGATTGCTGGTGGGGTGCTGAGGGAGACGCAGTGAAGCGCTGACACCGAGCAGCTGTTCACCCGTGATCTTAAGAGGCAGATTTTGGCGCTTGCAGAGTTGCAGGTGGGGCAAAATCACTGACTGGGGAGAGGTGGTTCCATGGATTAGTAGCTGTACATACCAACTGGTGCTGTAGGGACTATAGTGATAATTTGGCCTCGTCTTCCAGAGAAAGAGGAAGTCCTGCCTCTTTTACCTCACATGTCTCTGCATCTAAATGGCGTCCAGGGGGTCAGAGCTGTCTGCTGCCTCCCATGAGCAGGGCTTCATCATGGACGAGACCAACTACTGTATCAATGCCTACACAGGGATCTACAGAGGCCTGGACATGACGTGCCGGACCGTAAAATGGTGGCCTCCTCTGCCTTCATTTCCTCAGCAGCCTAAATGGCAACCCCCAGCTCCTTCTCCGATTTGTTTTATACTCCCCTCCCTTCTTTTACCTCTTTCCTCTAGTGGGGACATGTTCTTCCACTACTTGACTATGCAACTGCAGCCTATCTAACTATTCAAAACAGTTTTTCCTGAACGCTGAGATCTGAGCAACATGGCTGATGCCCGGTGGAGCTGCTAGACAGCTAGAGGAGATTGGCCCTGGTTTCCCCCTTGACCGTCACCTAGCCAGCCGGACATTTGGCACTGTTCTTCCTCTTCTCCCTGCTATGGCTCCTTCCCCCCTCCCTCCTATGAATTCTCACAACATTGTTTTTATTTATTGTAGCTTACTATGCTCTTGTAACTGATGTAACTTGTAACGCAACAATCCTCTTGTAAAACGCTCTGATACCTCCGGGTCTAGCCAGCGCGGTGCACAGTCTAAATATCGAGTTTGAAATATCGACCTACAAAAATATTGTGTTGGAAATATCGAAGGTACATAATATCGAGGTCAAGAATATCGTTGGACAGAATATCGACTCTAAGGTAAGTAATATCGATTTTTTTTATATCGATGTAAGTAATATCAAAGTTATTATTATCGATATTTGTATTATTGTTATGTATTTTATTATGAATGTGTAATATTTTTTTTGTTAAGTATTTTACTTGTTTTAAATTATATGTGTATTATTTTTATATATTAATAAAATGTTATTTTTAAGTCAATTTTATGTTTTAGTACCGGAGCGGGTTGTCGGTTTATAAGGGAATAGGGTGGGAAATAATTTAAATATACTAAATTAATTATTAATTTTTAGGAATTATAAATTAATATTAATTAATGTTTGTGTTTATTTCTGTAGCGGGTTGTGGGTTTATAGGGGAATTGGGTGGGAAGTAATTTAATTATAATTAATTAACGATTTATTTTTATTTATTGGAATGGGTAAATATTTTATTTTTAATTAATTATTATTTGGCAATTCATTATTTTAATTAATAATTACATTTTTTAATTGGTAATTAATGTTTTAATTGGTAAATAATTGCTTTAATTGGTAATTAATTTTTTTGATTGGTAATTAATTTTTTTAATTGGTAATTAATGTTTTAAATCGGCAAATAATTGTTTTAATTGGTAATTAATTTGTATTTATTGGAAATTATTTTTAATTAATTGGTAATCAATGTTTCATAAAAGGTATTATTTGGTATGAAAAATAATTTTATTATTTAATATTTTTTAATTGTGAATTATTTTCAAATAATTAAAAACAATTGTAATGAAAAATATTGTGTCAGTGATCCAGCCAGCACTATATAAAACTCTTCAAATAAATAAAATTAACATAAAATTGCGGCAAGTGAGTCTTCTCTAAATGGACTTTAGGTAGTGCAAAATACCGCAGCTCGTCTTGTCATGAACTCACCAGCCAGAACAGCCTCTATCCCTCTATTAGAACACCTACATTTGCTACCAATACACAAGTGGGTCATATTTAAGATATGTTGCATTGTGCACAAATCACTGAATGGTAAAGGCCCTGCTTATCTAGCAGATAAACTCATCCAATATCAGCCATACAGACCCCTCCGTTCAGGAGCAAATTCCCTGCTCCGCATCCCTCACTTCAAGAAATACTGTATGGGTGGGAAGGCTTTCTTCTACTCAGCCCCCTATTACTGGAATTAGGTACCAATCCATCTCTGGAAATGTACAGATTATCTTTTATTTAGAAAGCTTCTTCAGACCGAGACTTTCTAACGTGCCCACATTTTGTCTGCTCTTACTGCTGCACCTCCCTAGCGCGGAGATTCCCCATGGGGTGATTCAGGCACTTTACAAGTAAATAAATGAAAAATAAAGAGATTTGTCCGTGTGACTGCAGGGTGAGAGGAGGAAGTGCAGGGTGAGTAGTGGTGAGTAGTGTGACTCCAGCGAGAGTGCTGTTTGTTTGTGTGGTATGAGTGCAGGGTGAGTGCTGTGCCCATGTGACTGAATGGTGAGCTGTGTGAGTGACAGGAGTGCCTATGTGAGTGCACAGTTAGTGATGTGACAGTGTGAGAGTAGGGTGAGAGGAGTGACTGCAGGGTGAGTGATGTGACATATGGATTTGGGTGCAGGTGAAATGTTGAGTGGAAGGAATTAATTAATGGTAAGTGATGTGCTTGTTTAAGTGAGATAACAGTGAGCAGTGGGAGTGGCAGGTGAGTGAAGTGTTACATGAGTGCAGGGGGAGTAGTGTGCTTGCGTAAGTATAAGGTGAAAGGCATAGGTGCATGGTGACTGGTGTGATCACTATTAGTGCAGGCTGAGCGGTGTGCTCATGTGACGGCAGGGTAAGTGGAGGGAGAACAGCGTGAGTTCATGCCAAGGGTTGTAAGTGAAGTATGGTCGCTTTGAGTGCAGGGTGAGTGGTGTGTTTGTGTGGGGACAGGGTAAGAGGAGGATGAATGGTGTGAGTGTAGGGTAACAGTGTGAGTGTAGTGTGATCGCTGTTTGTGTAGGGAGAGCAATGGAAGTGACAAGTGAGTGGAGTGTCATGTGCTTGCAGTGTGAGTGGTGTGCTCGTGTGAGTGCAGAGTAGGAGGAGGGTGGTTGGGGTGAGAATGAGGAGGGAGTTGTCTGAATGCAGAATGTAGTCCCAGACACCTAGAGTAACTCAGCTTTGTATTGACGGCTGGCATAGGGTTTCAGATATAAGTTAAACTGTTGCTATTATGACATCAATCAGGGATGGACGGTGGAGCAAATACATAATGTGGTGATCCTGCTGCAAACTTTCAGTCTCCTGATTTGGGTTGCCAGCTGATAGGATTTATACCGGCACAACCAGTATTTCGATGTCCTAGCCAGTGCAAAAATAGCGAAATCACATAAAGCCAGTATGTTTAACACTTATTTTGTGCATACTTCAAACAGCAAATATAAATAGAAAACACTTTTAAATGTGTTCTAGGGCTACGGGCTACATGAATGATCCATGACTAATAATTAAAGGAAGTGAATGAATACATACCATTTTATTTACAGCCCTATTTAGTGTCATGGCGAGGCCTTTGTAGACAGGAAGAATTCAGTGTAACAGGATTGCATCTGCATTCATCTACATACTGGATGGTCTTCCTGGGCTGGGAGAGAGGGAGGTGGAGCGCACTTACATTTGTATAGGCTGGGGTCTGCCCTCACACAAAGGACTCGCTTACTCCCTACTGATGTCTGCAAAGCGGCTTACTCAGCAAAATCAAGTCTTCATCTGCCCTTCCGCCAATTCCTCGTAAATCTTCTACTCTAGGAGCTGAACAGAATAACCTTCCGCAGCCAAGGCCTCGCCCACAGGATGAACCCCCTACTTACAAAATCAAGGAAAATACAATCAAAGAAGTAGACAGTATCATTCGCATTCCCGAATATGAATCACGGGGAAGAGAGGACATATTAAACAGAGGGAATGTCCTACGACTCTTAAATTCCATTCCGAGCCTGGGAAACATAAATTCACTGGACCTACTTTCCATAGAATTTCTTCCAAATAACAACTGCCTGGGCCCGGAGGTAACGAGGACAAAATGGAGCTCAAGTGCAATCGCGAATAAAATCAAGGAAGAGGAAAGTACGCTCAAACAATGGGGAATAAAAATGGCAGTTGAATTTAAATCTTCTTACCCAACTCCATTTTTAAAAGCCTGAATTATCATCCCAGACAAAACTATCACTTCAGTATTAAGAGGGGCAAGAAGCAGAACTCCCAGCAAACTAACTGCTTCCATAGCTTCCAACTTAAGCAGATGTTCAGGGACAATAATTCCAACCTTGAAAGAGGGACTACAAGCTCGGTCACAAATAACATGTACAATATTAATAGACCGTCCAATCTGACAAGAGTGTGATTCCCCTCAGACAGCTCAATCTGCCCAAAGTCCCGGACCCTCGTAAAAATCCTGGTGGGTATTATAAGGAATTGTCACAAACGGTTGAGGCATGTATTTTGAATTTGGCTGATATTGATATGTTGTTTGGAAATGTTGTCCCGCAAGCAATATGGGCACGGATTCGTAGGGAAGATCATGCTGGTGAATTGGGTGGTGATTGGGCTGCTTTTAGAGCTGCTGATGCTAATCAGGTAGGTGGTGCAAAGCCTAAGGATTTGATTACGGCCCGACCAGGCAGAATTTACTTAATGAAAACTATGATGCCTGCGGTGCGAGTAAATTGGGATAAGCTGGCTGCATGTAAGTAAAAGAAAGAGGAAAGCGTTTCGGATTTCTTCACTCGCTTTGAAGAGACGTTTATTGACCATAGTGGTCAGTTCAAGTTCAAGTTCAAGAATTTGTATAGCGCACTACTCACCCAGAGGGTCTCAAGGCGCTTGGGGACGGGTTCATTATTTATCAAAAAGCCAGGTTTTAAGTTCTTTTCTGAAGGAGATGTGGTTCTGTGTAAGGCGGAGGTGAGTGGGTAGTGAGTTCCAGGTCTTGGCCGCCAAGTAGGAGAAGGATCTACCTCCCATGGTGGTTCTTTGGATACGCGGAACTGCGGCGAGGCCTTGATTGGAGGAACTTAGTTGGCGGGTGGGTGTGTAGAAGGATAGTCGAGTGTTGAGGCATTCGGGCCCTAGTTTGTAGAGGGCCTTTTGGGAGTGTAGAGGGTGGTCAGGGGTTATTTGTGGATACGTTTGTATATAACTTACTTCCCGAATTGTCGAATAAATTGAAGAATTCTGAAAGTGCATGGGCTGTCTCTTCCCCTGCTAAAATATTGGCTACTGCACAGTATTATGAGAATAGAGATAAGGAGGAGAAGGAGAAACAGGAGAAGAAAAACAGAGATTTGAAAACGAAGGTTCTTTTACAGCAGGCTTATCCTCCGCGTTCTGCACAGCCTCAGTTTTCTCAACCCCCGCAGTTTCAGAAAGTGTTCCAGAAACATGAATATTTTACACCTCGCCCTTCGCTGGGTCCTAATCAATGTGC
This sequence comes from Lissotriton vulgaris, assembly GCF_964263255.1. NCBI lineage: Eukaryota > Metazoa > Chordata > Amphibia > Caudata > Salamandridae > Lissotriton > Lissotriton vulgaris. Next base: position 1,997,879,475 of record NC_141691.1, read on the forward strand.
GTATTGTAGGGAAGAGGGACATTTCAAGAATAGTTGTCCGGTTTTATTACAGCGTAATAATGGGATGTCTGCTCCACGAGGTCATGGTAGTTCTCAAATGGGATCTAGAGGTAGAGGACGAGGTGCGGCCTCTCAGGAGCAGCGTTCTTTTCCTCCATCTGCTACGAATTACTTTGATCAACAGAGAGTTCAGTCTACACAGTATTATAATGACGATTATTGTGAAGAAAGGGCTGACGATTTTCAGATCGAATAGGACAGCCATGGACGAAGTGGGGGAGTTGTGTCGATTCCAGTAGATCAAAATGCCATATGTCACTATTAATACTATGGGTGTTTCAGAACCGTTTCTTTTGGATACTGGTACGATGAGAAGTTCTATTATGTCTTCTAAACTCCCTGGGGCACCTTTGTCTGGCTTAATAAATACTTCTGTAGGATTTTCTGGTACTCCAGTCCATAATCCGATTTCTTGTCCTTTGCCCATTTCGATTGGTCCTTATGATTTCAATGCTCCACTTATTTTGACAACTGGTTGTGGCGAGAACTTGCTAGGTTTGGATTTGTTGAAAAGACTGCATGCAACATTGTATTGCTCTCCTTCTGGTGTGCATCTCACGTTAGGGAGGAAATTAACATCTTCAATGTGTTTGTCCTGAGACCAGTTTCCACCTGAGTTGCTTTCTCTTCCTGAAAGTCTTTGGGCCACAGGCCCGAATGACGCGGGTCGTCTTGCGATCCCATGTATGTTGTTACAGTTAAAGAGAATGTTAGAATGCCACGCATTCCCCAATACCGTATCTCAAGTGAAGGAGAGAGAGCACTCTTGGCCATTGTGGATGATTTTATTCAGAAGGGTGTGGTTGAAGAAACGAGAGGCAATGTTTGCAACAGCCCCGTTCTTCCGATCCTTAAGAGGACTGATCCTTCACAGCCCCCTGTTTACCGATTTATTATTATTTTGACAACTGGTTGTGGCGAGAACTTGCTAGGTTTGGATTTGTTGAAAACACTGCATGACGTGGGTCGTCTTGCGATCCCATGTATGTTGTTACAGTTAAAGAGAATGTTAGAATGCCACGCATTCCCCAATACCGTATCTCAAGTGAAGGAGAGAGAGCACTCTTGGCCATTGTGGATGATTTTATTCAGAAGGGTGTGGTTGAAGAAACGAGAGGCAATGTTTGCAACAGCCCCGTTCTTACGATCCTTAAGAGGACTGATCCTTCACAGCCCCCTGTTTACCGATTTATTATTGACCTTAGAGAAGTCAATAAAATAGTTGTGCCTCAATTTCCTGTTGTCCCGTACATTACTGCTTTGTTGACGATGATTCCTGCTTCAGCAGCTTGGTTTTCAGTCATTGACCTTAAAAACGCTTTCTTTAGTATTCCTATTGCTGAAGAAAGTAGGGACATCTTCGGTTTCTCTTTAGCAGGCTGAAGTTTCCGATTTAAAAGAGCACCTCAAGGCAATTGCGAAAGTCCCTCCATCTATAGCAAGGTTCTTAAATCACAACTTGATGCTTTCTCTTTGCCTCCAGGTGCTACGCTTATCCAGTATGTGGACGATTTGCTGGTGGCTGCTGATATGGAAGACGTGTGTAAGAGTGTGACTGTTGCGTTATTGCATCATATTCACAAGGCAATGTTAAGTCACTTAACGTGGCTTAACGCTGCCTGGTGAATAAGGCACCCTTTCACGCTGTATTTAGTGTGAAGGGGGAGTGTAATGGGTGTTGCTGTGGGCCTCCACTGCAACCTCCATCGATTTTGGCGCTGCACCCTAGTCACAAGGGGCGTGTAAATAGAAGGCACCACCAAAATTAAGACCAGGAAAATCCTGGTCTTAAACAGGTGAAATGAGAAGAAATGCTTTATTTCTCCTTGTTTTTGCTTTTTCCATGTGTGCTGCCTTGTGCAGCACACATGGAAAAAGCAAATTGCCATGGTTTGTGTATGTACAGGAAGGTGTCCCTTCCTGTTCATAAACAACCCTTTTTTTAAAATGCCATTCTGTCATTTTCATGTCTGCTGCATAAAGCAGCACCAGCACACATGAAAGTGAGAGAATTGCATTTAGGATTGTTTAAGTGCAGAAAGAGACACCTTCCTGTACATACACAATCCCCCCTGCACACAGACACCCTTGCACTCTGGTGCAAGGGTGCCTGCGTTGGCGCTAAGTTGTTAAACTTAGCGCCATCGCAGGGGGAAAAGTAAGGCTGCACCATATTCTTGTGAATATGGTGTAGCCTTCCATTTCCAAAGTGGCAGAGAGAGGCGTTAAGCCAAGAAGGCTAACGCCTCTCTCCGCCAACTCCTTGTGAAAATCCCCATCTGTGTCACAACAGTATCATGTAAATCAATCGGGTGTACTTCAGGTTAAGGGGTCACTAAATCAAGTGTTCTGTTGCTGTTATTTCAGGCTACATGGTATTTCTTATTTCTAAATATGTATTTATTTACTAATGAGGGTCAGATATGTCAGTGTTTTCCATGAATACAGAAAATGACGTTTAAAAAATGGGCACTGTTGTTGAAGTTTTGCTCAAAATTACCATTGCAAGGCACCATGGGTAAATCAAGGCACCATAGAAGTAGTTACAGTCATTGATTTACTAATCGAAGGAGAAGAAATTCTAACTTTTGTTAATGTTCTCAATTTTATAACAAGACAGCAGGCTCTACTATGCAGTCTCTTTTCCTGCTGTATATTTAGTAAGCACGTTTACATTTAAAGCACATTACATTTCCCTCAACCCTGCTCTCCTGGGCATGAATAAAAACAATTAAAAAAATACACCCAACACTATAAATAAGCACTGTCCATAATAAACTTCCTCTTTTCTTGCTACTTGTGTTAAGTTCACGTGGAACTTCTCAACTAAGCTGTGATTTAATATGCTTTGGGCATTTTTCTACTGTAATTAGATTTATTTGTATGGAATATTTGTGCGTAGCAAGTACGATGTGCTTGCATTGCTGTTTGTTTAGTCAATTTCTTCCCCTATGGGCAAATGCTAGACCTACTGTGGGTGAAGAAGTTTATGTAATTGCCATTTGTTTCTTGTTTAAACAAACTAGTCAGTCCATTGTTTACCTATTCTAGTATGCATCGTTCCGCCTGGCAAAAGAATAGATCCTTACTGCGGTATAATCTACTCTATCTCGATTGAATGTTTTTATTTTCTTCAGTTGTACCTCTCTTTCATGTTTGTCTAATCTCTTTTCAAGTTCCCCTAGACACTCCTTGCCCTCTTCTTCTGTTTCTTGAAATTTCTCTAAGGCTTTTTCTAAATCTTTGACCGTTTCCATTGCTACTGAAAGTGTTTGTTAAGCATGAATGATAAAGGTGTTGATCAATTTCATTGATCACTCGATGTGTCAGTCTGCCATTGTTGGAGCAAGTCAGAATCCATGTCACTCAATGTTGGGAGTACAAAAATCCTTAAACCCCTGATATGTGACCACATTCAATATATTTATTACGGTCGCATTTTCCCACCATTAAGTGATCTCCATTGCTCGTGCTTGTTCCAATTCCTTTAAAAGCTGGTTATGATTATCAATGTGTGTTAATGTTTGTGCCTGTGTCCCTCCGGGGATGACACTACATGTTTCGTATTCCTCAAATGATTCTTTTAGCAGTTGTTCTAGTATGCGCCATCTGTCCATCATGGTTGATTCAGACAGTAATATATGTGTATGGTCTAACCCGCAATTATATTGATCACCAACTTTACAAATTATTCTTGCTGCTGATTACCACAATCATCCACACTTTAAAGACTTGGAAGTACTTTTCAAGCAATTTGTAATCAATCCATCCACCTTGTCAAGTTTGCACAAGATCTACTACATGCACAAATGGGGTATTTACTTAAATCCAGTCATATTCATCATTGTCCCAGTATCGAGGGAGACCAGACAGACGGTTGGTGAAACGTAGTGTAAAATGTTCCATGCACGTTTGTTTAAAGAAAATCAGCGAACCGCATACTGGTCACTTCTCATTGCCCCCTGCCCCTACCCCCCTCCTCCTCCCCCCCCGAACCACGTCACATCTGGGTGCACCTTCTATACGGTCTGACCACTGCACCTCAAACTGTATGAAGGTTTCCAACACTAACTCCAAAGAACACTCCTCATTTACAATCCAACAGGGAAAGCAGGAAGAACTGCACAAACAGGTGTGTTTCTTTCAAAATGAATTAATTGTTTTTATATTCTCACTTCCAAGAGCGTAGATAAAGAGCAGGATGACAAAAAGCCTACGCGTTTTAGCCGCAGCCTTCAACTGGGACATAGAGTGGTCACATCTATAGTGTCTTTTAAAGGGCACTGCCCTGAATCCCCCCCCCCTCAGTGCACTGCCCTGAATTCCCCCTTCCACCACTTAAAAGAGCAGCAATTGATTATACATATATATAAATGTCCACATGCAGTTTCACATCAACATATAACATTTTTTAAATGCTCTTATTTCATATTTATATCTTTCCGTGCTGTTTGCTATATTTAATTATTTTTATGTCTAATACAACAAAAATGTGGATCATTATATCCAAATGTTTATAGTTATTGCATCTTGCCACACACAATCATTTGTCCACAATTTATTACAAAGCTGTGTTTGCTTAAAATATTTAAATGTTAGTGTATGTATGCATGTATAAATATTTTAGGCGGCAGAACGATTTGTGCAAACATGAATGTAGACTGGCTCAAGACAAGAGAGTCAGAAGCAGAAAGGCTGTTTGATGATATTAATACTGAAAGGGAGTCACACATTACAGGACACACCAACTAAGAATAAGGACATTATGCATGCTTTAAAAAACTGTATAAGCGCAAGATATCTAAATGGTGGATGAGCAAATCTAGTTGTGGGACGTATGTCAAGAAGGCTACGCATCCTTATAGCTCCAAAGTATGAGAACCCGAGTGCAGAGATGCTAAATTGTGCGGAATCATCTAAGAGGATGTTGGCAATTCTGATCAAGTATGCGATCATTCAGAGGGAAAATCTCCTAAAAAAAAATTAAAACTTAAAGAACAATTGAGCACTAAGAGTGATGGAGAGGAGATCAAAAAGTTCGAAGAAGAAATGTAAGGTTGCTTACAAAAATATGATCAATCCATTAGGAGCGAAACTGACGAAGTTCTGGAGAAATAGGCTGGATTACCAGAGAGGGCAGATCCTTACCTTTGCCAAAAGTTTTGATAATTTGAGATGTTAGAAATTGTCCCAAACAAGTCCAACAAGTCTGAGGTAGGCACCGACAATGAGGATATTAGGAATAAGGCCCAAATACCAACAGCAGAAAATGAACTGTGTTTTCTACATTGGGATCGCAGCTTGAATTTCCGACCTCTGGCGGATTGTGCAGGAACCCGTGAGGGGGAGGCAGTGGCAGAGGAAGAGGAAAAGGAAAAGAAGAACGTTTAGCAGAAGAAAGCAACAAACAATATTTGACAACAAAAAAGAAATAGAAATGGGGGACAAGAAGATTAATATTATCATTCTTACCAGTTTGGAATTGACGAAAGAAGAATCGAACATCTTGAGCTTGGGACTATCATTTTGTATTCCAACTGGATTTGACTATGTATAATCAAGGGTGGACTGCTACAAGTTTGTTAGAAAATTAAAACTGATGATGTTTTTTTTAAATAAGAATATGACACAAGGTAGCAGGGTACACATTATGGAGGAAAGAAACAATCTAGTCATTGCAGACCTCGATACTTTACGGGACTTACATTTTTTACTTAATGAGAATCAAGAGGAAGCCTCAGACAACTAGTTAATTCAGGACAAGGGCTTGAATGTTTTTGGTAAACCTAATACTCCTTTAAGGCCAAAATCTATATTTAAACCAGAAAGGCCTAGAGATTCTATAGACATGTTTTCAGAGTCTGTAATTAGGGACCTTAAGAGTCTTCAATACCGGAACCATACTTCAGAGGCCTTACTTAATAGGAATATGCAGATACAATATAAGCAATTGATGCTTAAATTTAAGAACAGGAAAGATATAGTGGTGAGGCAGGCAGATAAGGGTGGCAACATTGTGCTCTGGCCCCTGGATATGTATCTGGAGAAAGCCAGAACACAATTGAATGCCACAGACTGCTATGAAAAAATCGGGAATAATAAGGCAGTAAGAATTCAGAATGATTTCCTTAACCCCTTCCCTGCTCATGACAAGCTCAACTCGTCATGAGGCACACTGGAGCTGTGCTTATGACGAGCTGAGCTCGTCATGAATAAAGCCAAATAGCAATTTCCAGCACAGATGGGGAATTGCCTTAGCAGCCAAGGTGATAAAGAACTCTCCCAATGGAAATCACTAGGTCTCGTACCACAAAATTAATTGCAGTTTCTTAAGATCAATTAATCAGTACTCAAAATATTCTATCTAATCCTGAAAGTCCATAAGAATATAAGGAAACCTCCGGGTAGGCCTAATATTTCAGCCATTGCGAGCCTTTTAGAAAATACATCCAAATGTGTAGATAACTTTCTCCAGGAGCCAGTAAAGAACCTGTCCCCTTACATCAAACATACAGGGGTTTTCTGCGCAAAATGTATGATATCCATTGGGAGGATGATTACCTTCTGATTACCTTAGATGTGACGTCCTTGTATACGAGTATCTCCCACAATGACTTGTTGAGGGCCACTAGGAACTTTTCAAGTACGAGGCCCTTAATGTTGTATAGGCAAACAGAAATGATTTTGGAAATGATCAGTGGTGCCAGACTAACAACATCTTTTTACTTGGTACAGATCTTTCCAACTACTGGGAGGTACGGCAATGGGGACCTGCTTCACCCCCAGCTATGTAAATTTGCAAATGTGCTGGTAGGAGGAGCAGGTACTACCAGACAAATGTCCTGAAGAGTGGGCTAATAATGTAATTTTATGGTCTCGTTTTATCGGCAACCTTTTTGTCATCTGGTGTGGATCATTAAGTTCAGCTGAGAAATTTGTAGAAAAGATCAATGACAATTCCCTTAATTTTCACTTCACTGCCCACTTGAGCCAACAGTCTTTTTTAGAGAATTTTTAGATCTGAGAGTATATCTAAAAGATGATAAATTACATAAGAAGAATTTTAGAAAGAGTTCAGCAGGCAATATGATTTTGCATGTTCAGAGTTTCCATCTTACCAGTTTAAAATATAGTATTCCCTATGCAGAAAACCTAAGAATGTGTAGAAACTGTAGTGAAGATGTAGATCAAGATACTGCACAATGTAAATTGGCACACAGATTTGCAGAAAGAGCGTATAACAAGACAACATTGAGGGAAGATAGATAGAAAGCCAATTCAAAAGAGAGGGACAAACTTTTATTCTCAGAGAGGGAGCATAGTGGCTCGGGGCAAGATCTCAGATTCATTACAGGGAGATGAGGCTGATCATACAGAAGATTTGTGCAAACATGAATTCAGACTGGCTCAAGACAAGAGAGTCAGAAGCAGAAAGGCTGTTTGATGAAATACTGGCTTAGTTCCTTGCCTCTGTTCTTTTCTTTTGAGAAGAATTTTGGCAGGAGATGTTAGGGTGTGGCCACAAGCACCCAGGAGCCCCCGTCCCTAAAGTGTTAGGCGTAACTGTGGCAAAACAATTTGGGCTCTCTCAGCGTTTGGGAATACGCCGAACAGCCACATGCCATTGCAAGGAACTAAGCCAGTATTTCTCTGGGAGGTGACTACACATCGATGCCAACATTTACTCACCTGTTGGTATCCATGAATGCGGTGGCAGAAAGCGGCGGAACGATGATCCAGGCAATGGGCACCTTTTTTTCCATCATGGCTCCAGGTGGATTAAGTGAAGCGGCAGACCCCGCCCACTTGGGTCTGTACTTACGAGTGTGTGTCTGCATCGTGAACTCGGAGCAACGAGTTCGATAAAACCTCCCTTCCTGGCTGGACAGAGTGCCTCCACCAATCGTAAGTGAGGCACTCTACATAATTCAGAGGACATTGAGCATTTAAGACATCTGAAGAAAGCATTTAACGCTGAAACGCATCATGCCGCTCACTTCTGTTGAGTCCAAATAAAGATGCTACGTTCCCAGTGATCCGGTGTGGCTCTGTTCTTTTCTTTTGAGAAGAAATTTGGCAGGATATATATATAGATATATATAGATATAGATATATAGATATATATATATAGAGAGAGAGAGTGAGAAAGAGAGAGATGTCAATATATATCTATATATATGTAGATATATTAATACATATATATGTGTGTATCTAATTATACATATAGAGAAGTATATGCACATACATAAATATTGATAAAGTTTATAGGGGGCCCGCCTGTTTTAAACTGTGGCCTAATGTGTGTCTACCCAGTGCTTTAAATGGGCCGGTACTGTCCGGTACTGAGTGCCAGCACTTTTTTGAGAGGGAGGGTACCCACACTGCTCAAGAGAAATGCAATACTTTTAATTGGAGAATACCAGCACTTCTCAGAAAGAAGCAGGTACTCTGATACAGAGTACCCACACTTCTATTTTTACATTCCAACCATTTCAAGCACTGTGTCTACCCCCAAAATCCACTTCAGGAGACGCCACTGCAACTATTCATGCTTGACCATACCATTCAACCTTGCAGCAGCTTGGAGGATAAGATTTCATTATGTGGGTTCAAGGAATGGGAACACTCAAATTAGAAGGGAGGCTTCAGAATCTTTTAACCTAGAATTTGGCGATTTTACTTTTCGGAGCATATGTGATTCCATATCTTTAATGTACATGTTGTTTTGCTAAAAAACAAAATGCAGGTACTGATTGGTTCCTTACTTGTGTACTCGTTTGAATGATTAAATAACCAGCCGATCTATCATTGTTTTGATAAATGGCCTCCATTGTGCTCTCCTATTCTCTCGGCTGTACAATTGTGAGCAGGCAGTTTGATCAGAGAGCTGCTGTGAGTGTTAGGCCTGCAGAACGGCTGTTGGAGTCTGTAAGAAAGCAACAAACACAGGTAAGAAAGGAGCCCAGAATTGTTGGGCTACTGCTGCGCCGACAAGCTCACACCCCTCTGCCACCCTGCCAAACAACGCCCTCTGAAGGCTGCATGGTTCACCACAGAACCACAAAAAGCCAGGTGCCCCTGTAGATACCTAGATAAAACCTGGCAAAACCAGAAAACCATGGAAGCACGGAACAACCACAGGAGCGCACTGAAGGAATACCACCAGCGCATAAGAGACAGCAAACGGCCCTTCATAAGAGACAAAGTCCAGCCCAACGCAACCAACGGCAAAGAACTGTACAGCATCATACAGCAATTCACCAAACCCGCCAGCGAAGGCACAGACATCACACCTTCCCAGGAACTCTGCGACAAGCTCAGCTCCTACTTCCATCTGAAGATCAAGGCCCTCTCTGACAACTTCAGCAAACAGACGCCGGACACCACCCCCCTTGTCGCAGCTGCCGATAAGCCAACCATCATGACCTGGAATCCCGCTACCATCAAACACATCACTGCAACCATGAAGAAAACCCACTCAGGAGCCTCAACTGAACCCTGCCCACCGCACATATTCTACAGGGCCGCAGCCGCCATCGCACCCAAACAAGGCCGGACCATCAACACCTCCATCAGATCCGGCATCTTCCCGGATGGCTGGAAGTGGGCGGAGATTAAACCCCTCCTCAAAAAACCAAAGGCCGATCCAACAGACCTGAAAAACTACTGACCCATCTCTCTCCTCCCCTTCCCGGCCAAAGTCACCGAGAGACTTGTGAACACCCAACTGACAGCCTTCTTCGAATAGAACTCCATCCTAGACGCCTCCCAGTCTGGATTCCACAGCAGCCACAGCACCGAGACCGCCCTCCTCACCGCCACTGACAATATCTGCATGCTACTCAACCAGGGACACACTGCAGCCCTCATCCACCTCCCGGTGAACATCAGACGCTCCCCGACCCTCCACACGTTCAGGAAGGACCTCAAGACCTGACTCTTCGACTGATCCGGAGCTGCCCCCCACCTCCCAGCTCCTTGAGTAGCACGCTTTATAATCCCCTGATTGATTGATTGAAAGGAGGTTGGAAGGTGAATGGGTGACAACCACATTGTTATTCACCAAAGCAGAGAAGACTCCACATGCCTTTCCGTGTCGGCATTGCCACCATGGAAAGGCATCTGAAAAAGCCCATTGTAATATGTCTGGCGGTGTCTGATAGACACCGCCACCATATAAACCCTTTTCCGCCCCGGTCGCAAGGCGACCGGGGCGGAAAAGCGGCGGACAGTCTTTCCGTCCACCGCGGACCCCCCAGCCATACTAATGTGGCGGGGGGTCATTCCGTCTAGGCTGGCGGGCGGCCTAACGGGGCGATCCGCCCACCATCCTAATGGGGGCCAAAGTCTTTTGTGCTCGAGTCTCATAATCTTTGACGCAGAAAAGTTCAAGACTCTATGTGACATACTGTGCCCACGTATTTGTCAAATAAAGAATTCCAAATATTGCTTTTTGTAGAGTAAAATAATGATATTTTTTTTAATACTCCTGTTTTTTTAAGCAATATACATTAAACAATATACTTTGTTGAATCTGGTTGTCAGAGCATTCCCTGAACTTTGCTAATCAAGTCATTCGCAGGATGGCCACTGACTTGATAGAAGGACAACATGCGGCAATCGAATGGATCTGATTGTGTACGTAGGTTACTTCAAAACTGAAGCTGCTGTTTTGGAGTATAAAAATGATGGCCGAGTGACCCAAGAAGTAATCTTTTTATTTAACATTTAAATCTGTGCATTAGTCTGCACAATAACATCTCAAATTAAATCCTAGTCAATCTCTACTTTCTGCATCCTGTCAGGATTTATTTTGACTCACCTACTGCACAACTTTATGATCTACTTCTTTGACCCTTCCAATTATCCATCATTAAGGTCTTTTGCAACTCCTCCTCCCTCTCCAAACGCCTCTCTAAAAGGGGAGTCCATTTTATTAAAATCACTCATCATCCAAATTTATCAAAATATGCCATGAAATATTTCAGACATAACATTCTAAGGGAATTCACAGAAACTCTGATTGCTGTCGACCAGCACACTGCTCGGAAGGGATTCCTCAATACCAATCTATCTTCTACTTTTTACTCACAACAAGGCACGATGGCTCAACATCTCACATAGAACCCCAAATATCTATTATACAAACATCATCCCATATGGTTAAAAAGCTGAAGGTTTAACCTCTTTACACTTCAGACTCCCCACATTTCTTCGGACACTCTCTGATCTCCCTGAACCCAAACAACTGTACCCCGATACACCACTACTAGTTATCTTCTCCCAAAAAGATCGCTCCTCCCTGCTCCCAGTCCACCCAACATTGACTTAACTCTCTTTGACTCCCCACCTAATTCTCCTCCTAACTACCCTCATACCTACCCTGCTAAGGCCACAACTCTGCCTTTACCCCCTAAATGTTTACAATTTACAATAGAGGTCTTGGATATATTACCACACGTATTTATGTCTCTGGAGGTTATTAACATGTGGTGCAAGATTCAAAAGAAACAAGACCTCATAGTTTCTTAACTGTGAAGAGATTCACATCAACAATTGAATCAGATATCTCCGATATCAGAGGTTGAGGAACATGGCGGCGGCAGGCTGACGGCTGTCGTGGGGCTCCTCGCTACGGCGGCACTACAGGAGGCGCAGTTGACGAAAATAGGCCTTCTATAAGCGGCCCCACCTAAGCTATGCGGTGAGAAACTGTGGGCATTTTTTTGGCACAATTCAGGGGGGAATTACCAGTTTGGCGTCTGTTTTCTTTTTCCAGCGATGGCTACAGACTAGCGCTCTAGGGCGCTAGGACCCAGCGAGACGAGGCGAATGCGGCAAAAGCGTACAGCGAGGCCGGAGGCGGAGTCAGCTTGTACCTGGGTTGGAACCTACCCCGAGAAACAAGCAACAACAGCGGCCGAGGTGAAGGTTCGACCAGCAAAGAGCAGGGGCAGCAGCAGGAGGAAGGGAGCAGGAGTGAGAGCCATTTTACGGGGACCGGAGGAGGCTGTGGCACTGTTCCCGGGGGGCACTCCTCTTTCATTTTAGAGGTCCGGTGTGTTGGGGGCAGTTTTCAGCAGTGAAGTTCTTGGGAGCGCGAAACACCGGTAAGGAGGCATTAAGGAGGGAGGTCTGTATGGAGACAAATCTATCACTAGTAGGATGCAGTGGCAGCGGTTGAAGTTGCAGCAACAGCATTTCCACAAGACAGGCCGCATTTAAGCACGGGTGTGGCCTCCCCTGGGGTCAGGCAGGACAAATCTAAATCTAAAGAGGCGGCAGGGGAAACGAGAAATAGGTACCAACTAAGGTCAAAACAGGACCTGCGACATCAGGCGGTCTGGGAATCGGTAGAGCCAATTGAGAAGGGAGGACCGACCCCTTTAACCCCATACAAGAAAAAAAGAAAGTGGGGGACTAAGAAGGGTGGGAACACCAAGGTGACCCAACAGCTGCAGGCCCAGAAGAGTACCCCCCTCGCTTAAAAGTTACTTTCAGATCATGGAGCACTTGGCGGGCTCCAAGAGCTTTAAGGACACAATGGGAAAGTCAGCAACAGGGGCCACAGCCCAATTAGATCAGGCTGAGTGTTCGTCCTCCCTGGCCTTGGGGGACAGGTATGCTCTGCTTGAGACCATCCAGGTTGACGAGAGCCCAGAGGTTCCAGCACACCCAGAAGTAGGTCCGCCGTCAGGCACTATGGTTGACACTATTGTCAGACCCCAAGATTCTTCTACCCCCCTACCAGTAGTACAAGGGCTTCCTGATAGATCAGGCTTCATGAACTCCACATCCTTCATGGCCCCGGCGAGTTCTGGAGAGCAAAACATACCTCAGATATTTCAACCACCTCTGGTAAAACCTCCTGTTCCAGCTCAGTCTCTCCCCAAGAGCAGTCCAGCTACTCAAGATTTTGCCAAAATTACAAATTTGTATGAGGGCAACAGAATCGGCTTACTATTTCAAACACTGCAGGGAGATTTACTAGGAAAGTTTGAAGTCTCAGAGTGTAACTAAAAAAGGTTGCACGATAGATTTGACTTGTTGGAGGCCAAAGTAGATGATATAGCAACCCGGACCAGTTCACTGGAGAGTAAGGTTTCAACGCTCTCGGAAACCACTTCGGGGAACTCTAAAGACATTGACACTCTTAAAGCACAAAACCGATCCCTCATGATGGATATGGAAAGGCTGGAGATACAAACCCGACGGAATAATCTTAGAATTTTAAAAATACCAGAAGGAGAGGAAGTGGAAGACATTAAAGGGTTTGTCTGTAGACTTTTACGTGAGGGGGTATTGAAGGACCGGCTGGATATTGATCTTGAGGCTGGAATTCAGAGGGTGCATAGAGATCCCTTTAGACTACATCCGGATCGGAAGGCGCCTAGAAAGATCCTAGTAAACTTTCAAACGTTTAGTGTTAAGGAGCTAATACTAAGCAGATGTCTTGCACGATCCACCCTCCACTACCGGGCTAATCCATACCAAATCAGATCAGATATAGGGGGGCGGATGGCTCAGAGGCAGTGGGAATTAGGATCCAGAATGCCAGAACTCAGATCCCTGGGTTCACAGGTGCAAATGAAATTTCCAGCCCTATTATGTGATGTTGAATAACAAAATGCACAATTGTAATCACCCCCGAGGAAGTGGACGAATTACTGTTAAAAATGAGGAAATAGTTAGGTTTAATTCTGTAAGGTATAATTAGGAAACTCACTATATTCAGGGAAAATTAAATTAGTTGTACACATATTTTTAGGATAGCTTTCACTAAGATGGGGTAGAATTTGTTGGGTAAATAAGAGAAAAAGAAAGAAATCATTTTATAGAGGTAGTGTCACGAGTGCGAGGGGCTCCCTAAAGGCGAGATCAATGCCTGATATGATGGGAGGGTTCCTCAGGGGAGGGTTTGGGAGGAGTCACGGGGGTGGGGGTGAAAAAAGAAAAATTTCCTCATATCTCATAAAATTGTCATGTCAGCAGTTTAAGCTACAGAGGGGGGCCACCTGCTGGATTAAACCAGATAATTGCTGTTAGCATGGCAATAAGTAACACATTTCTCTCTGGAATTTAAATGGTATGGGGAGTCGTAAAAAACAAATAGGGGTCTGTGAATTTTTAAAAAATACAGAAGCCCACGTCTACTTATTACAGGAAACACATCTAGAGGCTGAGTTATGTAATCAAGTTTTCGTGAAACTCAGTTGGGTTCAGGATGTGTTATGTTCCAGGCAAAAAGGAATTACAAGGGGGGTAGCCGTAATTGTTCGAGCAAACAAGGGGATCAGGGTCCAGAGTTGGGATACTGACCAGTCCGGAAGATGGTTAGTGGCAGTCCTTTCTATAGGTAGTTCATCCTATACGTGTGCGGTATATTATGGTCCTAATGAGGATAATTCCAGCTTCCTTCTGAAGTTACAGGGAATTTTGATACAGCACACAGCGCCAGTAATATTTGGAGGCAATTTTAATTTAGTTTTCGACAGTCAGTTGGATCGTACCTCCAAAGCTAAGTATAATGTCCCAAGAAATTCTTTCCTGGCTCTTAAAAATATTATGAAGGAGTTTAACTTGCAGGATACATGGAGAGCCAAGCATGGAGCTCTAAGGGAATATTCCTTCTGCAGTAAAAAGAACAGGCAATATTCCAGAATCGATTATTTTTTAGTAGACCGTATGCTTATACCAGACATAGCTTCCATTTCATATACCCCAGCAGGTCTCTCTGACCATTCTGTGGTCGAATTAAAGGTTAACTCGAAGGCCAGACCTTTAGACTGTAGATGGACTCTAGATAGAACACTTCTTCTAGATGAGGAAATTATACTTAAGGTCAAGGCTAGTACAACCGAGTTTTTTTTTTATTTAATATAGGCACAGCCACAGAATAAATAGTCTGGGAATCATTTAAGACTTCTATGAGAGGGATTTTGAGCTCTCAGATGGCTCATAAAAGAAGATCTATTAAGGAAAAGGACATTAACGACCTTGATTCCATTAAAAAGAAGGAGCAACAGCTACAGCTGGCTGCCCTGGAGAATAGGGAAAAAAATCCGAAATTAGAAAAGGAACTTTTAGAATTACAATCACGATTCAAAGCAAGAGCGGAAAAATTAATCAAGGAGAGATGGGAGATCAGTAAGCTTAAGAACTTTGAGTATGGAGAAAAGTGCGGTGCTCTTATGGCCTGGAAAGCAAGATCCGAGAGGAGTAGGAATAACATTAATTCCTTAATCCAGCGAGACACGGGGGTGTTGCTAACGAAAGATGAGGAGATCAGGGAAGAAGCAAGGGGTTTTATGAAGGAACTATATCAAGAAAATAGTTGTCTGGGAGTTGAGGAATTGGAGCAGTGGTGGAACTCGAGGGATCTGCCCCAACTGAGTGATTCTGATAAAACTGTTTTAGCCAGCGATATCACCGCTGGGGAGATAAGGGCACAAGTGAACAAGATGAGTAGAAGTAAGGCTGCAGGCCCGGACGGGTTACCGACGGAGGTTTATAAGGACAATCTAGATGAAATTCTACCTGTATTATTGTCACTCTTTAATAGAATTTTTCGACAGGGAGGTGATATTCCACCCTCATGGTCAGAAGCCACCATTGCCTTGATAGTAAAACCAAATTAAGACCCTAAAAAGATTGAATCGTATAGACCTATCTCCCT
Source organism: Lissotriton vulgaris (assembly GCF_964263255.1). NCBI lineage: Eukaryota > Metazoa > Chordata > Amphibia > Caudata > Salamandridae > Lissotriton > Lissotriton vulgaris. The sequence goes on from NC_141691.1 coordinate 1,997,895,211, forward strand.
TCTTAATTCGGATCTTAAGATATTTTCTGGAATATTAACAACTAAACTGGCTAAAGTGATCAAGACTATTATTTACTCAGGCCAGAGGGGATTCATACCTGGCCGGCAGCTCAACGAACTTACTTTTCAGGCAATTGGAGCAATAGACGTAGCTGAGGAGAGAGGACTGCCACTCACCATTGTAGCGATCGATGCAGCAAAAGCATTCGATCAGGTCAACTGGGTCTTTCTATGGGAGACTATGGCAAAGTTTGGGTTCCCATCTTCCTTTATCAAAGGAGTTAAAACACTATATAGGAGCCCCTGCGCCAAGGTTTTGATCAATGGCGGCCTGACCGACTGGTTTAATATCTCCAGAGGTACGAGGCAGGGCTGCCCTTTGTCCCCGCTTCTTTTCGATATATACATCGAGCCCTTTGTTTGCTCCTTGAGACTAGATCCTGTAATTACACCATTTAAATTGGGAGAATTAGAGCTAAAGACAGCATTATATGCTGATGATCTTCTACTTTACACTGCCAACCCCGCTGAGGCTATTCCCAGATTATTTAAGCTAGCAGAAGAATTCGGCACAGTTTCAGGATATAAAATAAACAAAGAAAAAACTGACATAATGAGTTGGAATATTCTGACCCCGATACTCGGGGCCAAACAAAAAATTAGATATCTGGGCATATACCTCACACAGAAACTAGTGGACGTTTCAAAAACCAGTTGGCAGATAGTGGTAAAGGAGATAAGTAAGCTGTTAATCAGATGGGGCATTCTACCCTTGAATATTTATGGTAGAGTTAACTTGATTAAAATGATTATCCTCCCTAAAATCACCTTCTTATTTAACAACATTCCCCTGATCTTTAATCATAAAGACATCGCTAATCTTCAAGGGAAGATCGGGTCCTTTATTTGGGCCACTAAATCCCCTAGGATAGCGTGGAGGAAATTAAGAAGGGGGTTAAAGCTGGGGGGCCTGGCTCTCCCTGATCTGCTCTTCTACTGTTATGCTTTTCAGTTTAAGAATTTCAGACTCCTGGCTAACAAGTTGGACTCTTCTTCGCATGGCCGTCTCTTTCGAGCAATGTCATCAGACCAGCCACAAGACCTAGAATTTTTCCTCTACAAATTTGGGGACCAAAAATACTACAAAAAGGTCAGTTTGAAGCTTTTACAGGCGCCACTCAAGATCTGGCAGTCTTTATGTAAGATTCTGGGGATCCCGTACTATAATTTCCAAGCCCCAATAGGGGATTCCCCGGGCACTCCAGAATGTCTATTAGATCGATTGCCTCTCCCACTGAGGGAGGCAGGCTTTGTGAAATGGGGTGACCTCTGCAATAACCCTCAAATAATGGACTGGGAATCCTTATAAAATTTTACGGGGGGGTCCCTCACAAGATTTAAATACTATCAATTGTCTTCTTGGTGGGGGAGGCAGTGTTGGGGGAATGAGGAGGGGATCCAAATTTTAGGCTCAATCAATAGAGGGAGAGGATGGAAAGGGGAGGTCACACTCTGGTTTAACTTATTAGTGGGTGCAAAGGATAGTATAGAGTCTGAAATCACGAAACTTTGGGATGACTTGTTAATGGACAATGCTGATGAGATGATGAAGGTCTGGATAGACTCATTTATAATCTCACAGAAGATCATAAAACCAGCTAACCTCAGATGGAACCACCTGTTAACTGCACACAGGGTATACTGGACTCCCGCGAAACTATCAAAGATCTCAGCGGAATCATATTATTGTCCAAGACGTAAATTCCCTACAGCTGATGATATACATATGTTTGTGGACTGCCTAGAAATTACCAGTTACTGGCAGCAGGTGTGTGGGTTTTTAGAGGAGGTATTTTCAGCATGAGAAACCAGGTACAGAACAAGCATGTCACTGTCAAGCAAAAGGCCTCGCACCCCCCCCCCCCCACCACACCTCCCTCCATACATTTGATACAAGTCAGGTCCCCCTCAATAATATACAAACATATTTGGAATAATATTCGAGCAGTGCTTTCATAATGTACCGTCTCTTGGGCTCGAGCGGCTCTTCCTTGTGTATGTATCTTACTTACAAACCAAACAGCCTGTCTCATAGTCCTCCATCCAGACCATAGTAATGTCTCCATTTGCCCCACACTCTACGAAACTTCTTCGGACACCCTCTCGCCCTGTAGGTGACCTTTTCGGCTGCCATGTATAAATCCATTCCCCTCTTCCATTCTCCCAGCAGAGGTATATCTGGTGCTCCCCATTTCCTGGCTATGTCCCTCTTGGCGAACACCAGCGCTAGGGCTAAAAAGATCAACAGTGGACAGGCCAGATCCACATCGTTCGACATCCCTAGGAGGATGAGTTTAGGGTCTAGTGGGATATCCATCTCTAGTATCTTTCCCAATTCAGCGGTGATCTCTCCCCAGTAGGTTTGTATATGTGGGCACGACAATATTATATGTAAGAAAACTCCAATTTCAGCTCCACGGCGCAGGCAACTAGGGTCAGACACTCTCCCCATCTTAAAGAGTCGCATTCTGTCAAAGTACGCCCTGTGTAGGACCTTAAATTGTATCAGGCGGAGTCGCGACTTAACCGCTACTTCCCTTAGGTGCATCAATACTCCCCCCTAGTCTACATAATCCATCTTCCCTACTTCTTTCTCCCATATGGCCCGAAGGCCCTTCAGCCTGTCTGGTTTATTATTCATGATTGATTTATAGGTTAGGGAGACAGCCTTTTCAGGGATCTTTTCCTGCAGCAGGCGGCCCTCCAGAGGGGCATATTCAGGGAGCGCCTCCTGTAGTGTCCTTTCCGCCCGCCAAGCATGCCTAAGTTGTATGTATTTGAAGAACTGCGAACGGTGAAGCCCAAATTCTGCCTGGAATGACTTCAAGGTCCCGCTCTTGGCTACATCCCCAATGAGGAAATTCCCACGTCGTCCCAGCCCCGGAAGCCTCTTAGCTTATTAAGTTCTGTCAGCCATGCGCAGTCCCAGATCGGGGTCTGCCTTGAGGGTTTGTGTGTCCAGCCTGTAGCTTTCGAGGCCCTCTGCCATGCTCCCAGTGTTAGTCTAGTGGCCGGTAACAGTCTGGCTTGTCCCTTCCCCTCATATATGTAGTATAAGCAATTGTGTGTGCCCATAGTGTGCCTTTCTAGCGCATAAGTGGGATGTGTGGCCTGTGCATGCACCCATTCATTGATGGGGGCCAGGTGTTCCGCACAGTAGTAGGCCTCCAAGTCAGGGAGAGAGATCCCCCCATCGTATTGGTGTCTCTGTAGGGTCGCCAGCGCAATCCTGGGATGCTTCCCTAGCCATAGATAGGACCTCAGTTCCGTATGAATTTCTCGAAAAGTCTTGGGCTGCACCGGGAAGTATTAATTTTGAAACGCGTACAAGAATCTCTGCAGTGAGATCATTTTAAACATGGCTGCCCGCCCAAGAATTGTCAGGGGGAGCGATTGCCATCTACTTGCGTCCATTTTAAAGTCACTAACGATGCGATTGATATTGCAGTCGTATGAGATGTTTTTGTCCGTTGTTATAAATATAGGTATAGGAATCCCTCTCTGGTTGTCTGCAATCTTTCTGGCAGGTCCGGCCACTCAGTCCGCCCCCGGGGATCGTAAAGTGTTGACTTGTGCCAGTTAATTTGATATCCAGGTCTGGCCCCATAGCGGCCCAGTTCATTGAAGAGCGCCGGTATAGTCGTCTCTGGTTTTGTCACATATAATACCACATCATCTGCGTATAGGGACAGTTTCTCCTCCTGTATCCCAGCCTGCCCTACTTGGAAGCCCGTCACCCTAGGGTTCTGCCTAATCGTATATGCCACGACTTCGATAGATAAGGCAAACAAGAGGGGTGACAAGGGGCAGCCCTGCCTGGTTCCCCTTTGTATGAGAAAGGACCTGGACAGCGTACCATTTACCCTGACTCGGGCGCTAGGGCCTGTGTATAGGAGGCGAACTTTGCACCTAAACCGGGGCCCAAAGCCCATATGGTCCAGGACCCCTTCCAAGAAGGGCCAGTGTACTGCGTCAAATGCCATTTCAGCGTCCATTGACAGGAACCAATGGGGCTCCGTCCTATTTTCCACCTCACAGAGCCAGTTATGTGTCCTACGGAGATTATATCTGGTCGCCCTTTCCGGGATGAATCCTGTCTGGTCCATATGTACCAGGTGGGGTATGACACGTTGCAGACGTAGGGCCAATACAGTTGCATATAGCTTTGCTTTGACATTCAACAGAGAAATGGGGCGGTAAGACGCGCAGTCCTCTGCGGGCTTTCCCGTCTTATAAATTGGGACCATCGTGGCCTGTCGGAGGTCCAAAGGGAATTGACCTTCCTTTTCGGCATCACGGAACAGGCCTAAGAGGTGCTTAGTCAAGAGGTCGGCCGTCTTCTTGAAGAATTCCGCTGGGAATCCATTGGGGCCTGGGGCCCTACCTGCCCGCATTTTCATCAATGCTATTCCAATTTCTTCTGCCGTAATATCGGCCTCTAAGTCTACACGGTCTGCCTCTTCCAGCTTCAGGATATCAATAGTCGATATGTATTCCAATGCATCGTCCTTAGACGCCAGGTCGCGGGCTTCATAGAAGGCTCCATAGTGGTCAGCGAAGGCGTCTGCTATCTCAGCATCAGTACATGCCCATGTATCCAGGCCAACCCTTACTTTTCCCACCCATCTCTCGTCCTTTTCTTTCCTGCTTAGCCATGCGAGAAGATTCCCGGACTTATTGCCCACATCATAGATGCGGTGCAGAGTGGCCAGTGCCTGTGTCTTGGCCTCCCCGTCACTAACTGCCTATACTGGGCCTGTACATCAACTAATTGTCGCAAAGTTTCTGTGTCTTTAGTTTGTTGATGTTCTGCTTCCAATTGCAGAATCTGCGCCTCTAGTGCTAGGACCTCCGCCTGTTCCTTCTTCCTTGCGTCAGCTATCCTACAATGCACCCTGTCTCTAAGCACCACTTTAAGGGCCTCCCATAGGACAACCTTGGAATCCATGGACCCCATGTTCTCTGCCAGGTATACCTTAACATCGGCTCTCAGTCCCCTTAGGAGCTCGGGGTTCTGTTGGTCCCATGCCGAGAGCCGAAGAATTCTGGGTCCGACTTGCCTCCTCCCGCCCACGTCCAATATCAGCGGGGAGTGGTCAGACACCCCTCGTGCACAATACTCCGCTGAATCTGAGATTTGGAGCGTCTGTCTCGCCATGAAAATATAGTCCAGGCGGGAGTAGACTTTGTGTGCTCCAGAGAAGTAGGAGAACGCCTGAACAGTCGGGTACAACCATCTCCATACGTCTAGTAGGCCAAGGGTAGTCATGGGCTTGGATAGCGGAGTCAGGGTCGGGCCTATCTCGATCTCCCGTTCTATCAATTGATGGGTTCATTACATCATTAAAGTCCCCCCCAAGGATATGCACCGTGTCTGATGTGTTGAGTATAATGTCTGTTATTCCCTTTAGCATGTCCGCCTGCAGTTTGGGTGGAGCATAGGCGGAGATAAATGTGTATTCCTTCCTTCCCCACGTCCCGCGTACCCCCACATAGGTGCCCCGTGGGTCGGTCCAGACTTGTGCTATCCTCATTGGTGGGCATTTTTTTATCAGTATCGCTATCCCCCTGGAACCAGAGGTGAACCCCGCATGGGCCAGGACTTTATATTTCCCTCTCGCCAGGAAGGCACATTTCGTACCCTTCAGGTGCGTTTCCTGTAGTAGTACCACATCTGCTCCAGACCTCTTTATATAGTTATTAACTAGACCTCTTTTGATCCTACAGCCAAGGCCATTGACGTTCCAAGTCATCACCTTAAAGCCTCCCCCAAGTGATGCGTCTCTGTCAGTAGCCCCCATAGCCATCGTGGTGAAATCTCAACAAACGGCCCCTGACGCCTCTCGCCGGTATATGTCGTGAGGTGTACATGTGTTGCCAGTCCTGTATGTCAGGGAACTTCCGGCGGTATCTCCGTAGTCGCGCCGGTATGTGATGTATAGTGTGCTCGGCTGTCCGGCAAGTGAATGCATTGTTCATGCTGTTCATTCCTCTCCCCCCTCTCTCCCAACTCCCCTCTCCCATTAGCTCTTTCCCCCCACCACCCCAACTGTTCCTTCCAGTCAACTTTAACAGAACTGAACTTCCCCCCACACCCCCCACCCCACCTCCCTCCCCTTTCAGTCCCATCCCTCTGCAAGGCGGAACTTTCAGTAGGAGAGGGTCTGTTGCCCGCCCAGAGACCTCCCCCCCTTTCAACCTACTCTGCTCAGCTTATTGTAGCACATGTAATACATTCCCAACTGTTCGGCTTCAAGAGTCAGAGTTAAGGAATCTATGTAGATAAGAACAAGAAACTAGCGTAAACAAGAGGTATAAGGAGGGTGTGTCAATTTGCGTGTCTCCTTAATGACGAGCTGCAATCTCAACTGCCATTTCATGCTCCTGTTCAAGAATGTGAGTCCTGGTTATCCGGTCGCGGGTCAGTTGTGTGCCCCGAGGCGTCCTGCTCCAGATCGCCTCTTCCAACGGGTGGATAGAGCGCGCCCCTCCATCTTCACCTCCCGAGGAGCGGCCCTCCGATTCTTCTCTCTCTTCACCCTCCGATCGGGTAGCTCTGTCCAGGCAGCTGAATCTAGATCCCGTTGCGTCTCTCCTTCCAGGTGAAGCCAATTGTCCCTGTCGTTTGTTCACCGAGGTGCGTCCCGGATAAGGCGTAGTCGGCTTCTGTCTCCTATTTCTTTGCGCCCTTAACCTCTGGGCCCTCGGTAGCTCCCATTGGGCTCTGTTGGGAGGTGGCTTATCCGGCGCTCCTCGGCCAGGGTTTTCCTGTCTGTGGAATATGGGTCGTTCCTCCAGTCACTGCCAGGCATCTTCCGGATGGTTAAAGAAGTGTGTTTTGTCCTTATATATCACCTTCAACTTAGCTGGGAAGAGCAGCATGTAGGTAATGTTCATGTCTCGTAGTTTGGCTTTGACCGCGTCAAAAGAGCGGCGTTGTTTCTGCACTTCCTGGCTATAGTCTTGGAATATCATGATGCTTGTGTTGTCCATGTGGATCTCCCCCAGTTTTCTGGATTCTCGCAAAATCAGGTCCCGGTTTGAGAAGTTGAGGAAGCGGGCAATGACAGGTCGGGGTCTCGCTCCTTCAGGCGGCTTTACCAGGAGGGCCCTATGTGCCCTTTCAATGATGAAGCAAGTCGATAATTGCGCCTCCGAGAAGGTTTTTGTTAGCCAGGCGTGGAGAAAAGCCGCCATGGCCGTCCCTTTGATTCCTTCTCTAAAACCTACGAAGCGTAGGTTATTGCGCCGGGCCCTGTTTTCTGCATCGTCCACCTTCCACAGCAGCTGGCGGTGGGAGGCCTGGAGCTCCGCCATGTCTTTTCTCAGGGTGGAGATGGAGTCCCCCACCTCGCCCAGTCGTGTCTCCGCCGTAGTTACTCTGTCCGTTAGGTTTCGGAAGTCTTGCCTCAATAGAGTCACCTCCGACCCCACCTCGCCGATTTTAACCTCCAGGGCCGCCCGGGATGCTTGGATGTTGGCCCTCGAAGCTTGGATGGCGCCCATCAGCAAGTCAGTGTCTTAGCGCGTCGTGCGCAGTAGGCGCCACCTCAGTAGACGGTCGAGGCGCTGCGAAGTTATCCATGGGGCCCTGCTTGGCGGTTTGGGGGCCGAGTCCTTCTTCCCCATAGCTGGCGATGTAATGTGGGTACTCTCACTGGGCACTCTTTCTTTCCGTTGGCCTTCCTGGTAGGCCTTGGCTTAGCGTCAGCTCTTTTCCTGATCCACCACAAGAGCAGGAGGGAGGGGGAGGGGGGGAGTTCAGCCACCCCGCACAGCTGTCCCAGAGGGGCTGGTCGCCTCAGTATCCTGTGCCCGGGGTCCCACTCCGCGCCGCACTCCACAACCCAGTCCCGGCCTGTATTCCGGGTCCCGTGCCATACAGTGCTGGATATCTCACAGGCTTCTCAGGCCCACCGTCTGCGAGAGAGTCTAATTACTGCTATGCATATCCTCCTCTTCGTGTAACTAGGATAGATGGCCGTGTCCGCAAGCAGCCGCCGTCCACCAGGTTTACCCCTTCCTTACCGGTCCTACAGTACGGGTCTTTAGATGCGGGGCATGCGTTAGCGCTGATCTCAGGGTGTATCTAGGCTGCTGCGTCCTCCGGGTCCCTGCACCACAGGCCTTCCCCTCTTTCTCCCCAAGTGCAGCTCACAGCCGGGTACAGGCCTCAATTGCGTTGATCGTGTCGTTCGTTTTCCGTCGCCCCCAGTTTCTATCTCCAACTCTCGGGGGTGGGTGGGGGGCGACACAGTAGGGCAGAGGCTAGGGGCCAGGTCATCGCAGGCTGCCAGAGATGACGGATTTCCTTGGGGCCCCCAGCGAGGCCCTCCATTTACTGCGAGTGTTCTTGCGGGTCAATCTCCCGGGTCTGGCAGGATAGCCTACTCCTCCTCACTGCTCCCGACGATGCAGACGCCTGGAGGGGTCGTAGCGGATAGCGCCGCGGGCAGACTCCCCCCATCCCAGTGGGTGCCACAGTTGCTCAGTTTTTAGCTCTGGCGCCGCTCACTTCACTACGGTGCCGGCTCCGACTCACAGGTGAGGGAGGGGTGGTTCAGGGGTCTCGCCGGACCCCGTCGCGGCTCGGCACAGGTCCCCGGAGCGCCACTCTCCCATACACAAGCCACAGCCACACAGTCATAGGGCAGTTGCCGCCAGCTCTAGGCGCCTGGTATCGGCCTCGGTCAATTCTCCCGGCAAGAGGCCCCGGCCGTTCTCCCCTTATCAGGCGATTTCCTTCGGATCAGCGCGCCGCTGCCGCCATCTTAGTTCTCGCGGCCGTGCTCTCTCCGATCTTTTCTCCGCTGATTATAGTCAATCCCAGCCTCGCTGATGTGCGATTGCGGGCTCGGAGGGACTGGCAGTACCCTCACGGGTCTTTTAACGCTGAAACGGGGCTTCTGGCGTCAGTTGTAAGTCGGATATAGAGCAGCTCATCCGGAGCTACGATGAAGCACGTCTTAACCGGCTATGCCCCCTTTAGAGGAGGTATTATTAACACCAGTTACTTGCAGTCCAAGATTGATCCTTTTCGGCCTGCCACACGGATATAACATTAGAGACAGTACCTCACAGTTTATATTCTATGTTATTTTCATTGCAAGGAGGTAGATATGCAGAGAGTGGAAATCTGAGGCCCCCCCAAGATTAGCTGATTGCCTTAGAAACATCATGGCTATTAGCCAGTCTGATATGTTATGTAGCGGGGAGGGTGCTACTAAGGTCTGGTCTGCGTTGAAAGAATGGTCCGATAAATAAAGAGTCCAATGATTATGCCAGAGGTTTGTGGTCCGGTCCTCCCAAGGGGCAAGGTATAACGGTAACAGCAACGGGAGTTGGACAAGGAGACAGCCTACCTCTGGGTGACCTCTGTAGGCCTAGCACTCAATCCAGGGGCGGAATCAAAAATCGGTTTGTACCAGTGGCCCGGAGAGATCCCATCTAGAGTTGATACTTTCTGGTGGCATATATGAGGACAACAAGAAAAATATATATATATATCTCTGATATCTAATAACAGTTCACTGTAAACAAAAATAGTGGATATCTGGAGCCCAATTTCTGCTTGGAATAGGAATACTTTCTTCAGTACACTATTCAAAGCGATAGTATCTGATTTTCACCTGACCGCAATGAAGACTTAAATTTGTTCAGGTAGGAGTCTTTTATATAAGCTTATATACATAAGTGTATGAAATAGACGGATAGATAGGTGTGTACAAACTAAAAATATATTATTCTACTTGACATTCTTGCTATTCCCACTTCATTTTAGAAGAAGCCTTTCTTGCATTACAGAACCGGTGGAGTATGGATATTTGTGTACCCATGAGTACTATTGATGAGGTAATTATTTCATATAAGGAACATACGTATTTGAGAAGTATGGGTTCTTATGTGCTGGTCTTTCAGTGATGTTTCATAAAAATATGCTCTACCAAACAGCACTCTCACTTACATCTTACCACACAGCCCCCTCACTTACATCCCAACACACAGACCTCTCACTTACATCCTCCCACTTTTGTCTCCTAGCCCACCACTTTTTCAAGTAAATGCACTCACTTCCATCCGTCCTTCTCCCTTCCCAACCCTTACTCATCTGTCTACTGCTCAGCCACTAACCTTGTTCCTCCCCTCCCATCTAGTACCAGTGCAGCAATCACCTCAGATAGTGCACCACAGCCACCCCTCTCCTCCCAACTCATATCCTAATTTCTACCCTTCTTTTGCCGCTGTCGGATCACCAACTGGTTCTCTGACAAATACCAACCTTTTTTCTCAGATATCAACGTTATCACAGACAACTCAGTTAAACATTGCTCCTCCACTCACCCCGATGCAGACTACTCCCTCCAGCCCACCACTGACTATACCCCTCATGCCCTCCTCCCGAGCTTATAGCCTCTCTGACTGTTCAATCCAAGAAAACTGACTCCCTGTCACAAGCCGGGGCATAGCTTGGTCAGTAAGTCTGGGGAGGGGGGGCATGAACTTCAGATTTCCCAGCAATCATGCTAGCATATCTTGTGAAAGTACATTATATGAGAAGCAGGGCATGGGGGGGGGGCGTAAGGAGAAGTGCGTTAGTAGTACTTCAAACAATAATTTTCAAGCTAACCAACATTTTTAAAACCTTCAAAACAGAGACCTAAGTATGTATGTTTTTTTCTGTGTATATGGGAAAATCCCTGAGGAAATCCGACAGACACCTCACCACACCCAACTGAATCAACGTGTACCTAACTATTTACTACAGAATACATTTTTTAGGGGGTGCTCACATCATAATCCCCAACATAGTGTTCACTCCCCAAAGAACAACTTTGCTCTGTTAATCTGTCTAGAAACTATCAGTAGCCTATACCCAACTGTACAATTCCCGCACTGGATGAGAATCAACTTAGCTAATGTTATGGAAATATCTGGCCCATAACAGGGCTCAACGCCTATTCCATCAAGATCATAACCTCTAGCCAGGAATAAGGGACTCCCTAACATCATTCAGGTTCCCACTGGAGGCTCAAACTGTCCTGTCTTGAAGACCACTCACTCGACTCTCCGATGCATGCTGCGTGATTACCAATCCGCAGCTAAACACTCCCTGGTACTTTCGGACTCGCTTGTGAACCTCTATCTTGATATCCTAGTCCTTACAGAAACTTGGCCAACTGATGCCTTGAACAATATCCTAGACCTTCTTCCTCCACAATATTCCATTCTCTGCTGTGACTGTGAAATCAGACAAGGTGGTGGTGTAGCAGTAATTCATAGAAGCATTCTTAGATGCAAAGTACTTCCAACTGATGATTTCCTTTCTTTCCAATGCCTATCTCGTGAAACCGGTGCCACCCTCCTGGTGAAAACAGCATGTTTGTCAAGAAATGCATTAAATTAATATCATCACAGCTGCTATGCCCAGAGCCCCTCATCTTCCTTGGAGACTTCAATCTTCATTGGGATGAAGAAAATAACAAACCTGTTAACCTGTTCTCTTCTTTTCTACAGGACAAGGCCCTCCTCCAACACTGTCAGAAACCAAAACACTACAGAGGCTCTATTATTGACCTCAATATCTCCGAAGGCACATATCGGACCGCTGAAGACCTCATTTCAGTGGATACGCCCGACCACCAGAAAATTCCTTTAGGTTTAAAGCATTTTATTGAGACATTCACAAATAAAAAAAGGAACAGTTGTCACAAAGAAGCAGTGCTTAAGACACAACCATATAGTAGCGCACCAGCGCGGAAGGGCTCTGCAAACGTAACGTCCATCCGAATGTGATGCTTGGCGCGTATGCTGCAACAAAGTACTTCAAAAATAAACAAACCCCCCCAAACTCCCCCTCACCTTCCCAACCCCTCGAACCCCCCCTCTCCTCCCCCGTCCAGTGCTACAGTCTCTCTCCCACATCAACCCCTCTCAGCTGCCCACAGTCCTAGGCGCGCTGGTCATCTGAATCCGCTTGTGAAGTCAATCTCAACAAACTGAGATATCGGGGGCATGTAAGGTCTGTAAATTCCTTAACAAGTAGTGAGTGAAACGGCTGCCACAGGTCATTAAACTGCTCCACCTCTCATGCCACCATAAGCGACAACTTTTCCATTCCCAGGACATGCCATAATCTATGCAACCAACCTGTTGTGGAGGGGAGTGTGGTGGTGCGCCAGTGAATAAGTATATTTTGCACGGCAGAGCCCAGTGCTATCGCAATTTGCCTCCCTCTAGGAGACCTCAGAGGATACATTAGCCCATTGGGTAAGCCCAACAATACGTATGCAGGGAAGCGAGGCAGTTCAATGTCGAAGTTTGAGTCAATCTCATCCAGGACTTCCTTCCAGTAGGGGCACAGTAAAGGGCAGTCCCATAAAACATGAGTGAGTGTGCCTATCTGCCCGCTGGCCCGCCAACAAGTGTTCTCGATGTTGGTATTCATCTCATGCAGTCTCTGTGGTGTGTAATACCAATATGTGGACACTTTAGTGAATGTTTCTGTAAGCCCAGTGTGGTATGCAGGGTGGCGTGCTCTGTAATAAATGTGGTCCCAGTCCGTGTGACTTAAGGATCTCCCCAGTTCTCGTTCCCAGCGTTCCCTACCAGGGTTATAAAGATCAGAGGAGGAAGGCTGCAAGAATTTATATTGATCTGAGATGAGTTTCGTGTCTGAGGTGCGTGTTACAAGCCATTTCTCATAGGGAAGGAGCTTCCTATCCGCTGACTCACGCACCTGTGGCTGCAGCGCCCAATGGCGCACCTGCATGTATCGCAACCGTTCCGTTTCAGGCAATTGGTATTCCTTCCTGAGGTCTGGAAACGAAATGACGCCGTCCTGACTATATACGTGAAATAGCGCTCTGCATCCCGTAGCTCACCAGCGCACAAAGTCCCCTGGTTCCATTCCGGAATGAAAATCCGGGTTGTCAACCAGTGGCGTGAACAGCGAAGGGAAGGTAGTGAGTGCATGCATCGCGTTGGTGGCGTCCCACACTCTCATCGGGACCCGTGTGGTAAAAGACGCGTATAAGTTGGGTGGGCGATGTGCCCTACGTAAAAAGGGCACCTCTTGCAGAGTCCGGCCCGCCACCGCCTGGTCTTGAAAAAGCCAGTGTTTGTCAGACTCCCACTTGCTCCACTCCACCAGGTAGCATAATTGAGCTGCCTGAAAGTATTTGCGTAAGTCCGGTACCCCCAGTCCCCCAGCCTCAGGTGCCAGTGTGGTCAGGGCCCTCTTGAGCCTGGGTTTGCGACCCTGCCATATGAAACGTGCAATGTCCGCCTGAGTCTGCTGGAGCCATCCTTTCAGGGGCTGAAGCGGCAGGGCCCGGAACAGGTATAGCGCCTGTGGCAGGATGGTCATCTTCACCGCGGCTATTCTGCCCAGCCAGGACAAGGTGCCCTTGCTCCAACGACCCAGTTCCTCCTTTATATGCTTACCTAGGGTGGTATAGTTAGCGGTCACCATGGCGGGCAATGTGGGTGCCAGAAGTATGCCCAGATAGGGCACGAGATCTTTAGACTAGTGCATGGGGAATCGGCCCTGCAAGTCAGTTCTACATTTTAATTTCCTATTTCACTGCCATACACCAATTTTTGCCCACACACCCACACCTCACCATAAGGCTGTTGGATAAAAAGATCTCCGCCAAAGAGCCCCTCTTTGAGGTGAGCCCGTCGGGGATTGCACCGCCTCCCCGACGAGGAGAAACCGCCGATGATGAAGCATGACACCCTTCTGGGTGTGTGAGGCAAATCCATCCAACAAAATGGATGCCCCAAGGTGTTACTCTTACACCTTTGGTCACGCCAGTTAAATCTTCCCCTAGTCTACATTGGAACAGTCCAGCAACCCCCTGTTGTTGCATTCTTAGATACGGACACACGCTGCGACTGGACCTTCCACTAACCCGAGTGGTAAATAGTGTCTGTTGATCAAGTGATCACGTTTTCTTCCTCCCTCCTTTTGACAATAAGTCAGTTCTAGTGACAGCATTCAACGAAACCTCAAGGGCCGCCGACTTCCCCATGTTCATCTTGAAGCCTGCGACGGCAGCAAAGCTCTCTAATTCATCAATGCACGCTGGGAGTGCCCTCTCTGGATCTGCTAGTGTCAATATGATGTCGTCTGCATAGAGACTAATGGTGTGAGTATACCTCCCCATCCTTATTTCCATCGCATTCGGGTTTTGGCGTATCCTCTGGGCGAGGGGTTCCATATAAAGTGCGAATAGAAGCAGGGACAGTGGACACCCCTGCCTGGTGCCCCTTTCTATCGCGAACTGTTGGGAGCTGCAGCCATTAACCCGCACCACTGCCGATGGGAATTTGTAGCAATTGAACACCAGGGTGCGAAATTTCTCACCTATACCCGCTTTCGATAGGACCTTCTCCAGATATGGCCAATGCACCCGGTCAAAGGCCTTCTCCGCGTAAACAGCTAGCAGCATTCTCTCCCCGGGTATCCGGGAGGCTTTCTCTAGGATATGGACCACCCTCTTGGTGTTATCCACCGCTTGCCTCCCGGGGACAAATCCCGCCTGATCCGGGTCCACCAGTCCAGGGAGATGAAGTGCCAAACGGGCCGCAAGGATTCCAGTATACAACTTGAGATCGATATTCAAAAGAGAGATCGGTCTGTAGGAACTACATTGCTTCTGGTCTTTCCCCGGTTTAGGGATGACCGACACTGTTGCTCGAAGTAGATCCGGAGGGATAGCTCCAGGAGTGGAGAAGGAGTTAAAGAGGCACGTGAGAATCGGGGCTAGCACGGGGCAGAATGTTTTATAGAAAAGTGATGTGTAGCCGTCCGGGCCCGGGGCCTTCCCGTGTTTAAGCCTGGAGATGGCTGTATTCACCTCCTCAACTCGAATGTGTCTTTTGAGGTATTCCGCCTGTTCTGGGGTGAGAGAGGGAAGGTCAACCGAGGCCAAATAATCCGCTTCTGCCTGTGCCGACGGGGGTTCGCCCGTATAAAGGTCAGCATAGAATCGGCGAAAGCCCTCCGCTATCTGGCTATCCTCTGTAGCCAACACCCCATTAGATATCAATAGCTCCTTCACCAAGTGCCTTTGATGCACCTCCCTGAGCTTGTGTGCCAGAATCACATTTGTCTCCACCCGTGTAATATGCGTGCTTCAAGCGTAATGCAGCATATTCCGCCCTATCCATATCTAAAGCTGACAGAAGTTTCCTCGCTGTTTTAAGTTGCTTCCAGATTCTGGGAGCTCCCGTCCTCTGGTGAACCTGTTCCAGCTCTCGCACTTTACTGGTGAGTTAATCCCGCATTTGCTGTCGTTCCCTATTCTCCGCGGAGGAGATGGCAATGAATTCCCCTCGGAGCACTGCTTTCAGTGCCGCCCACTGTGTCGCCTGGGTGGTATCAGCATTATCATTGTGCGTTTGGTAATCACGTATCGAGTCGTGGATGTGCTTCACCACCGTCTTTCTACGCAAAAGAGTATCCCTGAGGCGCCAGACCCCACGCTTGGGCGACATCGGTGGCAATTGAAACGTCCCCGTTACAGGGGCGTGGCCCGACAGAGAGAGAACCCCTATCTCGGAAGCTGTGGCCAAGTCACAGACCGGCCCTGTGACTAACAGATGGTCGAGCCGTGCATAGGTCTTATGTGCGTGTGACTAATAGGAATAGTCTCGGGTGGTGGGGTGGAGACGGCGCCAGAGATCGTGGAGATCTAATTCCTCCAACTGGCGTCTGCCCACCTGCGAAATTTCCCCTGTCTGCGGATATCTCTGTGTTGACCTATCCAAGGAAGAATCGAAGACCATGTTCAGGCCCCCCCCTATAATTATGTGCCTGTCTGGGGTGGCGGTGATATCCACCATGGCCGAGTGATAGATTGGTGTTCGTTGGGGCTATACACTGACCCGATGGTGAATACCAGACCCCCGGACTTAACCCTATAAGTGAGGAGTCTACCTTTCTGTTCAGCAAATTTATGTAGGACCTCCCCTTTAAATGTTCTGGACACTAGAATTGCTACCCCGGCTGTCTTGGTAGTGTTGGAGGAGAAAAATTGTGTGGGGAATTTGTGAGAGCGCATCCTCTGACAGTCTCTGGCCAGGAGGCGAGTCTCCTGCAGGAGACAAATGTCTGCATGTGTGTTTTCCAGTTGGGATAGCACTGCCCTCCTCTTGACAGGGTTATTTAACCCTTTCACATTAAGGGTGCCTACTTCAAGGGCTGTCATCTGTGTGGGTGAAACCAAAGTTCAAGCAATGAGTCACAGCCCAGGAGGGGCGGCTCTGGTGCAGATAGCGCGTAGGAGCACCGGGAGACTAGAGCGAATGAATCAAAAGCACTGGACGGTCCTTGTTCCTCCCCCCCAACCCCCCACGAACTTCCCCCAAACTACCTACACCCCTCCCCCCCTCCCCGTCTCCCTCTACACCCCAACAAACCCCTCATGCAAACAACCAAGCACCCTCCTCCCCCTCCCTTCTTCAAACCCCTGAAACCCCAACAAATTTCAGTCCCAGTCATGTCCAGCGGACAAGTCTGTGGTGAGTTACCAAAGTGGACGTCCGGCCACTTACTCCTCCTTCCTCCTCCCCATGGCCCCCCTCCTCCCAGGGCCCGAACCTGCTACATCAGTAAGGCTGTGGTGTTCTCCCCCCGGAGCGTCGTTATGCTGTCAGCGCTACATCACCATTGGAAGCAGTGTCTCTGGCCGCCTCGGAAACTGCATTCGCCATGCCAGTTCTAATGGTAGGTGAGTCCGGTCTTCTGGAGTTGGCGGACACCCGTCTCCGTGATACCCTCTGCCAGCTGTCTCTGGGGCCGCGTCTCTGGCTCGGTGTTGTCGTTTCTTCCTCCTACGCCGTGATCCCCAGAACTTGCACGTTTCCTGCAGCGATCTCAGTTGGTGCATCGTGCCATTCCATCTGAAGATGAGGCGGAAGGGGGGTCCCCAGGCATAGGATGTTTCATGCTCTCTCAGAAAGTCAGTGGCAATCTTAAATGATTTCCGCCTCTGGAGGGTGATGGCGGACAAGTCCTGATACAGGCCCACAGAGTGACCACGAAAAGTGAATGAGGGTTGCTTCCGCGCCTCTGCCATGATGCGTTCCTTCAGTGGAAAGTCCGGGAGAAACGCTAGGATGTCCGGAGGTGGCGCTGACGCTCGTCGTGGCGGTCCAACCCTGTGTGCTCTATCGATCCAGACTGGGAACTCCGCTGGTTTGCCCAAGATAGCCCTAAACAGGTCTCTCAAGCAACCAGCCACATCCGAGCCCTCTTCTGTAGACGGAATTCCCCGGACTCGGATGTTGTTTCGTCGTGACCTGTTTTCAAGGTCCTCATTGTGCGTTTGCAGGTCCAGATGCTGGTCTCTGAGGCGCAATACCTCCTGTTGCAACTGCACTATGTCCTCGTCGAGACAATGGTTCGTGCTCTCCACTGTGGCCACTCGCTCCCCCAATTCATCCACCTCTCTACGCACCTCCCAAACTTCACCCGCCACTTCCTGTTTTAGTGTCTGAAAATTGTCTCTGAGGGTGCTAAACAGCGATTCAAGGAACGATCTAGTGACAGGCGGTTCCCCTCCACCTGCACCCTGCGATCCTCCGGCCGAGCTTGGAGACGGTTGCCCCATGTCTCCTCTCTGCTGGGGCCTCTTAAGCATTTCGGGGTGAGTGCGGTCTCCTCGTTTGGTGCCTTTGCCGGACGCCATCATGGAACGAGTGTAGGCCAGTTCTCTCCGTCTCCTCGGCTCAACACTCCCTGCCCCGTGGGTGCTTTCCTGGGCTAAGTAGGGTACTGTTGGTCGTCACCAGTGGTAGTTTCGAGTACAACCGAGAGGAGCGCTACTAGCACTGCCGTACTAGGCTTCAGCCGCGGCTGCGACGGCGGGCGCCATTACATCGCTCACCTTTCCGGTAGGCCCCGCTGTTCTCCGGTTGTTGCGCGCTCCGCTGGGCACTCCGTTGCGTGGTTATCGCCTCCGTGCCTGTCGTCTCCGCCAGACCTCGATCGCCCCGGGTGGGGTAAGCGCTGTGGGGCCCACCGAATCGTCCCGGAACCCTTCAGTAGTGTTTGCTGACGGAGGCCTCTCAGGCCGCCTCTGCTGCCGTCCACTGCAGCCCAGCCATGCCGTGTGTTGCGAAATCAGTAGCCGGTGGTCGGTCAGCGTGCGTCAATGCAAGCTCCGGGACCTCCAAGTCAACCGGGTTCTCCGTTGCGCCTTATGTTCGCCTACCAAGCCGGAGGGGCCTCCAGGGGGGACCGGGCATGCAAGACTCAACGTAGAGCCCAAGGTCTGCGCCCCTTCTGCTCCAGTTCTCTCCCAGAGGGCGCTCAGTCGAGCAGGCCGAAGCCCGAGCGCCGCCCACAGCTGCTCCCACGGAGCAGGCCCGTCGGTCTCCGCTAGTGTTCAGGGCCGTCCGGGCGTGGCGGAGCAATCCCTCCTCCGGCGTTGCACGCTGATCGGCGGTGGGCGCGGTATGCGGTCGTTCCGTCGCCTCCCGACGTTCTTCGGGGGCTGGCCTCTTCCTCCTCTGACTCCCCGACCGGACCTCCAATGACGGGCTGTCCTGAGGCCAATTTAAGACTAATTCCAGACCAGAGTCTTCACGCCCGGTTACGCCACCTCTCCCTGCGGCAAATCAGACGGCAATAAAAAAAAGCGGCCAGCATTTGCAAAAATCTGGACAATTTTTAACTTGTCAAGTCATGCTATATAGGCATTTTTCAAGGTATGGCAGTCTGCATTTATGCTTGCTGCAGGTCAAGGTTTGTGACAATATCATGAAAATCAATTGTAAAGCCCGGCATAGCAGACCCAACAGGCCCACACACTGTCACACCCATCCTTGGGGACACTATTGGCAGCGGGCGAGGCAAAGGAAAAGAAAGCTAGCTTCCACCACTTCATAACTGTATCGGTGTTTCTCTGTGTGTGTGAGCTTGCTGCAAGGAAGCACCGGTTTGGGAAATCAGCAGTAAAACCCGGCGCGCCAGACCCAACAGGTCTACAAACAGCCACAAAATCAACCCCACCCCACCAGATGTGCTTACAATTCGTGCAGATAAAATTACTCTTAGAAGTAGACAATTTACACGCACAAAAAAATGACAGAAGCCCTCAGAGCTCATACTCCACAAGGCACTTGGTGACACACCTGGAGAAAGCCCAGATCACCAGTTATATAATGGTTTCTACTGACTCCAGGTACTGACTTCCTTTTTTGGGACATGTGCCAAACTCAATTGGAGTTAATTGCAGTTGATTTGTATGAAAACTATGTCGTAGACTGTGTTCAGATGGCTGGTATTTTTGTTTATCCAGCAAAATGTATCTTGTTTTTTTATCCAGTGGATATAAATAATATCAAAACTAGAGAGTTCACAGCTCGGTCAAGGAGAAGTACCTCTACCTGGCCAACGTTGTATTTTTCTAATTCTGCCAGTGACACCAGTAGGTAGCCCAGTTAACATGTTCTATGGTGGCCTGTGAGTTGTCAGCAATGTGGCTGCCATGAACGTCCTCCCTTTGGCTACCTCAACATCTTATCACAGACAAAAGCAATCCACGTCTGTTTTGATGCTCTCAGGGATGGTAGCAAGGAGGCACGCGCCCTTCCTATTCAGTGACGCGCAGTGCGCAGCCGCGGCCCGTACGCGCGCCCTGCATCGCATTTTGCGATGCAGGGAAAATTCGTTTTATTAATTTAATTGTTTACTTACCTGCAATCGTCCATATTCCGGTGTTTGTCA
The DNA here is from genome assembly GCF_964263255.1 of Lissotriton vulgaris. Classification (NCBI taxonomy): domain Eukaryota; kingdom Metazoa; phylum Chordata; class Amphibia; order Caudata; family Salamandridae; genus Lissotriton; species Lissotriton vulgaris. The sequence continues at coordinate 1,997,915,009 of NC_141691.1, forward strand.
CCCCCCACCCTGCCCCTCCGCCGCCCCGCCTGCCTGCCCCACCGCAACTCCCTCCACGGGCCGCGGCTGGCACTGCGCTGCCCAGGACCTTTGACCTGCTCTGTTATACTTTGGTACGTACGCCCTGCTGTTGTGATTCAAACTGGAGGCATGGAGAAGTGCACATGCTTACTACCCACTGCTTGAAGGAAAGGAGCTAACGGTAGGTATCCAGAAATATAAAGCATTTATGTAGTCTTTTCTAGATAATTGTTTTTGTGCACAGGGCCGGCGCTAGGCATGGGCAGTATGGGCAGCTACCCGGGGCCTTGCTTTCAGCCCACCAGCATGGGGCCTGCACATGTGCAACACACCACCAAACCTCTTATGCCCCTGCCGATCCTATTGAAGAAAGGTGTCTGTTTGCAATTTGGCTTACAGGAGGGGGCGCCCTCCCTGGACCTCTCAGGGATGGTGGGGAGAGGCCTAGGGGAGGGGGACACTTCATCTTGTGCCAGTTGCAAGGAGACGCATTTTGTCTTGCAATTGGGCCTCATACCTGGCTGCCCATTGAGACACTGCAGGACACCCATTGTCAGCACTTTACCGTCTCCACAGTTTTCACTCTCAGCCCTCAAGCTATTCTCACACCTTCAACCCGATATGAGCTGTGAAAGAGGTGCTTATAGGTGTCAGCGAGGGGAGCTGCGGCCCAGGAGGAGTCTGCACAAAGAAGCTCCGGAGCCCTAAAGGTGTCACTCATGTAAAATAGAGGGGCCTGGCACATTCCCCTCTGCCCTGGGCCCTAAAAATCCTAGATACGGCCCTGTTTGTGCAGCATTAGCTGCGACCAGAAGCAACTTCAGAGTGCTTGCTCTAGAAATTAAGAAAATGAGGTCCTATACTCTGTCCTGTCACACCAAACTCTCAGGTTTGTACTGCACAGTCAGCAGGTGCCGCAATAACTATACATGCATTCGCTGGTCAGATTGTGAGGTAAGGCCTCATTCTATTTGTAGAAGCAGATTATCGGGCAGTACAGAGCACACTTACGAGCACCATGCTTGGCATTATAAAGTACCTGGTTGAACTCACCTCGCACGCACGGGTTATCCAAAATGCTATAGATGCGTAACTAATGCAATTTAGGGTGATGAGAACACAACGTTAAAATCCATTTGTCTAACCCCAAATCCGTGATAGTTGGCAAGGATGCATGCACCAGGGAGACTTGGCAGCCATTTAGTTGTACTGCTGTTTTGGTTACTTGCTATGATGAGTAGCTAACTACTTATTGGCCTGTTACGTCGCTGCTTGGATGAACTGTTTGTTCTGTGTTTTCCTGGTGCTATATAGGTTGTTCTAAGATGTTTGTTAATCAGAACTTAACTTACTTCCTAAACTTTTATGAAGCTAATGCTTTCAGCCAAACACATTTTGCTATATAAACAGGGCACAAATTTGGGGGCCGCTCAGGTAGGCAGAGTCTCCCCATGCTTTTCACAGGGTGGACGCTGTCTACACTGCCAAGATGTTGCACCCCCGCAGAAATATGCCAAACTTATCAGGGTCAAGACTGATTGCATATGGCTGGGTACGAACTGGGGTGGTGCAGTGGGCAAAAGAACAATGGATTTAATCAAGATCTTTTGACTGGGGAGAATGTTTGTATTTGTCAGCATTCTGTCCATCATTTGTTTGCTGTAACACTTTTCACCCTAAGTGGGATGGGTATGCCCAGACGTGGGTCTCATGCTCAATGTGCCACTGAATTAAAGCTAGCCTGGCTGATGAAGGGTGACATACCCTGAAACCGGTCCATCATTTGTTTGCTGTAACACTTTTCGCCCTAAGTGGGTTGGGTATGCCCAGTCGTGGGTCCCTTGCTCGCTATGCCACTGGATTCAAGCTAGCCTGGCTGATGAAGGGTGGCATACCCTAAAACCGGTCCCAGGATGCTTGTTTCCGGCCTGGCCTGACAGTTTAGTCCGGACTGTTCCCATGGGGCAAAGGGTCAAGACTGATTTGCATTTGGCTTGGTCTAAACTGGGTTGGCGTAGTGGGCAAAAGAACAATGGATTTAACCTAGATCTTTTGACTGGGGAAGATGTTTACATTGTCAGCATTCCGTCCATCATTTGTTTGCTGTAACACTTTTCACCCTAAGTGGTATGGGTATGCCCAGACGTGGGTCTCTTGCTCACTGTGCCACTGTATTCAAGCTAGCCTGGCTGATGAACGGTGACATACCCTGAAACCGGTCCCGGGATGCTTGTTTGCGGTCCTGGATTGACCTGGCCTGTCAGATTGGTCTGAACTGTTCCCATGGGGCACAGGGTCATAACTAATTTGCATATGGCTGGGTCCAAACTGGGGTGGCGTAGTAGGCAAAATACTAATGGATTTAACCCAGATCTTTTGACTGGGGGAGAATGTTTGCATTGTCAGCATTCCATCCATCATTTGTTTGCTGTAAAACTTGTCTTGATGTCATTTTCAGACACCCGGACACAGTCAGAAGAGCCTTTCATTCAGAGAAGCAGCGTGTAGGCAGGGAGGGGTCTTCGGGAAAGGGTTTTAAGATACCAGCTGGACCCCTAACAAAGGCTGAAGTTAAGGAGCCATCAGGCCTTCTTTAGTTAGAGTATCTTAGATGGGAGATATCAGGAGCCTCACACCTAAATGCAATGTAGGGGAAACAAAGGCACACAACTTATCCCTTCACAGGTCCTTAAGATGGGCATGCTTTTGACTTTGTTCAGTCCCTGTATATAAGAGATGTGCATGCACTGTAAGCAGGGCAACTGGAATTATGCATCAGAAGAGTGCCAAATTATGAGGCAGAGTTGAGTAAATCATTCAGCAATAAAATGCAAATTACGCTGCATAATGCAGCACATTTAGTAATAGTATTACTTCTTTATTTATTTATAACTAGCTGTACCCGGCCACACGTTGCTGTGGCTCAGTCTGGTTAAATGGAAGAGAAAGAAAAGAGTAAGCGCACGTTTCTAATATGTTTAATTGAATATGAATATCTTCTTTATTCGGTAAAAAATTCACCATAAAAGAGTAACATTTCCAACAGTTTTAGATACAGTCCATTAAAAAGATACAACAATAGTTAAAACCTACACAGTTATATTTCAAGATTAAAATGGAACCATTACATAATTACTATGCATCAGATGTTACTAATGATCAAATTTCTCAACAGTACAGTGTTAGCAAATGTGCTGAGAATACATCAGGCTAAAGCTAACTCAGGTTTGCATAGGGCCAAGGGGCAGCGGATTGTGGTCTATTATTCAGGGTGGGGTTTGCTGTTTTAACCTCCTGATGCGGGTCAGCCAAGCGCTGCCCAAAAATGTTGCCACCCCGCACACCATAACAGTTGAAGTTGGGTCAGTGGAAAGAACTCTTAAAGCCATACGATGGCACCTCAAACCCAACCCCTTGCATACTGGTTTAAGCCATATTTTCCTAGCAGTTTTATATGCGGGGCAGGCAAACAGTAGGTGCGCCACAGTCTCCTTCGGGGCCGCACACCCCGGGCATTTGCGTGCAGGACCGTCAACAATAGACCACCCCGATGTATAGTCATGTACCGGGAGGGTCCCATACCTTAACTTTAAATAAAGGGTTCTATCTAAAGGCTTAGTTATGAGGTCAAGGAAAGGTTCTAACTTCCTAGACCATTTAATTTCTAAAAACCGCTCTGTAAGTGGACCCCCAGCCCCACTGCGTATTAATTCAGCCTGTGCCCACTCCCAATATATCTTCTTGATCACTAATTTGGGAGGTGGCTTTTGGCTCTCCCATACATCCCTTAGGCCCAAATGCATCACCAACTGCCTCAAGTTATAAAGCCACCTGATCTTTTTGCCAGTGTCTAATTAAATTAATTCATCCAGAACGGCAGCATAATTGGCAAGCTCCTCAGTCCTCCGCAGCCTCACCCAAAACTATAAAGGGCGCAACCGCACCAGATCTTTAATGGGTCTCCTACCTAGATCAAGTCGCAGGGGGATTAACGGAGTGGAAACGGGAAGAGCCACCAAATCCCTAAGGAACTTATTTTCCGCAGTTATTAACTCAGACACATTTTCAAACCCCCACAACTCGGAGCCATATAGTGCAGACGGGAGTATCTGGCCCTCATATATCGCCATAGCTGGGGCCACGGGTTTGCTTGTTGATTCGCGATGCTCCCTCAGAGTCACCCCTGCCACTCTTTTATGGCTAAGTAACATTTTAGCCAGGTGGTCCTTCCAACTCATCCGACTATTGACCCTTACCCCCAAATAGTCGAAGGATTCCACCAGCTCTAAGGGTGCCCCGTTGAGTGTAAAGTTGTTCCTAAATCTTTTAGAGGGTGAAAAAGCCATGAGTTTAGTTTTTGAGGTATTGATGGTAAGTCCTCTGTCTTTACAAAAGATGCTAAAGCGATTTAAAAGCCTTTGAAGACCCACCGGGGATTTGGAGATCAATAGGGTGTCGTCCGCGAAGAGTAGGGTGGGGATTCGTTCCCCTGCCAGGGATGGTGCGTCGGCCTCTTCCCCTCTCAGATATTCGACCACCCCATTGATGTTTAATTTCACAATGCTTGTGGGTATAAAATATGTTTTAGTGACTATTGTCTCTATGCGTCTTTTGTAGTTGTTGCGCAGCAAGCAAATCAATAGGGTCTGTTCGGCCTTTGGATGAAAAACACGCACGTATTGGACACGCGCGTGTATTCGAAACCAAGGTTGTGCATATGTAAACACGCGCTAATGTTGCAAAGTAAAGCAACTCCTCCCCCTTCCCTCTACCCACTTCCCGGTCCGCCATCCTGACACCAACTGTCCATGTTTATGTTTATGGGATTTGTAAAGCGCGTGACTACCCTTAGGCATCTCAGCGCTGCATGAATCAGGTAGAGGAACTGTGCACTTAGTCTTGTGGAAAGAGCCAGGTCTTAATTTTTTTTCTGAATTGCGCTTCGTTTTGGGTGAATCGGATGTCTGGATCTAGACTGTTCCAGAGCGTGGGTATCAGATGGGTGAAAGACCTTCCACCCCATCTGGCTCTTTTTATTGTAGTGTCTCTCATGAGAAATTTTGAACTCGATCTGAGCTGTCGGTGGGGTGTATAGTGGGCGACCAGGTTTTGAATGAGTGCTGGACCTCTTCCGTGCATGGCACGGTGAGCCAGGTTGAGTGGCTTAAATTTAATTCTGGCTTGGACCAATGTAGTTCCTTCAATCCAGATTTTACTGAATGGCGTCTGGGTATGTTCAGTAACAGTCGTGCTGCTGCGTTCTGAACAATTTGTAGGCAGTTTGTTACGTATTTGGGTGAGCCTAGGAAGAGGGAGTTCCAGTAATCCAGCCTCGAGATCACCAGGGCCTGGACTACTGTTCTCCTCGCATCTTCCGGAAGTAGGGAGATAATTTTCCTGATCAGGCGTAGTATCCCAAAACAGGTCCTGTATTGTTTTTTGGCCTGTGTCTCCATTCTGAGATTTTGGTCCAGCCACATACCAAGATTTTTTATAGCTGGCTTGGGAGAGGGGGGTGATCCCCAGCTGGTTGGCCACAGGATTTGTGAGCGAGGGTTAAAATTGTTTCCCAGGATCATTAGTTCCGTCTTGTTGCCATTCAACTTAAGTCTGCAGTCCGCCATCCAGGATCCAATTTTCTCAAGGCAGGGGACAAGCTGCCGGTGGTCTGAGTTAATGGTGTCTGAAATTGAGAAGACTAGTTGCGTGACATCGGCGTATGACACGTTAGAAAGGCCGAATTCCTGGATGATATGAGCTAGGGGACTGAGGTAAATATTAAAAAGGGTTGGACTCAGGGAGGAGCCCTAAGGCACCCCCAGGGTGCTGGAAAGTGGTCTGACTTGAACCCGGACTCCACGCATTGGAAGGTCCTGTCACTCAGAAATGAGGCAACCCATTCCTACGCTATTCCGCCTATTTCAGTCCTTTCCAGCCTCTGGATCAGCACTGTGTGGTCTACTATGTTGAATGCGGCGCTCAGATCTAGGAGCACCACTGCTGCCGTTTTTCCTTGGTCGAGGATGGCTTTGAGTTTTTCAGTGTCCACTAACAATGCTGACTCAGTGCTGTGCTTGGGTCTAAACCCCATCTGTGTCTGATGGATGACGTTGTTTTTTTCGAGAAAGGCGGAAATTGACATATGTAGACTATTGTTTCTATGCGTCCCTTCTTAATGTTGCAAAGTGAACCAACTCCTCACCGCTCCCTCCACCCACTTCCCGGTCTGCCATCCTGACACCAACTGTCCATCCTAATATATGTAGACTATTGTCTCTATGCGTCCTTTGTAGTTGATGGGCAGCATCAATAGGGTCTGTTCAGCCTTTCGATTAAAAACACGCGCATATTGGACACGCGCGTATTCGAATCTAACGTTGTGTATATATAAACACGCGCTTAATGTAAACCAATGTTGTGTCAAAATTTCAAAGCAATCGGTGAAGAACTTTCGGAGATTTAAGATTTTGAACAAAAGAACATTGATATTTTTATGTGTCTGTTCGGGCTTTCGATTAAAAACATGCGTGTATTCGAATCCAACGTTGTGTATATGAAAACACGCGCATATTCGAATCCAATGTTGTGTCAAAATTTCAAAGCAATCGGTGAAGAACTTTTGGAGATTTATGATTTTGAACAAACGAACATTTACATTTTTATTTATATAGATTTTTAAACTTGGTAATGCTGTCTAGGCTTTGGTTACACCTCATTAAATCCATCTTTATAGACACATATAGCAATAAGCAACCAAAAGGTGACTAGTCCAGCTTTGTAAGGGGCCTTTCATTGTGCGGGAACATATGTTGCTGCATTTTTTGTATCTTTTGAAGCATTTGCGCTAGAAGCAACATTTGTTTCCGTCAAATCTGTAGATCATGCTGCAGATGATGGATTATGTGGCAAATGCGGAAAATCTATAATCATGCAAAAATTGTTGCGGCTGCACAATCCCATAATTTAGGTGACCCTGGCGGTAAAGAGGTCAGATGTGTAGGTCTATCCCAGTATTTACACAAATAACAATTTTAATACCACTAATTTGTTTTATTTCTTTTATAGCGCTATTCATTCCAATGCAAGGTGTCAGAGCGCTTTGCATCATATTATACATTGACAATCAATCATATGTATGTAAATCAATGTGTAAGAAGTGTTACATAAGACAGTGAATGGTACAAGGTGTAGAAGCCACATGTCCTTTATAGTTCACTGTGCTACAGTAGAAGGATTACAATTTATGAACGCAAGTAACAAGCCGACCTTTGTGTTAAAAGCTGTAATCCACTTACCCATTTACATAAACTAAAACTTAGCGTGTTGCTTAATATGCTTTGCAGGAGACATAATAACTCTTTATGGTGGAACATTGTTGGTCTGCTGAGCTGTTGAGAGGAAGACATCGCTTCCCTGGCTCTCACCTGTTATTACCAATTTTCCTATGAATAAATATATTCTACAACTATATCTTGTTGGAGTACTTCACTACAGCTACTTTGATTAAAAACTGAGACTAGGCAAAACACAGATTGCTCCAACAAATATGCTAACCTCTAGAGTTATCTTCCCTCAATTATTATTCTTTGAGATATAGTTGGCACACAAAGAACTTTGCAGTAGGTTCCTTTACCCCCATAAGATATTTTAAAATGCAGACTTTGAAACCAATTAAGCAGAACAGATTTACTGCAACGTTTTTCCTTATTGCCAATTTCTTTGTGGCAGGGCTTTAAAAAATAAATGTATAAGTTGAGGACCATATTTTGCATCTGGGTTGTGTCACTTTGTTGACACAAGCCCGATACAAAATCTAATTTGTTAAAATATTGTGATGTGCTCAAATGTATGTATGATGGACCTAAACATATGCGTGAGGTCCTAAAATCTGATGTCACTTCTTGCAGGCACTTCCTGTGAGGTAATGGGTTGTGATGACACTTCCTCTGATGCCACGTGCCGTGATGTCACACGATGTAATGTCACGCGTCAAGTTGTCACTTGATTACTACCTAATTTGGTTGTCCCCCCCCCCCACTTCTTTTTCAGGATTTGTGCCCTGTGTGTATGTCCCACAAAAATAAAATAAAAATGCCTGTGAGGAAATGAACTGCTTTACAGCAAACAACTGTCCAACTTAATTTTTGACGATTTCTGTTGAATGTCCCTTGTGCTTTCTTTGCTGTCTTCTACTTAAAATGAACGTTTAGGCTGTTTCAAGATGGCCACTACTTTACCTTTGCAATGCCATCCTTTTTTCTGATGATATTACGGTGCCTTGTCCTTCTTCTCTCTCCATGGCGCGTCGCTTCCTTCCGTCCTTCTCACGTCCGAAGCCGGCCCCAAGGTGATAGTCCTGACGTCACGGGAAAGCCAAAGATGGCGGCAGTGGCGGTGAGCCTGGCGGCGCGGACCTCGGTGCAGAGGGGACTCCTCAGGGTCCCGGGGGGCGGGGCGGCCTGGTCTTCGCAGCCCAGGGTAAGGACAGCGAGATCAAAGGGCGATGAGAAGTCAACGGGCCGGTGAGATTGGAGTTTGGTGCACAACTTCCTTTGAATGAAGGTCACAGTGAGAGAGGCAGAGGCCCGGGGTCAGGGCAGCACTTAGATCCATGAGGGAGCTTTCCTTGCTTGTCTGCATAGGGAAACGATGTCTGGAGGCGACTGGTGACTCTAGCATGGTATTTATGTGGCTGATCTGTAGTGATGTCCAGATGGAGTTTCTGGCTCTGACAGACCTCTCACGTTGTGCCATGTTAGGCGTGGTGGGACGTGGAGTCCTATGTTATTTTGTTAACACGAAGGGCTACGAGACCTGAACAGGAAGATAAAACGCGAATTAACAGCATATTCAGTAGGAAAAAAATGACTCCTGCAGGTGATCTCACCGGTTGTAGGTTAGTGATAAAGTGGTATTGGAGAGTGGATATCAGTTAATGAGTTTCTGTGTTACAAGCATGTTCAGTCTCATTCGCAGGTAGTGTTTTCGGCTCATTCTCGCATCGAGCGGAATGTTGTACCTTGTGATGAAGACTATAACCTGACCTCCAAACGTTGTTCTCCCCATAACTCTGTGTGTACAGCATATCCCGAGGAAAGACAAACTGCGACCCTTCTTTTGCCGGAAGGTGCCTCTCTGGACATAGCCTAGTTCTTCGCAACTGCTGGTGTGTGTGTGTGTGTGTGTGTGTGTGTGTGTGTGTGTGTGTGTGTGTGTGTGTGTGTGTGTGTGATGTTCAACAGATCCAGTGCACAAAAGCTTACATTTTACAAATAAACGTTTACATTTGACATCTTTTTTAGATGGTGACTTTTTACATGCTTTTCACGTACATGATAACATACTCAAAGTGTTATGCTTGCCAGCACATTTCTTCTTTTTTCATTTTATCACGACACTTGTACACACTGTCCAAGGTTGAAGAACACTGAGCAAGTTGCCCCTGCTTATTTGGTTGAAGACCGCTCTGAATCAATCACATCAGCATTGCACCTCTGACACAATGCGCATGGAACCAGGCTTTGAGTATATAAACTGCCTCTGAGGCAAGTTGCTCAGAGGAGCACTTCTATGGATTTACCTGGAATGTTCGCCCGTGACTGAGGTCTAGCCTTTCTGACTCTTATCTGTATCATGCAAAGGACGACTGACTGTTCTATATCAGACTGGCTTCCTGATGTATCTTACACGGATATGGGAAGTTTTGGCATCCCTAGCAATCTGGCGGACAGCACTCTCACTATGCTCTCAATAGATGTAGGAGTATAATTATGGCATACTTGTATATTCATGTAATCACTGTAGCTGTGACAATGGTTGAATTGTTCCTCGTTTTCACCATTCTTGTAGTGCTGGTAACAATGCTGTGTTCCCTCCTGCAAATAATTGCAGCTCATGTCTTTTACACAAGAATACAATTGCTTGAATAAATGCTTGAAATGCCAATTTGTATATTTCTTGTGACTCCCTTTGGGCATGCCTAAGTAGCTATGAAATTGTAGATCCATTTGCTCGATTTCCTTAGGGGAATTAGAGTGGTCATGTTCTGAGGTTGCAGACACCAACGGGTACCCTGTAAGGTTAGGGCTCCAGTTGGCGCACTGTGAGCTAGCCATGAACTGGGCCAACATACTCTGAAAAATAAGTGGGCTCAATCCCCATAATTGATGCTTATGTTGTCCAGATACAGTTCTACTTAGTAGCCACGTACGACACAGAACGGACATGTTGCTTACGTTAATCTAGACACTCCTATATATTATGCATTCATTGTAATTGTACGTCTTGACTTTAATGTAGTGACGTTTTGCTTGTGTTTGTATTGTTTTTATATTTTTTGTCAATTATGTTTACTATTTCTTTAATGTGACATCAATTGCAGTAATTGTCTTCAGTTGTTTTATTGCATCTATTTTTTGTGAGGTTATGAATATGCTAATTCGTATTTCTTATTTCCCCGACTGTGTGTGTTCTGCTAGTGTGTACTCTGACTGTAGGTATCACTGAGGTAGTACTAAGATGTAGGCAGTGTCTGAGGCCATTGACTTCCGGTATCTCCTGGAGAGCAAGCTCGTGCGAGTCTGGTGGCAGAAGCGGGGGCTTAACCGTGAATTTCTGTGGACAAGGTCCGCTCTTTGTTAAAGGAAGTTGCTGGGATTGGGCTGCCAGTACGTCTTTGATTTGATAGACTCATTTGCTTTTCATTGATCGTGGTTTTTTAAGGGAGTCTCTCCAGTACCCTTTGTAAAGGTCTGATGCGCTTAGATAAAATACACGAAACTCGCATTTCCCCTTGCTGTTGGTCTTCAAGTAATATCCCTGTTCCTGACCTATCGTGGAAAAACAATTTTGTGGTGGAGTTTGAACCCTCCCTTTTACTTCTCTTGCATGTCCACACGTCCCAACTCAGCAGCAACTTTTGACTTCTCTTTGCCATTCATTGTGTACCATTCACTTCAGAGATGTGTTTTTATTGTGATTAAAGTCACTGGAAATTAGGGTGTCTGGCAGGGGCACTCAGTGGTGAAGACAGTGACTCTTTAGCTCTCAAATATGTAGGAAAGAGCAAGTAATACCAGGCAAGGGTTGTTCACTTCTCGTGCTTCAAAGCAATAAAACTCCACTTCATCTTTATTTACGTCCGATGTTTAAGAACCTCCTTTTGGTGTGCACAGGGTATACATCTGGTCATTGGCAAAGAGAATATTCTATTGTAAAGGTGCTATTTTAGCATGGGATTCTGTTTTGAATACAAACTGATGCAGTTTTCCTTTCTGTTGTGTAAAGGAATCCTGATTTGGTGTAAAGACAACCCCTATATGAAAGACTACCTCATATGAGGGTGCCTTGATGTTTAGATTGTCAAGTTTACAATTGTTAACATTTCACACAAAAAAGAATGCTTATAGAAGAGAGGTTTCCTCTAGAAAAAGAAAAGCTCTGATGCTGACACTGCAGTCGATCAATCCAAATGCTTCACAGTAGTATAGGCATTCCTGTACTGACTGCGCTATGGAACTGTTGTCTACTAGCCGTTTTTTGGAATCTAAATGCTAGTTTGAATCCAGACAAACGGTTAGCAATTTGGCAATCTTTATTCCTTTTGCCTCTGTTTCCGTATGGTCCATATTTTGGAGCATCTTATCCAGGTCAATTTGGTAGGTGAACTATATAAAAAACACCTTTGTGTTTCGACGTAGTGATAAGTCCTATATGGTGCACTGGTTGAAGGTAGAATGCTTGTTCATCTAGGCTAGTCTCACACCTGCTCAGCACCAGGATAGTCTCATGGGTGATAGCGGGCTCCACAAATCTTCAGAATATAACAGACCTCTACTATTGTGTGAGGATATCATTTATCACTTTTTTTACCTTTCATCAAAAAGTTGGTCAACCAACTCAGGCGCTGTTGCTGGATTTGTTTCTGAACAGAGTCCTTGCATCTTTGAGGCCTCTATTGGACTAGAATTGTGTTGCTGTTCGTAATCAGAACTGTAGACTTGTTAAGTTGAGCTGCACTGCCCTGGGAAGAAGGAAGCTGTTTAAAAAAAAAAAAGTCCTTGTTTGCCTCCGACAACAATACACTCCAAACGCCTGCACCAGGTATCAAAACTTCCCAACTTCGGGTGCTCTAGCGCACAGGAAGGAATTGTCCCAAGTGGGTAAAAGTCACACTCAAATTTGGTCCAGTATGAGCCGGCAGCTGCTGGTATAGACTTTAGGCAACTGGGGTTGCAATCCATTACAGCCTGGAGAGATATGTAGCAGGTTCAAACATAGGGCAAAGAGTGCGACAGATTTAATGGAGACCTCAATCAATAATCTCCCCCCACTCTTTGTCAAGCCATCTCAATAGGAAGCTCCAAAGGGCGGTTTATGGCATTCAACCCATTTGCAGCAGATTTCCCTTCTAGTGAGCAGTATTAAGAAGAAAAGCTCTAGCAGGACCACACATTTTGTCAGTGAATCCAAAGATGATCATGGAGAGGCTTGCCTCGATTTGCAGCCCTAAGATAGGAGAAATGGTGTTACCGACCTTCAACCAAAATTAAAGGATAGCAGGACATTGTTGAAACATGTGGACGTCTGAGGCTCTTTCCAGGTCGCATTTCTTGCATTTGACAGGAGGCCCTTTTGACATCTTTGAAAGCCTTAATGGAGTTATACAGGCCCTCTGGATAGTAAAGATGTGATTTATTTTTAGGCAGGTAGGCTTAACCACACGAAACAGTGCTCATTGATACTTGCTAAAGTTGTTCCCAATGTTCTCCCGGCATGCATGTACCCCACAAGTCTTCTGCCAGGTTGAAGTCCCCATCTATTTCTTCTTCAATTCTCTAGTACCAGAAAGATACCTCTTTCCTCTCCAAAGGTATCACCACCTGGTGCTTTTCGAGAGGGATGCCTACGCCATTTTTGATTTTGAGCCCTGCTGTTCAGTTGAATATATATATATAGTTTGAAATATCCCCATCCATGACACTACAGAAAGTTGACCACAGTAGTAGCGTGCCTTCTTGGGTAAGGTCTCCCCATACCCTAAGCCAAGCCATTCCCAGTAGCTGAGCTAATGTATCTTTTAGGCAGTCGGGTGTTTCCGAGGAGTCACACAGGGGCAAGGCTTGAAAAGTAGCTAATACCCGCTGACCGTCTGATACTGGCCCACATTCTAGTCATTGCCTGTAAAACTTAAAGCTTGATCTTTTTGAAGAATTTTGGGTCTCCAAATTTAAACCTAAAACCATCTTTGCCGATAGTGGCCCCCTCTAGCATGGCTTTGAACAAACCTCCCATACCAGAAGAGTTTGGAGATTTTAATAGCATTCTGGAGTGAGAACGTTGGAAGGCCCATGTGTAATATTGTTTGTCCGGGAGGAATAATCCCCCTTTCTCCCTTCTTCGCCTCAATTTTTTTCCATGAGATTCTTGTTCCTTTATAGGCCCAGATGAAAGAGTTTATGGCCTGCTGGAGTTTGTCAATTAGCGGTTTACCTGTATATAGGGGGATTGTTTTAAAAAGAAATGTAATCTTTGGTAATATCATCATTTTTACCAAATTCACCCTCCCAAAGATTGACAAAGGGAGGGGAGCTCAGCTTTTCATAAGTCAAGTACATTCCTTAGTGGTGTTTATCATATTTACTTCAGTGATTTTTCAGATATCCTGCACTATCTTTAACCCCAGGTATCTTGTCTCTCTTTTGATCAAGTGGTGGCTCTTCTCTAAATTTAGCGCCATGATCTGTTTTTTCTGAGTTCACCTCCTACCCGGATACTTCCCCAAACTCCACAGCACGTGAAAGTAACAGGGAGGGAAACGCAAAGGTCTGTAGAGAAGACCATAGGGTCATTGCCTAGAGAGCCATTTTTCTTTCCCACCCTTTATACTTAAAACAAGGACAATTCACCTCATCGCTGAGCTTCTGTGCGAAAGGCTCGGTGTAGAGATTAAAAAGGAGGGGACAGCCCTGCCTAGTACCCCTCGTTATTCCAAATGGGTAGTCAAATTTCCATTAACCAGAACTTTCGTTGATACGCCTTGATAGATCAGCTGGATGGCTCTATGGATGTTTATGCCAATGTTGTATTTTTCTAATACCACTGCCAGATAAGTCCAGCTGACTATGAAACGCCTTTGTGGTGTTTAGGATCAAAACTACCAGGGGAATTGAGTATGATGTGGCAAATCTATTTCACCACTCTGATCCTATGTAAGTTCGTGTACATGCCTACCCTTGACAAAGCCCTTCTGATCATCCTTCAGAATATCCCCTGCTACTGCACCTAGTCGGTCTGCGAAGATTTTGGCGAAGATCTTATCTGCATTGAGCAGTGATATAGGCCTATATGATTCACATTTGGTTGGGTTTTTCCACGGTTTTAAAATCAGTTATGGTTGCCTCACCCCTAGAGGAGGAAAGATTTACACCTGAAATTGGGATCTCATTAAACTGTGAAGTCATAACTGGAATTAAAGCTTCGCCTAGATTTTTGCAGAGCTCTGTTGGTAGACCATTCAGCCCTGCTGCTTTTCCTTTTTTGCTTGACTGTAAAGCCCTCTTTACTTTCCTGTTCTAGGGAGTACTGCTGCAATGTATCTAGGGATTTGAGTGCAATCTAACGTATCCATTCTTTAAATGTATCTTCATTGACTACTTTATCCTCAGTATAAAACTTCTGAAAGAAGTAATGGAAGACGTTTTCAATTTTCAAGTCTGCGCTTAATCTAGCCGCGGTCTCAAGGTCCTCTATTTCCCTTATCGGGTTTCGTGTTCTGTCTGCTTTCGCTTTCCATGCCAACAATCTCCCTGCCCCTTCCCCATACTCAAAATGGGCCAGTTTACTCGCCTCCCAACATTTTGTAACCCTTGTCTGCAAGATGGTGTCTAACTGTTCCTTCAGTTTCTTCAAATTATTTACAACCTCTTGCCTTGCCTACTCCACATGCATGCCTCCAGACACTTTATTTCTCTTTCCAACCGGCCAACCTCCTCTCTGTAGCATCTGTTTCTGTGACATACTCGGCCGGTGATTTTCCCTTTAAGGTGTCCCACACTATCTGGATGGATGTCGTCCCTAGGTTAAGGTTTAAAAATTCCTCCGTCTCAGAACAAAGATAGTTCATTTCATCTACGTTGTGTAGCAATGTCCAGTCCAACGTCCAGACCCTACCCGTCTTTCTGTTTAACTCCAGCTCCATACATACCACTGAGTGGTCAGACAGATGGGCAGTCAAGTACCTAATGTCTGGAATTTTTTCTCTAAGACTTAAACTCACCTGAAAATAGTCTATTCTTGACTTCTGACCATATTCCCTGTTCTAATACGAAGCTCCAAACATCGCAGATCCCCATCTGCTTCATCGTTGAATCAAAGAAGGCTTGAGATTTAGAAGTCTGCAGAGCTCTACTGTTGTTTGATTTATCTAGATTGGGGTTTAGTGTGATGTTAAACCCACCTGCCATAATTACAGGCTCCGCATAGTCCAGTAGGTTGTAGGGGATTGTTTTTAAGGGCTCAGGATCATCGCAATTTGGGCCATACTAGCAAACTAGTGTTACTGGGTTGTCCATTAATATTATCCTAAGAATCACCCATCTACCACTTGAGTCCACTTAGGAGTTGATTATGTGGGCCCTAACTTGCCCCTTAATTATAATAGCCTCTTCTCTTATATTTGCATTCTGATCAGTGCAGTTAATATGCCCGACCCACTTTAGTTTTCTTAATATTGCCAAACATTAATTTTTGATCAAGTGAGTTTCTTGAAGAATAATTATCTGCTGGGAGAGTCCCTCAAATATTGTAACATTTTTACCCTTCTCCTTTTTGTGTGTAAACCTTTAACATTCCAAGAGAAGAACCGAAATATACTTTAAGTTCTATTTGTTTGGTGTGATGGGAAGTGCCCCCAGGAACATATCATTAGTGCACACATACCGATTCGACCAACGTAACTGAGGCAAAGAGGAATTTAAAAAGAAATTTCCCTACACGCAATCCAACCCCCTCACCCAACTTCCCACCCTGGAGAACTACAACCCACTAAATATCTGGACTTGATGTTAGTCCTGATTGCTATGTCTGGGCACCCCCCCCACTACCGCAACCTCTAGCCTGCAATAAGTGTGACCGCTTGGCTTGCATGTATTTTTTTCACATTTTTAAATATTTTAGATTTAAAAAAAAGTTTAGACTCCCAACATATCACACCTCTCACCGCTTTAACACTGGTTCCGTGTTGAAGAGCGAACTAAAAGAAGAAAGAAAGGAAGCAAGATAACAAGAGAACCTCAACAGTTTCAGGGCTAAAAGGTGTTCTCATTTTTTTTAAAATCCTTTCTAAGAGTTCTTCCGTTTTTTGCTTACTCCTTATATTGTGCATCTTATTCGTGTGCATTACCTTTAAGGAGGCGAGGAAATTAAGTTGGGCTACTTTTTAAACTCCAAGAGGCATATTATCAAGACTCGGCGATAAGATTATCGCCGCTTTATCGGCAGGAAACTGCTGATAAAGCGGCGATACTGGGCTTGATAATATGCTCTATGGAATTCCAATCGAAGCCCATGTTAGATGTGAAGGACATTTAACATGAGCTTCGATTGGAATCCCATAGAGCATATTATCAAGCCCATTATCGCCACTTTATTGGCAGTTTCCTGCCGATAAAAGCGGCGATAATTTTATCGCCGAGTCTTGATAATATGCCCCTAAGTTTTTTTTCCCCCAGTTCCCATTGCCTGTCAAGGATATAGGCTGGATTCTTTCTTTTAGGGAGTATGTGTGGAAGTTCACTAAGATTTTCCGGGGTTTAGCTTTGTTGGGGTTTTTCTGAAAGGATCTCTAGGGACCCTTTGAATGAATTGACTCTGATCACCTTTGGATTCCTCAATCTGCATTGCTTCCTTAATTAACGTGATAGCACAGGCCCATGGATCTTCTCCTTCTTTCCCTTCTGTGACGTTTAGGATGCAGAGATTATTCCTTCTTGAATTGTTTTCTAATCGTTCCAGTTGTACGGGGGCCTCCTGCTCATCCTTTCTTAAGCCTGCTATATCTGCCTTCACCACACACAGATCACTTTTTAGCTCATCCACAGAGTTCTCCAGAGTCTGGGTCCTAGCGTTTAATATGTGTATCTTCTTTTCTAGTGACTCGCAAAAAGACTGGTTCTGGTTAAGACTCTCCCTGGTTAATTTCAGAAACCGCGAACCCCTTCTTGATTTCCTCTGATAAAGTCTGGAGTTTCCATGGATAATGGTAGTCTTGACTCGGGAGTCTTTTTCTATGCCAAAGGTATTAGGACCTGATTCGCCCCCCTAGAATGGGCTACAGTGTGGTTGTTTCATCGCTCTCACGTAAGGGAACCTGTTTCTGACCTGCCAGCAAATTTGAAAGCAGGGAGTCTCCCTTAGCAGCCATTTGATTCCCTTTAGCTTTGCCCACTAGGCGCTTCCTAAGGGCCTCCGCTTGTTTTATGATGCCCATCATTGTAGGTTGCACTTTGAAGAAGGACCGAAAGGAGGGTGTAATTTTCTGTCTGTGTGTATGTGCTTCTGCTTTCTAACCCTTCCGCCTTGAAGGTAGGTACGAGGCGTAGTGCCCCCCCCCCCTCTAGCTCCCGGATAAGCCCTAGGGAGCAGGATGAAGAGAACCCCCCCACCCGACCTGATTTCTTTGTGAAGCTTTGCTTTTTTCCCTCTAAGATGTGTTTTTAGGGGGCTCTGGGATCCCGCTTTGCTCTCCTCACCCCTCATACCTCTTCTTGCCTATGCAGGACACTGGAAAACCGCACAACTCGATTGTGGCTCACTGGAGGGCTGCGGCGGTACCTCTTGCAGCTCCTCCGTCTCCTCCTCTGGCAGCTCTTCAGCCTCCAGGGTAGTGCAAATGTGCCTTGTGTTGCAGCTGGTTCCCTGGAGGAGACCTCTAGTTCCTGCCCTGCGGCTCCTCCTCAGCTCCAGGGCTGCCTCTCCCCAGTGGAACAAATGAACAGGAGAGACCTGGGGGCAGTATCCTGCCCGGCACATATCCAGGTAATGGGGCGGGGTCTTAAGCCGAATGCGGCTCACTGTGCTCAGCTGTAGACCGGCTACAGCATATTGGCGGTAATGCGGGAACAGGTGCCACGGACGTGCAGCAGCCGACTCAGACGGCGGCCGCCATGTTCTCCCCGGAAGGAAGTGGTTTTGAATGAGAGGAGACTATCAAAGCCCATCCGGCCGAGGCCCTGCATGGTTTTCCACGTGGAGAAGTCTTTCCAAAGGGGGTGGGCAATTCCTGAGAGGCAGAACCACATAAACATTCTGGCATCACAACAGGACTGGGTTTCCAGAGGCATTTGAGGATTGCACCAGTTTGCTTGTCCAGTTGCATGTCTTGGTGCAATTGAAAGAAAAACAAGCAGAAAGTTTAAAGTTTGATGTAATCCAGAAGAAGTTCACAAGTATCCATGAAGTAGGTTGTAGGTAAGAGGTTTATTAAGCTTAGTTACAGGATGGTAAGTAGGATAACCGGTTCAGCACCACCAAGAGAAGCCCACACACTCCAACTGACGTTCCTGGCACTCCACCACCGCATCAAGCATTCCAACATTCAACACACATCACATTCATACTTGCTGATCAGCAGGGAACAGCTAGCTAAGGGAAAGGATGCAAGCAACATTACAAGTTACAACACAGTGCTTGATGAAAAATAGCAGCATTTAATACTGCTGAAAATTTGTGAATCTGGAGGCACCGTTTAGATGTCTTATAGGACTATCTCTTGTGATTTCAGTCTGAGGTGCGTTAGTCCATTTTTTGAAGCGCGCTTATGTTCTACCAGAGAAGTGGGATGTGCTTTTATTCTAATTTGAATTTGTCATTCTCTTTGACCAGATTTCAGTATTTATTGCGAGTATCTTTGAGTTATCTGTTTATAAGGGTTATCTTTTTTGCCATACGTATCTGTGGCTTGAAGCTGCTCTTTACCAGTTAAATAATTGATGTGAAAGACAAGTGGGTCCATATTTTTTGTTATACAAACCGTAGTGCTACTGTAGCCGCCTGCTTCTTACTGAGATTTTATGCCACAAAAAATGCCATCCCCCTATTCACATTAGCCCTTGATTATAGGCGACACATCGGCTTCAGTCGGATATGTCAGGTATTTTATTTACCTTTGTATTCAAAAGGGTTTTTCAAAGAATTATAGCTTCACATGGCAGAGAAAAACACTTTACATGTAAACAATAATAGACATATTAACCACAATACAGTATTTACAACATGAAAAAAATCACAAAGCGATTCATACAAAACAACTGTACCAGTTTCTTGGTATTCAAGCAAAGATGCAAAATAAATGTGCAACCCTCAATGATCATAAATGAACAAAGTTTTTAAACTATTGGACAGAATCGTATTTGCAAGGAGATGTCACATTACACAAATGTTGTGATTCAAAGAACTCGCAATGATTAGAAATGGCATCTCCTTTCATGCCGACGCGTTTCGAACACCAAACAGGAATTAAGGGTTCTCATCAGGGCCGGATTGCTTTCTGACTGTGTATGTAAAAAGGTGACAGTGTATGAGTATCAGTACGTGACCTACTTGATTAAGACTGCTAATGATATATCACATTCAAAAGTGATAGTACCTTAATTGTCGCTGTTGTTTTCAGGTAGGATTTTGTGCATCAAAGAACTGTCGTCTAAGGAAGATTAAATTAAAACAATCAATTTAGGCATCGTTCTATGCTAGCTAGCTCTGCTGTAACCTCATGTCAAAGTGCCGCATGACGTACCTTTCAGTGATTATCGGTCTGTGTGGGCCATCCCTACGCGCGATGAGGTTTTTCCTAAAGGAAAGGCGAGGATAGTTTTACTATCATGGAGCTTCTGCGTTGTTCTAAGTGAACACAAAACAATCAATGAGCGAATCCTACCTTCTAAGCCAGCACCGCGCGTTTCAGGAGCCAGCGGCTACTATCACTTTTGTATGAATCGCTTTGTGATTTTTTCTCATGTTGTAAATACTGTATTGTGGTTAATATGTCTATTATTGTTTACATGTAAAGTGTTTTTCTCTGCCATGTGAAGCTATAATTCTTTGAAAAACCTTTTGAATACAAAGGTAAATAAAATACCTGACATATCCGACTGAAGCCGATGTGTCGCCTATAATCAAGGGCTAATGTGAATAGGGGGATGGCATTTTTTGTGGCATAAAATATTTATAAGGTCCAGCCTTACCCTCTGAACAAGGGCCTAACTCCTTCCTTCTTTAAAAAAAAAAAAAATGCTTCTTACTGAGAGCAGCTTAGGGATCGGCCATCTTAACCTATAGGTCTTTTCAGCTATCATTCAAATTTCCACCTACTTCATTCATTGGATCTCTTGTTCTTTAAGTGATGGGCCATTTGCCTGATTGCTTGTACATCTGCTTACTGAGAACATGCTGGTGGTCCAATGCTTTACCAAGTTTTGGTGTTGTTTTTACTTTCTATTTGTTTTCATTATTTTTATTTTTTAACTGCTCACTTGAAAGAACTTTTACTGTTACATAAAAGTAAGAGTGGTGATCCATTATTTTTCACACATACAGCAAAGCTTGCCAGTGCTGGACCTATTGGCTTTGTTGAGCTCTTGAGTATTATTTGTTTTAGTACTGGTAATCTGCTGTTCGTTTGACCACTTCTCCGAATCTTAAGGTGCTAGGTTGCCTCTTACTGCCGCCGTTCTGCCTAAGCAGCCTTTATTGGCAGCTTGATTGTACAAGCAGATAGTAGTTTCTGCTATTTGTTTTTTCTACTAACTGTGGTGTTTCTTTGTGAATATATATACTTTTAGAATTCCCATTACATTGCTTTTTCAATTTAACTTGTCAATTTTCTTAGATTTATTGTAAAGATTTACAATATATATGTCCATTTTATGCAGTGCTCAATTTGTTTTTCAACGAACAGCCAATATATAATAATGGTTTAAACCATTTATAGTTTAAAATACATTGTTTTCTTCCAGTCGTGCTATATGAATTTTCTTTTCCTTATGTCAGACATTAGTTTTTAACATCTAAGACTGATGTTTTTGTGGACCGGCCAAATGGAAAACTGAGAATTGCAATAGTTTGCATAAGACTAAAGAATTTGGTGTGGAGAATTTTTAAACTGAACTTCATTTTTCATTCTAGAAGATTCACTCAATGGTAACTGCATAAAGACTCTCTAAAAAGATGGCCTTCTGCTTTAAACCACCAAATGACAAACTTGGTGGTTTGGTAAGCATAGTCTGGCCATGTCTTTCTGTTGGGTAGTAGCTCATACCTGCAGCTCCTGTCTTGTAGTTCCTACAAATCTATGTAGGATCTGCACGTTTAGACAACAAAAACTAAGGGATTGGTGTCCAGACTGATTCCCAACACCCCCAAAGGATGTGTTAATCTGTAGACCTGATAGCTAACAGTGCCACTCTAAGCCCCACAACCTTACCAAGGAGCGAATAATTTCTGGCAACCATGGAACATGACAACTCTTGATCCTGCAGGGATTGTGAAAACACTATAGTACTTTTCGCTCAGTCACTCGTGCTCACTTCTTCTTGGAGAGATCTACAGAATAAACAGTGGGGACGTTTTCAATAAGCAGTTATTGGACCAGAGTCATTCTAGTATAAAATACATGTGCTGCAACGACCATTAGACAGAAACAGATATATATAAATACAAGCACCAACAAAATAAATAAAAGGCAGAATTCTACCATGGTGCTAAAACAGTGAATATATGCAGGCATATGGATACATGGCAGTAATCATGAGTGCTCCTAAGATGCAAACCCTAACTAAATGTACCTAGCATGTATGTAGGTGTACAACTTAGAATCCACTTAGGAAAGAGCCAGCCCCATTACCTGATGCAAGAGAATGAAGGACATTGGCTTGGTCTCAAGTTGGACATCCCACGAGGTATCTCAGACCACTGGGAGCTGGAGTGTCTGTGTGCAGGGACCTCAGCGTCTTGTGTCAGCATGAAAGCTTCTCCTCTGGTTTGCCCAGCAAAGATGTGGTGCTTATATACCCAAAAGGTCAGGGCTCTACAAATCTAAAAAATCTCACTTGACCTGCAGGTCGAGTGAGTAGACTTTTCTACTCGACCTAACAGCAATGCACTCGACCCACAATTGATCGCATAATGGACTTTTTTCAAAACATTTGCAGCGCCAACAACCTAGGAAAACGTTGGCCACCCAGATAAACGGCAAATTTCACCCATTTACCTCCCTATGTGTGTATCAAAGTGCTGTGGGGAAGGTTTCTGCGAACATACATGGCAACATACATGGCAAAAAAATACCTTACTTATAAACTTTAATACAACATATCAGTACTTAGTACAGCATTGTCATTCTAATTCGTTGTTTCTGTCGTTTTGCATATCCTCTTCCCCATCTTCTGTGTAATCCCTTTCTTATCCCACCCATAATTCAACGTTTTCTTCCCTCCCCTTAATTGCACTGGGATGCATACTGAGGCAGGGCTCATGACTTTGCTATTTATGGTCTATGAAAATGAATCTTGAACTGCTCACCAAATGCTCAATTGTCAATGTTTAATTTATTTTGCGTACCCCACAGCTCCCTAAGACCAGCAATCACCAAAATGCAACACACAAATCTATGTGAAAACCTCTTCTATTAGACACTTTACCCCCCCCCCCCCCCCACCCCCTTCAAATAAAAAGCTTGACTTCACCATAAGCATTAGCAGGGTTGCCAGAACTACCAACTTTCCTTTCGTTCATTTAAATAAATAAATCAAGCGCTCCCTAACCTCTGGCCCACTAAGACTTAAGTGCTGACCACACTTCTTGTCACTGCCCCAGAAATACCTGCTGCATAACGGGTGCAACGATCTTAGTAGCAACAGCTTTAATTCAACAAAAAAAATATATGGAATGGGGTGGAGGAGTCTATGAATCATAATCATTAATATTGCACCGAGACATCCACAAGCACTGTGTATAAAAAACATTGCAGTATATTGACATGTAGATATGCGGCCAATGGATATGGTCGGATTTTCAGCAAAATATGAACCTGCCAGACTTGATACGACCATTCTTCCTAGACACGCCGGGCACACCTTTTGAAAGATACCAGATATAGGGCGACATATCCAGAAGTCTAAATGACTGGTCCTATAAATGCCGAACTACTCTCAAATGAGACAGTAATTGCCAGTACAAGAAATTTAAAATGATATACACATTTCAAAACAATAAAACAAAGTTTCCCTCTGTATTATTAATGGTGCCTGTCCATTTTCATCACTACATTTTAGATCTCCATCCGCCATTACAAATTAAGGTTGAATGCCCACTATCGCACCGAGCCCAAGGTGAGCAGTCTACTTGCAGGCATAGGCTGCTAATTACATTAATAAATCACTCACGGATTGAAAAGAATGCAGGGTGATTGAAATGATTAGTTGATAAGTTTTGCGGTCGGCGGGCCTAAATGAAATTTAATGTGAAAACGGACTCACCTCTGCCAAAATCGCCCTGCACTCAGAGTCCCGACTCCACCGAGGAGAGCGCGTGGTGGTGTGCTACGTCACTGCTGCACTTTAAGCAGCATAGCGCGGGGGAAGGCCAGGGCCGTCATTGGTAGCGCTTTCGCGCGCTACAAGATTGACGGCCCTGGCACCCAAACAATAGGCAATGCGTGCATGATGCCCCCTAAGCCTTTCACGGCGCACCGCACCCGCGTGCATGATACATGCTATGCTGCCCCCTAAACCTTTCATCGCGCACCGCACCCTGCACCGCAATGCTGCCACCTAGAGCCTTCCACATGCTACTGCACCTACCTCAGAGGCACTCGCCAGGCCGGTCAAGTAGGCCTTGAAACTGACTCGACCTGCAGAAAATTCACTCGCGTTTGCGAGCGGGCGAGTGGATTTGTAAAGCCCTGAAGGTGCCCTCAGAAGGTCTACCTAGAATGGTACGGTGGGCCTGTCGTTCAAGGATGACGATAGCTGTGACTTTTGTACTGAGTTATTATACAACAGATGGTAATCCTGCTGTGTGATTCTAAGAATCCTCATGCATAATAAATTAGGCTAGTTTTCGAAGAAAAGCACACAACATTTATTTGGCACATAACTAGGTAAAAGGTCAGCGCCAGAACCGTTATGTAGAGCAAGGTAGGACATATATAGGTTAAAGGTTGTGCATCTACCTAGGTCTATATGGGGGTACCTTGGGGCTCATAACCCTCCCCTAAGGTGGTAGAGCTAAAGACTCAGTTCAGACTTATTGCCTGCAAAATTGGGTGGCAAATTTGCTACATGTTCGGCTGCATAAGATGATAGGTGACATTGTGTGACTGTATAGGGTAAAGGGCTAGTTTGTACCTCAAGGTCTGGGAATGTAGTGCAGTCTGAAATAATAAACAACTTTTAGAATGTGGAGAATAGGCAGGATGCATCTAGATTTGGTAATCATATGACACTTGCAATCCATATCAGGCAACAAAGAAAGAGGCTGGGGAAGGGGGCTGTTGTGAATGACTCAAAAGAGGCTTTGAAACACACTGAAGGTGAGCAAGCGCTTGAAGTCTGTAGGTTGCCTACCCATACAAAAAACTGGCCTCATTTGGGGATAGATCCCAGGAGAGTTATTGAAAGGAGGGTAGAGAGAAGGTCTAAGAGTGAAGAGGTCCAGGACTCGCCATTAAGAAATGTTCCAGAATGTGATATTTCCTAGTTATCTTAAAGAGGAGTTTAAATGTTACTTAAAAACACAGGGGGGCGAAGGTTATGCGTGAGTCTTTCTATACTTCCATCAGGAGCCATGCAACAATAGACTACAAGACCAACATAATGGTGCAAAAAACTTGAGTAACATGTTTTAAAATAACCAATCATGTCTGTAACAGTTTATAAAAGTGTGTTCCTCAAAACCAACTTCCTCTTTCTATGCACAGTGGGCATGCTGTCTGCTTCTTGATAAACCCCTGTCCCCTCTAGCTCTGTTTTTGCTTCCAGTGCTGAAAGTACTGTAAAACACAAGCCTCATTCTAGGCCTCATTCAGCATACAACAGATAGTCATCAATTATATAGAAAATGCTCAACATTGCTAAATACAAGCCAACCAATATAATTTATATTTCAATAGTCTTCGCATTCTGGGTGGGAAAATAATTCATTATGCCATGAATGCAGTGGGATAATCTTTGCATCCCTAGTTGAATTAAATACTGTAGGGCAGACGGCAAGCTGATTGGAAATACCTGGAATTCCCAGACCTGCTGTCTCTGAATAATATGTAGATAGTCTGTTGTTTTAAAATCTGTACCGACAAGTATGCTTTTCTCTAATCCAACCATCCAGTTCTTTCATTTCAGGATATCCTCTAGCTGCAGATGGGCCCCTTTAATCTTCCATTTTGAAGTGCTTGTAAACAAAATCACCCATTAAGCTCCCTCATATCGGTGAATTGGGTAAGACATTTGCCCTTCTCTTTTACTAAGAACAGATTGCTTAGAAACACACCTGGATGCACAAATTACCTCTGGATAGTCTCTTTAGCCCCCAGCTCCTCCAAGTCCCGATGTCCTGTGAGAATTGGACAGTATTCTGCAAAACTTTATTTTGAATTCTTGCACTGTTTGGAGGACCCAGGCTTCTGGAGATTTTATAGGCAGAAAGCAAGTCTGACCCTTGCTAGAGAAGATGGGGGGGAAGTCTCGCCTGCAGTGCCTGATGCTCCTCTACTACTACCACTGTTGAGATAGCGTCTTCCCGATCGTGCAGAAGAGGGAAAAAGTGGTTGGACTTCTAGGATCCAACCAACCCTCATGCCTGAAACCTTAAACTTGGGAGTCTTGGGTATGGAACTGCCTAGAGTCTAGCTAGCGTCACCCTAACATTCCCAGCCACTCAACATCTCTCCTCGCGGCTATCAAATCCCCTGTTGACGAGTGCCGCTCTCTGGCTATTATTGATCCCTGGTCCAAGTCTGTTGATGCATCTGAAATGACGCTTCTGAAGTCAACGGAGGCCCAGACCAGCAACATGGCCTGGTGGCAAAGAAGCCGCTCTAGTTTCTGGTTGTTCTAAACAGGCTGCAGAGGTTACTTTCCCCTCTCTCTCCCTGGCCTTTAATTCCTTGCACAGTTTGCAACTGTCCTTAAAGGTACGTCCCTTCTAACCAACTTTTTCTTTCTTTACTACTTTGTGGTGTTCTTTATTATGGTCATTTGTTCAAACTGTTGGTGATCTACCAGAAGCGCTCCCTATCCTGGCTGTTAACTCTGACACGCTGACCCTTCCAGTGTGCGGTTGCAGGCTGCACTTATTCACTGTGGTGTCAGGTGGGTTAAAGAGAGTTCTGTACATAATCTATATTAATGTTATATTGGCATCTGCACCCACTCTGAAGAGGCAGCGGGGAGCTCAGAAATTTCAGCTCTCCTTATCTCGTCTGGGCGCATAAGTCTACAACTGTTTACTTTTTCTGCCCACTCGAGAGCGCCAGTCACATTCTTAAGCTGCATGGCCCGCTTTTCAAATCTGTGCATTTGTTCTGGCAGTTTTTTTCTTCCCCTGGTATTGAGCAGTGACTATCTGGGCTAACAACATTAAGAGTTTCCCTCGCGCACCTCTTTACATTCTATTAGGAAGGACATACTTTTATGGACTGTTGCAAACCTTATTGGCTATTTTAATCCAGATGACTTGAGTTTTTTTACATCATTTTTTTAAGTTTATTGTTGTGTGGCTGATTTTAGAAAGTAAAGAAAGATGTATGCACAATTTCAGTTTCTGAGCCTGTCATATAATTGAGGATTAATATTATCGGGAAAGGATCACAGCATGCCCTTGTGCAACTAAAATGGGTGCAGATTATTAGCTGCCTGACATGGAAGCTGATCCTGACTGGAGTGATTTAGTTATCACTCACCTATACACACAAGTTGCACTAATAAATCTCCTGGAATTGGAAATTAGAAGTCCACTATAGTCAGAAATAACTTTAAGATGACTAAGGTGATCTTGCTTCCTCTTATTTGATAATGTGCATCCCACGGATTCCATTCAACTATGCTAACTCATTCTGTTGAAGAACTTGAAAAATCTCTAAGGCACATAGTCGGAACAAAACACGTGGTTGTTAAAAAAACATCCATGCTTACACATTGACATGGAGCTAGTGTATGAGTTGGTCTGAACTAAAACAGAATAAAACACTCCTCACTGAACACCGAAAAGCAGTATTTAATTACAGTGATAGGTGGGTCACTCCCAGTCTAGTGGCATTAAGGCCATTGTGTGTGTGTGTGTGTGTGTGTGTGTGTGTGTGTATAATATGTGTATATATGTATCTGTGTATAGATAGATACACAGATATATATTTAGTTCTGTATATATATTATTTGATTACAGTGCATTTGTCCATATTTCCAGAACTTTGTTTTTTCCTGTTATTATTTGAGGACTTTGATCTAGAAGCAGTAGTACGAACCAGTAACCTTCTTGTCTTTCACATTATTTTTCAGGCTTCCATGTCTTTTTCCAGTCTGTCCAGAGGCCGAAAGGTGGCCCTGTCAACGCTGGGCGTGCTTGCTGCTGGAGGGGCTGGCTTAGCCCTGGCTCTACACAGATCGGTAAAAGCCAGTGATTTAGAACTTCATGCTCCAAAGTATCCTTGGAGCCACAACGGTCCTTTTTCTGCCTTGGATCACAGCAGGTACGGGGATACAATATGGCATCCTGTAGTAAGTGCATTTTGGGGTGTGAGGAGGCAATTGTAGCTTATACTAAAATGAAGGCTCTTGTAGTTGGGCTAGAATAAGTGGTGTTGCTGTGGGAAAAAACGACTGTAGACTCTGATCTTCTGTTAGGGTGCCATAAGCCCAAGAAGTCAGCGATTTTGAAAGCATGCTTCAGAGATTTTAAACCTTGCAGTGCCAGCTCCACCTTCTTTCTTACCGAATTCACAAAAATAAGAATAATATGGAAGACATTGCTCCAGCATTTGCAGAATCTCATTTTGAATGCTTGCATTATTTACCCCATATACTCTCTCGCGTTATGGTCATGAGGTTACTACTACCTTTTGAGTGCCATCTAGACACCCCCCCCCCCCCCCCCCCCCCCAATATCTTCCTATGGAGTCATCCTGGCATTAGTTTATGCTTTCAGCCCTTGCTGTGATATTGCTAAAGCTGGCGGTCTGAAGGTTAGAAAACACTACTGGGCATGGGCTCCCAACAGTAAGGCCAAGCCACTGATCTAATACTAAACAGAACAATTGCCAATACTGTTGTCCTCAACTTTTCTTATTTTTCATAGCACATTCGGGGTTAAACCAAACATGGGTCCAAGACTTATAAATCAGTCTGAATAAATCAATATTTTATTTTATCACTTGAAATGCATTTGTCAATTGATTTATACCATTTATACAATTTTTAACTCCCTACAATCACCGTATAAAACAATACACACATTCCAGAACATTCACTACTCCCAAACAGTCAACACATTCCACACTCACAAGTTCACTAGCACACCCAAAAACAATAATCTATTTACATTGACAGTTCAAAAATCCTTATATACAAACCCATAGAAAATGCGTTTTAAATGCTTGTATTTTTATAAACCATACTGGATATTATAGAAATCTAATGGCTTGTGTCGAAATTTCCCATGGTTTTTGATTGTAGCGTATCCTTCCTCTGGGTTTCGGTTGGCCTCTTCCTAAAAAGAAACCTGTTGCTATTGATAAGATCCTCTTCTATTGATGTTTCTTCGTGGTTCTGAATTATCCCCTTCACTACCACTTCGATTTCCTTACACGGCTTGACGCTCTCACACTCTGATAAAACAAACTTACCAAGAACAGTAAAATACCAATCACCTTCTGAGCAGTATGGGATAACCGTATCTTCTATGTGTCACTGTCTAACAGAGGACTTTAATTTAGGTCACCAACCAGGATCCCAACTAGCTACAAGATATGATAGCTATTTAACATCTTACAGTGACAATCATACATGGGGGGGGCTATTTAATATCTTACAGTGACAATCATACATGGGGGGATGGTAACAAATTCTGCATCAAAGCCGATCTCTCCCCAATGTCTTCCTTCAACCTGTGCTTGCTCTGGACCTTAAACTGTAAACATGATTTCTCAGAATGGACATCCCAGTGCAGTAGCCAGTTTAGAGGACGATGTTCTTAAGAAATCCTATGAAGGCGCCTGCAGAAATGTTTAAAGCTACCACCTTCCTAATAACCATAAACCGTGTGCCTCTCGCACTTTTTCATTCACCACACTGCTAAGTGCAACATATCTTAACACAATAACTGCACCTCTGCATCATTAAAGCATGGAAATGCTTCCTACTTGGGATCCACAATCAAATAAAACAAGAAAGAACACTGCAGCAGACCAAGGTCAAGCTCATTAAGTTCCAAGTATTTCGCATTAGTGCAGCTACTCCTTGCTGGGGGATGTCAATTATACAAAATGTCCACAAGAAAGGAAGGTGCACTCTGATCGAAGTCAGTCAGAAAACCATATGTTTTTCCAAGATTATCTTTATTAGTGTTTTGTCTTAAAAATGGACACAGCCAACGCGTTTCGTTCCCCTAGTGCCACGGGAACTTCGTCAGGGCTTACTCAAAGTGCAACAGGGCACGTGCGACCTGATACTGATTCTAAAATGTCATCCATATGTGACGTCACCAATAGGGATCGTCTTTTGCGTACAGTCCAGGTGGATCTTAAATATAATCTGCTCTTTTCAACTACAATATCATGAATGTCTAGTATCACAAGGTAAAAAGGTGCCTTAGCTCCCCTGGTTCTAGGGTATAAACCGCTCTCTCAAGCGCTAATATCAAGGATGTCTAGTGTCACAAGGTAAAGGTGCTGTTGCATCCCCTGGTTCTTAAGGTCAATCTATACACTGTAAAATACAAGGAGAACCGGGGCATACGCTGCGCTTCCTCTAATATGGGAAGGACGACCGTAAAAGAGATATATAAATGTGCAGTACACAACAGTGCACTAATAGCTATTGTTTAAGTACCAGGGTGACAGGACTGGTTTCCAGTACATTAGTAGTAGTTCAAAGAGTATGTTCATGTATTGCATAAGGTTACATAAGTAAAGACACTACCTTATAAAGGTGATAACCTATTGAATATTTTAGCAATGTCCCACGACCATTTTAGCTCGATACGTTTGCTTTTGAAGTCTATCAGTTTTTTAGGATGTTCAGAAACCTGCTACCTCAGCCTAAATATAAAACAAACTGTCCAGTGTACCAAAAACCAGTCCAGATTCAATGGGGGAATAGTTAACCTTATGGTTATATTACTTTATTATAGTGATGGGCTTGTGCAAATGTTTGACCTCTACTTTTTGTGGTTGACTGCTCTAATTTAATTGTTCTTTATTTACTTTTTATAGGCTTTCATGCTTTATTTATTGCCTAAATAATCTGCCATTATCATTTTGTACTGAAATGTGTAAGAGGCACACTATATTTGTGTCTTGCGAAACAACTATTACACTAGCCTTGTTTGTACTTAGCAAAAATTATAATGATGGGTAAAGAAAAGAACTATTGGCTGCTTCACATCTGCCGTGATTGGTCGATCCACCATTAGTTGTCAAGCAATTTTTTTATAGCTTCACCTTTTCATTTGTCAATTTGGTGAATCTGGTCATTAAATGTAAATTAATGGTGGCTGAATCCACCTAGATGGATCAATCCTGTCGAATCCTGAAGTGACCTTACTGGGGCTGATGCCCTCCACTAAGAAGGATACAACCGAGAAACTTAGTTCACTGATTTGTCATTGGCTCATACCAAGAGTGCCATATCCATGCGTTTGAAGGCTCACAGTCCCCTGCAGATAGAACACTGATGGTAAGGTCTGACTACTTTGCCAGGGGCAGAAAGCTCACCCATGTTGTCGAGGAAAGCTGGAAGAAATAAATCGACTCGGGTAGCCTACTACTGGGCCTGGATTCTGCAGAAAGCGAAAAGCAGGAATGAATAGCAAACGGGGGTGATAGTAAGGCATAATCCTGGGACAGTGCTGCCAACTTTACCGACAGTAAGCAGCAGTTGAAGGTGAATATTGCTGGCACCATAGACCCCCTCAATAACACTTCAACAAGTGACCACGTGGCTGTCCAGACTACGCCTGGACAGGATCTCTCACTCCGACTAAGGAACAGAATCCACTTTTCATAGCCCTCATTTAATTTCTCAACCCATGTTGACTTCTGTTTTGAATAGGCAGCCACACTATTTGTTCTGCCAAACAGTACCTTCTTGTTGTCAGATTTGACCTATTAGGTCATGCTTGATGCATGCAGTAGTTTCCAGGCCCTTTCTTAAATCTGTTGTGATTTTTTTTCAGTTTCTGTTCATTGCATTACCCCATCATCTAGTGTCAACAATTCTTTTAGATGCTTACCTGGTCCAGTTGTGTTACAGGTGTTCAAAATTGAAATACTTTTTTTACTTACAATGTTGTTTGTACTTACTGCGCATTACTGCAGGAAAGCTGAATCTTATGGCCTAATTTATACGTTTTTCAGTTTTTATATCATCTGTTAGTAGTTAAAAAATTAATTACTGCTTGGAATTTATTCCTGGATTTGTAAAGACTATTTATAAACCGCTTTATAGAGGTTTTTTTTTCACCGTCCCAGTTTCTGAGACTTTTTACTCACCACTGTTGCGCCCGATTTCCAACTGTATTGTTGCAAATGTACTCCGATCTTATGTAACACTAAATGCGATATGTATTGAGAACTCGACATTCGTGTCCTGGCTGTGCTCCCGCTCAGCTTCTTTTATCCGTTTCTCATAGCTTTGTTTGCTGGTGTGCTGTTTTTTATCTCAGGGTGTTGTGATTGCTTGCTGCCAGTAGTATTTGTATGTGTTCTCTTGTGCATTTCACATACATTTCTATATGTTTCTAAGTTGTTGTGGGCCTCATCAAATAAACTGCTTGTGCTTCATACTGTAGGCTGGGTATTCCCCCCCCCCCCCCCCCCCCCCTCCTTTTTTTTGTTTGTTTTTAAATCCTGCTCTTTTGTGGAATTAATTTTCGGAATGTAGATTTTGCCAGTCTGTATTGAGCATATTGTTTCCCTTTCTGCGTATTTGCAAAGAATTCATCATTTCGCAATTGCCCTCAACAAACCTGCTTTGGGTTGCTCCCCTGGTTCATCCTTTTGAAATACCTGGATGTTTGAATTACTTTGTTTCTCCCTCTTCTGCTCTCACCTACTGAAGAGATACTTTAAGTGATATGACTCTTTAGCCCTGAGTGTCTTCATGATTGTTTCCACTAGTTATAACAGTGCTGGAATAGAGTACTCTCTTCTCTCCAGCATGGTAAAACATCACGTTCACATTTGCAGTTGGCGTTCCTTTTGGTGTATGTTTATGGGTAGTGTAAAATGTTAGTGAGTTCTTGAAGTGGTTGAGGGGAGAAGCGAACATGGTTAAGGTTGAGAAGACTATAAGGTTCTGGCCCAAACATGAAACTCATTCTTAAACTCTTAACCTCTCAATCCTTTACCAGGATACCTGGTTCTTGAGTCTTTTCAGATGGTAAGAGCGAGAAGTTGCGATCAACCAACTCAAAGAATGAGTAAAAAGATGGGACTAGGGGAGACAGAAGGTGCGTGGATGCCCGTTACAACCGTATTCACCCTGATTTGTCGGGGATACAATGAAAATCCCCAGAGCCAGCCTATCCTACCCCGTCCTAGATGGAATGTCTGGTACCTTACATTCCTTTTCAAACCCAGCATTTTGGCAGGGCTTAATTTGAGCCAGTGCTCTGCACCAGCACTTAATTGTCAATACTGGCGCTTGTGACCATAAGGTGGCTCTGTCTGGCCAATTTACATATGACCACAACAACAGTTAATTATTAATAAAATATACATTAAAAATGACCATTACCTGCCATCCTTATAGCTTTGGGTACTTGAAATAGATCGAATTGGTACAACATGTACGATTGTGATGGTTAATAGTTGTGGTGTTACTAACATTGGCAGCATGGCAGGGGCAGTGTGTTGTGTAAGCTGCAGTGACCTCCTAATGGCTCTTCATCTTCAATATTGTGGCAAGCATCTAAATGTGTATGACTATAGGAGTGAGCAGAAGGCCAATGTCTTTGACCAACCCATGAACAGCAGTAACTGAAGTAGTGTGGCTCACTGGTTATAGGCGGCAGACCCGAGAGCAGAGGACGGCCCGGGACCAGGGTTCGATTCCCGGCGCGGCAGGTTTCTGGACCAGGGTCAGCGGACTCGATAATTCTCTCGCCTCGGTGCCCACTCTGATCAGCGATCACACTCGGCAACTCTGGGCATTAGCTTGCCTCATCTTCACTAACGGCCCCACCAGACCGCCGGGGAT
Organism: Lissotriton vulgaris; assembly: GCF_964263255.1. NCBI lineage: Eukaryota > Metazoa > Chordata > Amphibia > Caudata > Salamandridae > Lissotriton > Lissotriton vulgaris. Next base: position 1,997,948,494 of record NC_141691.1, read on the forward strand.
GCCTGGTCTCACCCTGGAGATACCCATTAAGAGACCATCTCTCAGGGAAGCCAGGAAGGGTTTCGCAGCGGTCAAAGCGCCTTGGGACCCTACGGGTAAGTAGTGCGCTATATAAATGCCAATACAATACAATACAATACAATACAACTAGATATGCCTTGGTGGCACCTCCATTTGAGTAACTTGTGTGCGTGCGGATGTGTGTTGGAGAGGATTGAGATGAGAGAGGGCTTTTGAATGATTTACGACCAAAGAATTAACCCCAGGATTCAGGAGTGCAAATGGAGTGACTGTTGCTAACATTGCTGCCCCCACTTATTTCAGTTCTCAAACACTGAAAGAACAACACGATGAGGACATTTATTGAAGTTCCGGAAGTCTTATCTGCCACCGTTCGATTGATCTCCCTTTGCCACTATTGTGGAGCTAGCTGAATATTTACCCTCCTAATTTTTGTTACATTTGCCTGCTTGAGTTATGTGTGGTACTTTGTTAAACAGGGTGTCATTGCCTGTAGGACACGATTTTTGCTTAAGGTTTGCGAATAAATAAACATCTGGATAATATTTTAGAACCAGTAAGGTGCAATTGTGTTTTGGTGGCATGTGGGAAGGGAGCAGATTTCCAGTATAGCATAGAACCGCTTCTTAAGGAGATTGGTTTCATTAAAAAAATATGATTTTCATGTTGGAGCACCTTTTGAGTTCCTGCCAGGGGTCCCTTCTGGCCAGGAGATTTTTATTAGCTCTGCATTGTTCAACTGGAATTTTGTAATGCAGTTTCTTTGATAAACTATGCATGGTTTGTTTTGTAGTGTTTTAGGAAACTGGCTTGAGTTTGTCTATGCAGATAGGACAAATAGATTAAAGTAGAGGTTCTCTATCCATCTATCAACCTATCCCAGGCCTTTCGATAAGACTTTAGGCCATCAGTACCCATAGACATTGGCTCACAGGTCCAGTGACCCCTCACCTTCAGCATCCGCACCACTTCTGTCCCTTAAGGCACCAACACATTTGCCTCTATCACCATTCACACCACTGGCACTGTCCTCAGAATAGATTTCAGTGCTACCCGAACAGTCTTAGGCCCAGATCCTTGTACTGGGGTGAATGTTCTACATTCTGTCCATCAACTGTGTTTTTTGCAATTTTCAACCCGGGTGTGCTGGGCATACTCAGACGTGAGTCCCAGGCTCTCCACACCACTGGAGTCAAGCTATCCAGGCTGATAGCCAGAAACCGGTCCTTGGATGCTTGATTCCGGTCTGGGAAAGACATGGCTTGGTAGTTCGGACTAGACTGTTCCCATGAGGCACAGGGTCAGAGCTGATTTGCATATAGCCAGTGTCTAACCCAGGGTGGTGTGGAGTGCAAAAAAACGATGGATTTGGGCCCAGATCCTTGTACTGGGGTGAATGTATGACATTGTTCTACATTCTGTCCATCAACTGTGTTTTTTGCAACTAACAGTCTAAGTCAGCAGGCATTATTTGAGTGGAGAAAGAAAAAGTTTAAGCCTGCTTTGGGGACCAGCACCCACCGGATCTTCTACCCTGAACAGAGATTTGGTCAACTGGAGGAGATTTTTGTTTGAAATTGGTATCTTAGACATGCCTAATAGCAATTGTGGGTGCACAGACTAAGATGGTTCTGAGGCTTATAACCTCCTCACTTCTTGTTAAATGGATGCTGGCCTTCACCTAGTCTTAAAAATGTTAGTGATCACAGAACATGTTCGTAGGAAGGCGTTCTGGTCTCCGTGTCTGCCGCCGGAGCGGACAGACGAGACCAGAAAGGATCGGCCGGCTCCCGCGGCAGCACGGAAGAGTGCTGGCCGCGTGGGGAGCCGGCGGGGGCAGCTGGGGGTGGGCTCCCCAGGCTGCCCTCCAACAAAGGAGGATTGCGGGGTTCCCTGGGGACCAGGGCCCCCAGGAAAGACAGTCGATGGGCTCCAGAAAAGAAGAGGAGCGGCCGGGGGTGGGCTCCCCGAGCCGTAGGTGCATCCCTGGGGGTCCGGGTGGGACCGGGCCCCCCAACAAGGCCGGAAGATGTGGCGAAGCCGCCGGCAGCTCAGCGCGGCTCTCCCCGGCACAGCGGGCGAGCCGCTAATCAAGAATTCAGGGAAAGGAGCGAAATCGCCCCAGAATGCCATGCCATGCAAGGCATTAGGAACTCTGCTGTTTCGGGCGCTGGTGGCCCACAGAGGAAGGGGGTCACTCCCAATTGTTAAAGGAGGGGCAGGGGGAGCTGCAGGCGCAACACAGCCTCCCCCAGCCCAACGAAGAAAAGTCCCACCCCAAGTGTCTTGGGGATTCTAAGGAATCAACCCCTCCAGGGCTCAACTGGCAGTTAACACCTTCTGGGCTGGAACTTTTGTTCTTCAGCTGAGGGTGTTTTGACAATTGCATCAACGAGAGAAGAGCTGAGATGGAGGATGTCTAGAAAGGCATCCCCTGGAGGTGAAGAGGTGAAATTGCACTGAACTGCGATTATTACTGGTTATTTCTTGTAAGGGGGACGGAATTTCACCTGGTTAATGTGAAGTGCTGGTGCAAAGTGATGTCATAAGAAAAAGTGGATTTAAGAGGCTAGACATTCCGGCTAGGGTGTCTGACTGTAGATACTTAAACCTGTGATTTTATCTGTGATGCCTTTAGGGGCTGAAGTTGCAATGCATTCTAATGATATCCAAATGTGCTGAGTACTGTCCTTCTAAAGTGTGCGTAAACATGTGTTCTTGCTGCGGCGCTTAGGTGAAGACCCCAGACTGTTAGCCCTTAAGGTGAAGAGGTGCATACTGTATGGTCAGCAGGGTATGCTCAGTCAGGGTCATGTGTCACCAAGGCAGGTGTAGCCTGTTTAATGCTTGTTGAGGTTATGGAGGGGGGTCGCCGCTGGGGTGGTGCCAGTGCGCAGGTCCCTCGCTCCAGGTTAAGACCAATTCACTGCATTGGGGGGCAAGATGATGTGCATACGTGGGAGTGGTGGTACTAGACCCCACCCCCCCCCTGCGGTAGGGGGGGAGATGTTATGCAATGTCACAAAGTAATTCCAACAGCTTATGTATATTTGTAAATTGGTGTATAGTATTGACTGGTGTGTGTTTAATAAATGTACTCTTACTTTTATAAAGCAAAGTACAGACTGGGCAATCAATTATTGAGTGTTATTTTTGCACACCTGCAAATGGCGATTACTAGCCCACACCACCTCCCTTGAGTAAGCGTCAGACTGCTCTGCAACGCTACCCTCTGAGAGTCAGGCGCTGCCCTAGGGTGTTTGGTTCCCAGTGAAGGACAAATGTGTCATGTTATTTGTGCAGGCCTCACAGATGCTGCCTCGTTTTCCAACATTGGTGTCTAGCGGCGGGAAACATAGTATCCCATTCTGGTGTGCGTTTATAGCATTTGATAAGTCCAGTTTAGCCACACATTACCTATGCAGTAATGAGCAAATGGTAGAGCGCAAGGCTCTGAGAAGGGTTCAAAGTTTTGGTTATGTGAACTAAAGGTATGGGAAAGGAAAGCCCCGCGCCCATATGTGTCATGTGAAGATATTATGGTTTAAATGTAAACTGTATTGATATGACAGCGCTATGTTGATTATCATGTGCTAGCGGGATGGTGCTTTCCAGGAAATGATTACATACAAATGTTCTAAATCATATTGTACACCTTTGAACCCTAACACTACACCTGCATGGGGAGGGTGTCTCCTCAAGAGATAGGGACTGAAACTGATACCTACATCACAGAGGGGGGTGTGAGGGTGGATTGTACTCTATGGGGGACAGGAGAGAAAGGAGGTCCTGGGAAGTTCCGCGCTTTTAAGGGCAGAGAGTGTTTCCACAGAAGGGGCCCCAGATATCCTTCCCTCGCTGAAAGTTTCTTGCTATTGGCGCAAGCCAAAACCACTTGAAAGGTGGGGCGGGAGGGTTCTTAACCCCAGGTAGTAACACCCCAGGGGTTCCCATGGTGGGGGACCCCAACAAACTTTTCCCACGGGGGGAGGAGGGTGTGGTAGAGTTATGTCCAGCAGGTCCCCAGGTTGACTGGTGGAGAGGTGAGCAACCCAGGGGTGGCCCCTGGTAGTGGGTGGCCCCAAAGGAGGGTAGTTCTTGAGTGATGGCGTGTAGTGGTAGCCCCTAGGTGGGCTAGGTAACTGACCCAGTGAAGATCTGAGTGGGGGGGGGGGTGTGCTCCCTAGTTTTCAGTGGAAGGGTTAGTGGTGGACGGTGACCAGTTTGGTAGTTCCTGTGGGACTTGAACTCCAGGACCAGGAGCTGGTGGAGGGAACCTGAAGTGGTGGCTTGGGCGAAGCCTAGCCGGTAACCTGTCAGGTAGGTCCGGTGGGACTTGGACCCAAGGACCAGGGGCATGGGGATGTTCCCCTAGCTCGAGGTAGGAGGTGGACTTCTGCAAGGTAGTACCACCCTGAACACAGGTGGGGCCTATCTTCAGTGAAGGGACCCTGTGTTTCGCGAAGGGGTGGTGCAGGCCTAGCCGGGATCTTTAGTGTCCCTGGCTGTTAGTGGTAGTACCACCCTGAACACAGGTGGGGCCTATCTTAAGTGAAGGGACCCTGCTCTTCAGAAGGGGTGGTGCAGGTCAACCAGGGACCATGTAGGTCCCTGGACGGTCTCCCAAGGCGCTGCCGGGAGATCGGGGAGAGTCATGAGAAGTGGGCCTGGGTCTAGCTAACTCTGGGCCCACAGGCTCTCTAAGGGTACTCCGGGAGGAGAGCGCGCCTCTCGGAGGGAAGGGAGCAGAGGCCCTGTTCTCGCAGCGGAGAACATGAAAAGGGGTCTAGGTTCCCAGGGTAGTTTCTGTGTGGAGCTACTGACTGGGGGAATGAGCTGTAGGGGGGTCTGACAAGGCACCCTCAGTGTTCCTCCCTAGCACTGCCAGTGGGGTAGTGAGACCGGTCTGAGATCCTATTTTTGGAGCCAGGCTAGTGGTCAGAGGAGCATTTCTGTGTGGGAAAAGCATGAGTGGCTGTGCTTTCTTTAGGGAAGACAGTCATCCCAAAAGGGTGGTGGCAGCAAAATTACCTCAGCGGCAGGCTGAGGGTGAGGGTCCAGAGAGGTTGCATCTTTAGGGTGCAAGGACCAAAACGGAGAGAGGGTACTGGTTGGAACAAACTCTGGAAGGGAGACCAGCTTGTGACCCGGGGAGGGGATGTCGACCTATCCCAGGAGACCGCATCAGTGCTGAGGCACTGTACCCTTGTCCAGACAAGGGGTAGGCATGGTGTGCATACCCAAGGGCAAAGGTGGGCCTAGTTAGGCTGAGTCCATGTAGACCATGAGTGACCTGGAGGTATCTAAACTAGAGCCTGGAGGGTTCTTAAGGTAGTCTGGGATCCCTGTCATGTGGAGATTTCATGGATGGGAGATGCAGGTGGTCGGAGCGGATAACTGGTGAGTAAGGGGGGTCTGGTCAGAACCCCTTATAACTAGTTATCACTGACTACGGGAAGTGTACCCATGTAAAATGGCTACTTCTTCCCTGTAGGAATCAGCTGTGCGCGGCGTGTGTTAGAAGGTGGTTCTGACACTATGGGCCACCCGGATTTTTCGCTTTTTGAGCACCTAATTGTTGAGCTTTTACTGTGGGGGAGCCTCATAATCTGGGACTCACCCACAGTGAACTCATAATGAAGCAGACTGCATGGAGGTTCTACTGGTGTCCCCCTGGCTTGACTAGGCCGCTGCGCAGCAGCTGGAGTATGGGGCACCGTGCTGGTTACATGCAGACACAGGTGTACATGCGTGTGCACACGTGTAGGGGCTGCGCAGGGGAGATTCCTAGCGTGCGCAGTCCAGGAGCAGCTACAGAGTGAATGGCGTGGCCGGCTTAGGCAGAATTGGGTGGTGACATGGAATAGGCTTTATACACGGGAAAGGAACATGCCAGGGAAAGTCAGTGTGTCTTACTGTGTTTTACTTCATTATTTCCCTATGGGGATGTGAGGCCCATGGCTAAAATTACTTCCACAAATCCTACAGATTCCAGACACGCACTAATGTACAGTGTAGCAGATGTGAAATTGAGTATTCTGCTAAGTCCAAAGTCATATTTGTACTGCTTTTGGGTCGTCCAGAAATGACATATTTCTCTGAGTCCCTGGCTGGGGTCTGGCCATGGTAGGTTAGATTAATGACCTTTCCTCCCAGAGCAAGGATCTTCCCTCCCAGAGCAAGGATCTTCCCTCCAAGGAGAAGAGATAGGTGGAGCTAAAAGCCAATCCATCAACTGCTGTCGCTGGGTGCCAGGCACCAGGTTGCCTCATGTTAAGGCAGTGAGGGGGGAAGGAGTTGGGTTTCAGAGGCCATGTGGCCAGAGACACTGGACGACGCCATGTTTGAACAACCCAGAGGCTGGACAAGGAGGAGGGAGCAGGAGCAGGGAAGTGATGTGTCGCTGTTTGATAGGACACCCAGGGACTTCCTGCCAGCCCCCTACTCAACTTTTAAAAAGTACTTGCACAGGAAGAGAAGCTCTCTCTGGGGTGTGGTCTGCGGAGGCGAAAGGTGCTGGAGCCTGGTGCCATGGGCAGTTGGAAGGAGGAAACCCCTGACTGCCCCCCAGGCCCCTAACAGCGCCAGAAGAAGAGCCCAGGATCGTGGCGCAGAAGAGGAGGCCTCTGCGCAGGGAGAAGAGAGGTGCAGGGAGCCCGTGAAAACCGGTCCCTGTAGAATGCACCCTCTTGGAGACCCAGAAGACGAAGGAGAGTGCTCCCAGTGGCTGGGGGACGCCACCAGGAGCGAGAAGACGCAAAAATGGGGCAAATCGGACTCCAGGGGGCCGAGATATGCCCCCCGAGAAGGTAGGCGACCTTTGACCCCGCCTTGGACCGACGACTAAGCGCGTGGGGCTCCGCCGCCGGTCGCAGTCATGCCCCCGGGGTGGGTCATGTCCCGGGGGCTGCCCCCACAAAGAAGTAAAGCCGCGGTGCGCCGTCGCGCACCCCGTGAAGATGCCCCCGCGGGGTGCCAGGAGCCCACCCTGGCCCCGCCGAAACCTGCCCTGAAGCGGTGCAGGAACAGGGGCCCGGGAGCCCAACTCCGGGTCCTGTGTGAGGAGACAGGGGCGGGAAGCGCCGTCGCGCCCCCCGCCGAGGAGAGGAGGGGCCCGGGACCCCACCCCCGGGCCCCGATGTGAGAAGGAAGGAGAGGGGGAGTGCCCGCTGCACTCCCCCGAGGCCAGTGATATCCAAATGTGCTGAGTACTGTCCTTCTAAAGTGTGCGTAAACATGTATTCTTGCTGCTGCGCTTAGGTGAAGACCCCAGACTGTTAGCCCTTAAGGTGAAGAGGTGCATACTGTATGGTCAGTAGGGGATGCTCAGTCGGGGTCATGTGTCACCAAGGCAGGTGTAGCCTGTTTAATGCTTGTTGAGGTTATGGAGGGGGGTCACCGCTGGTGTGGTGGCAGTGCGCAGGGCCCCCGCTCCAGGTTAAGACCAATTCACTGCATTGGGGGGCAAGATGATGTGCATATGTGGGAGTGGTGGTACTAGACCCCACCCCCCCTGCGGGAGGGGGGGAGATGTTATGCAATGTCACAAAGTAATTCCAACAGCTTATGTATATTTGTAAATTGGTGTATAGTATTGACTGGTGTGTGTGTTTAATAAATGTACTCTTACTTTTATAAAGCAAAGTACAGACTGGGCAATCAATTATTGAGTGTTATTTTTGCACACCTGCAAATGGCGATTACTAGCCCACACCACCTCCCTTGAGTAAGCGTCAGACTGCTCTGCAACGCTACCCTCTGAGAGTCAGGTGCTGCCTTAGGGTGTTTGGTTCCCAGTGAAGGACAAATGTCAGGTTATTTGTGCAGGCCTCACAGATGCTGCCTCGTTTTCCAACA